>NC_072409.2:100775000-101117500 GCF_028858775.2 Pan troglodytes | reverse complement strand
CATATTAATATTGCTGTTTTGCTGTAGATGCATAATCTGTACTTGAATGAAAGAGGAAAAGAAATTAAAAAATAGTACTTGGCCAGGCGTGATAGGTCACGACTGTAATCCCAGCACTTTGGGAGGCCGAGGCAGGTGGATCATTTGAAGTCAGGAGTTCGCGACCAGCCTGACTGACATGGTGAAACCGCGTCTCTACTAAAAATGCAAAAAAGTTAGCTGGGCATGGTGGCACATGACTATAGGCCCAGCTACTCAGGAGGCTGAGGCAGGAGAATCGCTTGAGCCCAGGAGGTGGAGATTGAAGTGAGCCAAGATCACGCCACTGCACTGCAGCCTGGGTGACATTTCACATACCTGGCAAATGAACTGTGTTTTTCATACTTGCCTGAATGGTGAATAAAACAGGTTCTTCCCATACTCTCCCATTCACAATAAAGCCTTGGTTTGTCCCGTCTGTGGCCATGAAAGTAAAGCAGTCAGTCTGGGAGTCCCCTCCTGAGTGCCGATAGGCCACATTCCTGCTGTCCACATCCTGCTGGGTGAAATTGTGTTGAAGTAGCCCTGTCCCCCACAGGTAGAGCTGGCCATGCTGGGGAAGCTGAACCAAGAGGAAGGTGAGGTTCTCCACAGGTGTATCAGGGTCGGTCAGCTGAAGGAGGTCAGGGGAAAGCAGGCCCACGGCCCCTTGGGCCAGTCTCAACCCCTTGTTCCTGGTTACCACAGGCAGGGCTCTGTCCACAGTCTCCAGTGTGATCTCAAACACCCCGTGCTCGGTCCGCAGTCCATTGCTGATGATGAATCTGGTAAAGAGAGGCAAGGCAGCCTTCAGCATGGATTCTTGTGTCACCATCTACTGGAATGAAATGATAACAATACACACCTTTACTAAAGGGTATTGTCGTGTTGTGACTCAAATGAAAAATCAAGGGCAGATCTTGCAGAAGAATCCCTATCATTAAACCAGTCACTAGAGTAATGCATAAATGGACCATTCTACATCCAAGAATATTTTCCCAACAATATTAATGACAGACCCATGTGATGGAACAGGGAAATTCTGACAATCATATTTCTCAGGCTCATCAGTGCTTAATGTGGTTCCTTGACCCAAATAAAAATTTCACATCCAATGACACTCATCATACAAATTTGAAGAGTATACCCCCTTTATTTATTTATAATTTTTCAATTGTTTTTTTCTTCATTGGTGTGTAATAGACTAAAGTTGTAAGTCTAATAACTGGGAGGCCAATACAATAAAGTGCTAAATGAGTTGAATTTAGCTAATTCATTCTACTCATATGTTTTTATGGTAAATTTCTTAATAGCAGATCACATTTCTCAGACATGTAATCTCACTTAAATCATCTTCCCCTTCCAGGCCTCATTTCCACGGCTCTGAAAAATGAAGGGGATGGACCAGAAGATCATTAAGCACCACCCAACTCTAAAATATGACGGGAGGCTCTAATCTCTGATGGTTTACATGTGCTTCTGCACTTTCTCCCCTTATAAGACAGATGAGAGTTATGCTACACAAGGATTATTTTCCTGCTTCAAAGAAAGGTTCACAAAGTCGGTGGGAGATCATAAGGGCAGGTAGGAGATGAAGCTGAGACTAGAATGCAGGTCTTTTAATCCCTGCACCCACTACTCTTGCAGAGTTTAAAACAAATTCTGGTTTAGCAATCCACCACAAAAGAGTTGTGGTGCCTGAGCACCATTGCAAAACTATAAAAAGAAAGCTGAAAGGATACACATTCGAGGCAAGCAAAATCTTTCTTACAGTCTTAGGTTTGTGATACCTTAATGTGCTTTTGATTCTGTTGATCATGAAATCACATTCTACATACTGAAGCCAATTTCACAATAACACTGATTTAAATGATCTTTGTAGCATTACAATATGTAATTTTTATTTCAGTAAGATTAAGAGTATCATGAAATTATGCAAACAAGGCACAATATTAAAACTCCAAAAAGTTAGGAAATCATTACTATCCAATGGGACTGACAAATTCACTGTACACCAAAGAAATGTACTTAGAAATAATTACAGAGTTGTGTCTTGTTAGCTTTTCTCCGTGTACCATAGTTGCTGGAAATATTCGTAGAGGATGCACTCTTCCATTCCACCGATACAAAAACCTGTAAAACTAATGCTTTTGTAGAATGTGTAAACTATACATAACATTTTTATGTATAAATTTTATATACATATATAAATTGTATATTTTCTTTGGAAGTTCTTTTTTAACTAGAGAAGTTATGGCATTTATATTTATTTTACAAATCTGGCAGATTTGACTAACAATCCCTTTATTCTTTGTGAAATGTGTCTTGTCCTTCAGGGTTTGAGCATTGATCCTTTTGAGCATGAAGAAACCTGAAACTATTAGATAGTGTGAGAGCAATGAGTCAACCAGCCTGCCTGCGACCACGGACTCGGGGAGGGCAGTTAGACAAAAAGTAAAAAGAGATGAGTTTGGCTGAGTACCGATATTGCTTTGAAGGCTATGCTGAAGTTTTTTAGTTTTCTAATTATCTAGTTAATAACACTGTCGACAAGGAAAATATGTCTGATTTGACGCAAAGAAAAAGAAATCTATGTCCAAAAAGTTAAAATTGCTAAGTGAAATACAACAAATAAAGTAAATTTTGACATTTCACACACCTCGACTTGTAAAGAATGAAAGCTCATACATTTCCCCCACAGCAGCATTTTTTACACTTTGAATAAAGGTATTCAGTTACCTTTAGAATTATAGATTGAGCAAAATCACATAATTTTCTTAAAACAAACCAATCAGTTTTCCTTTCATAAAATTAAACCTTTGATAAGTATATTTTTAACAAATTGGGCAATTTCATTACTGGATCATGAGGCATTTATAAAAATCAATTATTTATTAAAAAAATAAAAGAGGCTGGTGCAGTGGCTCACACCTGTAAACCCAGTACCTTGGCTGGCCAAGGCGGGCAGATGGCTTGAGTCCAGGAGTTCAATATCAGCCTGGGTAACATGGCAAAACCCTTTCCCTACAAAAAATACAAAATTTAGCTGGGTGTGGTGCGTGCCTGTAGCCCCAGCTACTAGGGAGGCTGAGGTGGAAGGATCACTTGATCCTGGGAAGTTGAGGCTACAGTGAGCCATGAACGTGCCACCGCACTCCAGCCTGGGCAACAGACAGAGAACCTGTCTCAAAAAAAAAAAAAAAAAAAAGAGGAAAGGAAAGGGAGGGAAGGGAGGGGAGGGAGGGGAGGGGGGAGAGGGAGGAGGGAGGGGAGGGAGGGGAGGGGGAGAGGGAGGAGGGAGAGGAGGGAGGGGAGGGAGGGGAGGGGGGGAGGGAAGGGAAGGGAAGGGAAGGGAAGGGAAGGGAAGGGAAGGAAAGGAAGTCAGGCGCGGTAGCTCATGCCTATAGCTTGGACACTCTGGGAGGCTGGGGTGGGTGGAGCGCTCGAGCTCAGGAGTTTGAGACCAGCCTGGGCAACATGGCAAAAGCCCATCTTAAAAAAAGAAAAATAATTTTAAAAAAGAAAATAAAGGAACCTAGAAAAATATGTCTGTTCTTCAAACTTTTTACTTAGTCACCTTCACAGTTTCAAAAGTAAATTGATATACATTTTTAGGTATAAAATTATGCTTTATTTCTCAGGCAGAGCCTGAGAACAGAGTTATGCCTTTATTCTATTGTTTTTCTGTTACTTTTTCATATTCCCCCCAGATCCTATCATCTGACCCACAATAAAATAAGAAGGAGGCTCGGTGCTCCCTCAGTGCCTCCAAGTTCCCTTTTTCCCATTTTCCCCCTCCAGAAATATGTTTCACACCTCTCATTCTACCCTGTTTCACATTAAACTGGCTCTCTGTTCCTTACCAGATCCCTGTATCAAGTGTGCTCTGTGGAGAGTGTTAAATCAGCCATTGGTACCTTAGTGCAAATAAAAGCCAAAGGACGTGTATTTTTAGCATTAGCATTAATTGTAGAGCTATAGACATTGTGCACTATTAAAAGTATGTCAAATATCAGCAGAGAAGGAAGAAGAAAGAAGGGGAGAGATGGGACCAGGAGCAACAAACCCAAATGCAAGCTTGAGTGAGTGCCAGGGACTCCATCAGAGGCGGCCATCTTGAATATCTAATTCTGGCTTTCCTCCCTGGAGACTGAATTGCAAGAATGCCTGACGGGGTCCTCAAAGCTCATCTCAGGACGGCCACATCTACTCGATGCGTGCATGGCCTCTGTGCGGTCACCGAAGTTGTCTTATGATCCAGGCTGTCCATCTCAAACCCCTCCCTGCTGGATGATCGTGATCTGCCCACGTTGGAAACAGGCAGCCTGCCATCAGACAGATGGGAGTGAGGGCACGCGGGCCACAGACCACAGAAGAGTAAGAAATATGTTTTCTGAGGCCAGCGCTCCTATCTGGGACACCAAGGCAGCTGTCAGTGCTGACCTAAAGCTAATAGGCCAGGGGTGAAAATGATGCAATTTCTAAACATGACTGGATCAAATAACATCATTCCACTTTCACAAGTAACAGTGCAAACTACTCACAGGCAGAGAGACATCATCAGAGAGAGGGACAGAATGAATGGTTACGGTTGAGTTCCCATTCAAAATAAAGCTAGCAGAACAAGTGAAAAAAGGTCAGTGCTGTTCATGTCTGGAAAAGCTGATCAATCAGATGGTCTTCCAAATACCCGCTCCCCTAAATCCTCCAAATACATTCTCAATGTTTAAAACCATAAAGCCATTGCTATGTTGGTATCCATTCTGAGGTGAAGAAGTTGGTGGTAGCAGCTCCTTCTGTGGGTCCATTTTGTTTAATTTCCCTTGTTACATCCCCCTGAGAAGAGATGCAGCCAAGATGACCACCGCTCTCATGAAATTTGGGGAATAACTCTCAGATTTGACTGGGGTGCCTGCCTGGTCTGATTTCACCATTACTACGGTGCTTTCAAGCTTTCTGCATTGCCTGGCAATAGAGTTGGCTGAAGAAGCTGCCATCTGTCATGGCATTTAAGAGATAAAAATGGAATCATAAATAGCGCCAGCTCCTCAGAAAAAAAAAAAAAAAAAAAAAAAAAAAAAAGTCCAGCCGGCATGTCAAAATGGAGGACATTAGCATGTTCTTTTAGTACCCGGCTGCCAGCAGCTGAAGTCAGCTTGCTAATCACTCGGTGTCATCTGTCCTAGAACATGCTGCCAAATCTTTCTTCCAGGCCAGCAGCACCAAACAATGCAGGAGAAATTTATGATTCACAAAATATTTTTGCAGAAGGTAAAATCTGACTATTAAACTCCCCCATTTAATTAATGCTGCCATAGCTTACATTAAAAAGGGAAGGGGGAAAATCCTCTGCCACAGAATTTATCTCTTCTACCCAGCCAAATTCCTTGCCAAATTTAACAGCAAGCAACGTAAATTTAGGTGATTAGATTGGTTGCATATATTTAATTTTTAAAAAGCACCATGATCACACTTTCATTAAAACAGGCTTTCAGCTTTGGTTTAGCGCCACTTGACAAACAACATAGCAGTCCGTGATTGGGTTAGTGAAATGACAAGATTAAAATTTGGGTCTTGGGCAGACGCTAGGCTCTTCCATTATAAATATGTAAAACTGCTGGCCAAATATCAGAATGACACGTTGAGGAGGTTCCTTCACACAAATGCATATTCTCCACAAATTTTTGGTGCAACGAGGTATAATGGAAAGAACCTTCTACTGGAAATGAGCTCTGAGCCCCAAATTCAGCAGTGATACTCAGTTATGTCAGTTTAGGTGACTTCCTTTGCCTCTTGGAACCTTGGTTTTCTCATGTGTACAATGGGAACACTATTGCATCTCTCGCAAGGTGGTGTCATAAGGCTTAAGAAAAATAACATATAAAAAAGAGTCCAGGACATTCTCTGGTGCATTGCAGGTGTTCAGGCAATGCTAGCTTTCCTATGTGTAAATAAGGGATTGCACCAAATCAATGCTTTTCAGCCTTTATTGTTTATTTTCTCCCTAAAACCTTGTTTCCTAATCTTGAGTAATTGAAACCATATTTTTTGCCATATGCCTGTACTATGTGTACTCTTATTATTTACTAGTTTTCTATCAATTCAATTTTTAACTTGAATCAATGTATTTAAAAGGAAACCTTTTAACTACTAAAAACTGAATACTAGCAAGCATAAAAACGTTGTTTTCTTACATTTAGTTTTATAGTATTTATAGTACTGTTTTTAGTATCAACACCCACACACACTCACACACAACACACACACCTAAGTTCCATCAGTACATTGGGCTGAAGGCCCCAGAATCTCAACCTCTGGGAGGCCCTAAAAAGGCTTCTATACATTCTTTTTTTTGAGATGGAGTTTCGCTCTTGTTGCCCAGGCTGGAGTGTAGTGGCACCATCGTGGCTCACTGCAACTTCTGCCTCCCGGGCTCAAGCAATTCTCCTGCCACAGCCTCCTAAGTAGCTAGGATTACAGGTGCCCGCCACCACTCCCAACTAATTTTTTGTATTTTTAGTAGAGACGGGGTTTCGCCATGTTGGCCAGGCTGGTCTCGAACTCCTGACCTCAGGTGATCCACCTGCCTCGTCCTCCTAAAGTGCTGGGATTACAGGCGTGAGCCACTGCCCCAGCTTCAACTTCCATAAATTCTTGAGGCTCCTCAGAACAATTCAGAACAACAGACTAGACCAGACTATTGATGGCTAGTCCTGACTGCATCAGAATTACCTGAAGATATCTTTCAAAAATACAGATTTCTGGGCCTGAGACTGGACTTACCAAAGTTGCCTCTCTGGGGTAAGGCCCAAGAATTTGCATTTTGTAGTTCTCTCTGGCAATTATCTGAGGATCTAGAAATGTAGAAATTCCTGGGATAAATGATTTCTAAAATGCCATCTAATAAGACTTTCTCTAGATGCAAATCAGGAAATTTTTACAGTATTGCCAATCGTTTCATATGGAGGTTTTGTTCTTTATTCTCACCATTCGATTAATATCTAACCTTCATTTCTGAACATCTTTATGCATTCAGTCCTGTGTTCTCCAGCAAGGTCACTGGTTTCTTCAAGACAGTCACTAATGTCTTCAGCAGACTGTCCTGTGGGCATTGACGGAGGGAAGCAGGAAAGGAAAGAAGCTAGAAGTTCCAGAAATGCATGTAAAATTAAAAGCCCTGGATCTGATACAAATGTATTAAGCCAAGAAGCACCCAGCCTCCATAAGCAAACAGGAAAAAAAGAACAATCATTGCTCCTCTTGGTAAGTCCTTTCCTCCTTCAAGATCATACTTGGTGTTGTAAAGATTGGAAGAAGGCCGTCAAGGAAAGAATATAATGACAACAACAACAGTGACAATAAGAGTAGTAGCTAACACTTACTTAGTTCTTCCCATGTGACAGGTGTTGTTCTACTAATACTTTACATGCATAAGCTCATATAAACCTCCCGCAACCTTGTGAGGCAGGTGCTACGAGCATCATTCCATTTCAAAGAAGAGGAAACAAGAGCACAGGAGGTTGTGTAACCTGATGATTGTCACAGAGTTGTGAGTCACTCAGGCAGTTCTTGCCCCCAAGCCTGTATCTTAACTTCACTACTCCATCTCTCAAACCAAAGAGCCAGCTTGAAAAGGAATCCCCACATCTCACATTTTAGTGAATGCCTAGCAACACTCAAAGACTGAACTAGTTAAAATATTGATCAATTAAATGATTACCTGCTTGTTAAGGGACACTTATCAAGAGAAAAAAATAAGATATTCGTTCCAGCTTTCTGGGATTTTTTGTTTTGTTTTGTTGGATTATCCAAATCAGCTTTCAAAAATCATTTTAATGCTAAAAAGGTGAGCAGCATCCTCTTTACTGACATCTAACCAGTGTTTATCAGAGCAGATATACTGAATTTAGATAGGTAAAAGTAAGATAGAGGACAGTGATATTCGAACATGGGTGTGACAGTGATACTTGATAGTTTACGGGAAGCCATTGAATAATATAGGAGTATGCTCCATTGATGTTATTTTATAGTGCTCTTTAGAAGACTGTATTGTGACGTGGTGAAAATTGCACCAGGAACCAAAAGTGTGGGTGTACAATAGACAAACCAGTGCTCTCCGGGCCTCCTTCTGAATTGACAGAACTCAAAACTGGATTGTATACAATGGTTCGTTCAAAGTCCAACATTTCCCAGTTCTCATGCCCGGCCTGGGGATCTGTGTTTCTCTCCAGGACCTCAGGATCAGCCAGCTTTGAGAGCTGCGAAATTATAGATCTTCTGGACTTGGCTCTTGCTTTATGTGACTTGAAACAAATTTCCATATTTTAAATGCATGTAGATTTTCATTAATGTTGTATCTTTGCCTTTTCACCAGATTGTTATTCATTCCAATGATTTATTTGATACAGAATTCTGGAACAGGTGCGCAGCCCCCAATTACAACATTGTTTCTATGGGGAAATATGATCTACTTTATGACAACATGATTTATGATACAGTTACCAGAACACATTGTGTCAAAAGGCAGTGTCTGTTTATGCCAAATGTTTACTAATAAATTCCTTTTCGTCAGACAGAAAAACATACTCCAAAAAGAGGGAAATGACTTTTCCAGATCTATCTTTAGCTGGGAGCCTCAGCTTTTCACATTTCTCCTCGTAGCAGAACTTGCATAAAGATCTGTTTACTGTGTTTATTTTTCAATAACAGGCCCTAATTTCTTGCTTTGCTGCTGTCATTTTAATCGTGTGGCTTCACCTTACATACAACAAGACAGTAGAAGAAAAACACAGCTGCACCAGAGCTGAAAAATGACTCATTTTTTTCTCCTTTTCTTTCCTTTTTTTAAAAAACAAATTTCATTCTATATATTTAAGGTATACAGCATGATGTTATAAGATACATGTATTTTGTGAAATGGTTACTATAGTGAAGCACATTAACAGATCTCCTTTTCTGTAAGTATTAATCCAAAGAAGGGGTTTGAAAAGTTTCCATGGGGCTCACCTGAATCTGTCACTGGAGACAGTCACCTTGCTCTTGTGTACATAGCAAACTGTCTGCCCCGCTATATCCATTTGGCTGAAGTTTGTAATGGGAACTCCAGGATAGTGAACATATTCGATCTGGCCATATCGTGGAGGGGAGGTGATGACATAGAGCAGTTCCTCAGGCTTGTCTGTTCCGTCCACAGCCAGGAGAGTGGTGGTTGTTAAGAAACCTCTATCACCTTTAGACACCACGAGTGGTTTTGTAAGGATGACAATATCACCTACATGACATAAGAGGTTATGGTCAATAATCATATCAAAAAATACATTATGTCCAAGGCAAAGGCAGAAGACAAAGGCCAAAACTGTGCAAAAATCAAAATTAATATGACATAGAAAGGTTTATATAACTATTATGAATATAAATAATTAACCAAAAGGCATGAGCAGATATTTCACAGAAGAAATTCACGTGGCCAGTAAAGATATTTTTAAATGCTCAAGCTCATTAGTAATTATGGAAATACAAATATCATGATAAATTGTCATCTCATAACTTTTTGATTGGCAAGGATGTAGAAGCCTGACTGTACAAAGTGTTGAAGACATAGCTCAAGAGAGTCTTGCATACAATTTTGGAAAGAGTGTAAATTGGTACAAGATTTGGCATTATTTTGTAAAGAGTCGAATGTTCACGTATGCCTTGACCCAGCAATTCCACCCCAGCTATGTACTTGAAAGAAACACTTGCCCTGCTACCCTTGGAGACATGCACCCAAATGGTCATTGCAGTACTGTCTGTAATTGAAAGCATTACATGCAACCCAAATGCCTTTTCAAAAAGTGAATGTATACACAAATTGTGTTCTATTCACACAACTGAATTTCATGCAGTAGTCAAATGAATGAACTACAGCTACATGGAACAACACAGATGTAGTTTATTAACATTCATTAGTTATATGAGCAAGCTGAGAAAATGATAAAAGTAAGAAGAAATACAAAATTTAGAATGGTATTTTTTTCTGGAGAATGTAGGAAGATGTCTATTATTAATATTCCAGTCCTTCAATTGTGTGGTAGTTGCACAAATGTTCATGATATATTTTTTAAATGTATATTTATACTACCATATTCATATCAGGATTATTCACAATAGCCAAGACATGCAAACAACTCAAGTGCCTCTCAACAGATGAGTGGATAAACAAAATGTGGCATATACATACACTGTAATACCATTCAGCCTTAAAAGGGAAGGGAGTCCTGGCACATGCTACAACATGCATGAACCTTGAGGACATTATGCTAAGTGAAATAAGCCAGTCATGAAAAGATATATACTATATGATTCCACTTACATGAAGTACCTAGAGTAGCAAAACTCATAGAGACAGAACATAGGACAATGGTTGCCAGGGAGGGGGAAATGAGGAGTCATTATTTAATGGGTATAGACTTTAAGTTTTCTGAGATGAAAAAATTCTGGAGATTGGATGGACAACAACATGAATATACTTAACACTATGAACTGGTACACTTAAAAATGGTTAAGATGGTACATTTTGTGTTATGCATAATTCACCACTATTTTTTTTAAATGTATGACTGAGGAAGGTAGAAGTGGGTCACACATGGACCAATGATGCAGTTTCACAAACTAGGGATCATAATTGAATTTTGTTCACCTGACGTCCATTACCAAGTGATCATATCTCAAATATAGAGCTTCTACTCTATGTCAGGTACAGAACTAAAGACCCTTACACCTTCACACTAATCTTGTGAGGTATTGTCATATCATATACCCAAATTATAAATGAGGAAGCTAAGGTATAGAAATGCTAACTTACCTGCTTGTGGTTACAAAATTAATAAAACATTGAGTGAGAATTCGTACGCAAGCCGTCTGAGCCCAGAGCACAAGCTCTTAAACACTGCATTATTTTGTTCCCTGTCTTTAATACCTAGGGAGCTCTTGTGAACTAATACTGAAAGGGTGAATATCCAAAAAGAAAAACATGTGATGTAAATGCCAAGCTATTTCTGAACTTAAAAACACAGTGGCCAAAAAAATTTTTTAAAGATATTCAGTCTCATGAAGAAATAAGAAATACAAATAAACCATCAAAGTGGTACAATTTTAACCAGTGGTTCTCAACGACAGGCAATTTTGCTCCCCCAGGGACATTTGGCAATGTCTGGAGACATTTTTGGTTGTCATAACTGGGAGTTGCTACTGGCTTCTAGATTCAGAGACCCGGGATGCTGCTAAACATTTTACAATGCACAAGGGAGTCACCTGCAATAAAGAATCCTCCATCCCAAAATGTCAATGGTGCCATGACTGGAAAACGCTATTTCAGATTACTAAATTGGTCTTTTCATATACTATGCTTTTATCTCAAAATGCTATGCAACTTCAGTCCTACGTAGAATCAAAGACCATTCTAAATTTAAATCAAAACCTTAGCCACAGATGCTACAGACAGAAGCAAGATGAATACATCAAGGAAGTAAGAAGAATGAATTAGGTGCGGGAAACACAAAGCACCCACGAGAGGTTTCACCAGGAGCAGGAAATGGACCTGAGGGGAGGAAGAGCAACCAGCTCTTGCCTTGATGCAAGTTTTCAGCACTGTAAGGGCAGAGTGTAGGTTAGAGTCAACTGTAGACAATGTCCTCCTAAACTTATCTGAAAGATCTCAACATCATTTCTGCCACTGTGCAAATCAGAAAACACAGCAACACAGCAATTGGGAAGCTTAATGTTATTTATAATAGCTCCCAAATGGAAACAACCAAATGCTCAATTTTAAGGTTGTGATTAAATCTAACTCTTTAGTATAGTCTTGTTTAGAGATAAACAATTATGGCTACAAAGTTATGCAGCAACCTGAAAAAACTCATGTTAAGTAAAACAAAACAAAACAAAACAAAACAAAAAACTGTACAGTGACAAAACACCACTTTGTAAGAAGAAACAAAGAAGAAAAAATTTGAACTGAAAATGTTAATAGGACAATGTGTCTACTCGGTATAGGTTTTCAAAAATCCTTTTAGAAAATAATCACATGTCAATTGCAGCAGAGTCTGGCAACGCACTGGCTAACTTTATTTCCTTTCTTCCTGGGTGCAAAGCTAAAGTTTCTATTGCCCAGCCTCTCTTAATGTGGCATGTGGCTGTGATTCAGCCACTGGAATGTGTACAAGAGAGGTACACAACCTTCACACCTAGTGCATGACATCCCCTAATTTTCTTCCATATCTCACTTCTTGAGTGACTCTAAGGCCTTCAGAATAAGGGAATGTCTAGATATAAAGAGTCCCTAGAAGACTACGTGGAACAGAGCTCTCCTATGTCACTGTAAAGTTGTGTTGTGCTGAGCCAATGAGAAGGTGGCCTACTCTAATACACTAGTTGTCTGCCCTAATATATTACTTGTATTACGATTTGCCTGGACATACATTTATGATGAACATAGTTGTTTTGCAGGGAGAGATAAATGTGTACAGTAACATCTAGCTTATCTGAAATCACTCATTAGACTTCTTTAAGGAACACATTTACAACCAGGAAATAAGCAAATAAAATATATTATTACACAGCTCAATGTAAACATCTCAAGATCAAACTGAATTAATTTTTTAAAAATTTAGGACAACTATAATTCTGCCACACAGAAAGCAAGATTTTTTTTTATTATTGCACTTAAGCATTCAATTTACCTCTGAGCTTCCTGGCAGCCAAGGCAAAAAAAGGGAAGCATTCAGTCAATCAAGCATGTACTGAGGATCTAAGATTATGCTTCATCCTGGGAATATCTAGATCCTGGGATAATACAGATGAATGACATATGATCCTCACATAAGCTGAAGCAAAATTACAGGGTAGTAACAGTTGGGTATCAAGAGCTTCTACTCTTCCTTGCTGAGATTTTTAAACAAACTCTCCTCCATCTTCCATTTAACTCTCCCTCATTCACCACTTATACAACTGACTCTGCTTAATTAACTCACAAGAAGTTGATCTTATAGTGTCTTTCCTTGTCCCTAAAGAGTATATGTTAGCACTTTCAAAGTGAAAGAAGCAGCAACTTCCAGCCTTTCTAATGACAAAGTTTATCTTTATTATTTTTAAATTTTAAAATGTATTTTTCATTTATTATTTTATTGTTTTAGAAGTACTTTTCCTTTGAAACTCCATTTTCCAGTGATAGATCACTTCCGGAAGATAAAACTAGAGTTACACATCAATTTGGTAAAATTTTACTTAAAGCAAAAAAATCCTAACAGTTAAAGTAGCCTGTATAGCCATATTGTGTGCAAGGCTGAATTTCCAATAAACTTTTTAAAATAACGACTGGATTGGCTACTTATGTGAACCACATAGATCCCAGGCAAAGCAGGTGAGAAGCCAAAGGATCTAAATATAAATGATAGAATTTCAAAGATTAAGAGTGGCAGGAAAAAAGGAAAGAAGGGAGGGAAAGAGAGAGAAAGAAACAAATGTGGAATACTTATACCAGTTAGCAAAGTTGATCCCAGTAAACCTTGGTAGACATGCTTTTACCTTTTTCCATGTCCTTGATGGTGATTTGACAGTCAAGAGCAGGGGACCTGTTGTTGTCATCCCAAAGGTAGAAGGTGAAGCTATCTTGATTCTGGGAATCCATTGCCCCGGTGTGTGTGTATCTCAGCAAGTTCAGATCCACTTCCTCCTGAGTGCATTTCATGCCAGGGGAGAGAGGAACCCAGTCCCTCCCTATCTGGAAGGAGCCAGAGTTAGTCAGCTGCTCATGGTTTTTTCTTTTCCCCCAACGTATGTTAGTGGACATTTTCTGTATCCCCTAAAAACCTCCAATATAAATAATATTTCAGGGAAATTCCAGACTACTTTTTGCCACTTTACCTGATTTTTTTTCTTTTCAAAGAAATATATTAGAATAATTTGAGACCTTGGAAAAACACTGGCTTCAACCAAAGGGTTTCAGACAAAGTCAAACAATTCAACAGCATTGTTACTTCCAAGGTATTTATCATAAGCAATCATAGCTGATTAAATATTCCAATTAATAAGAGGAGGTGGGTAATCGAGCTCTTGGAAGGGATTCTTTAGAAATTAAATGTATTTCTTTTAGAGTTTCCATTTTTTAGTTCTTTTCATGTTCAACTAGTCAAATATACTTTTTTTCAACATGGCTCATTACTGGGCTTATCTGAAGTAGACAAAACAAAAATAGAACAGATGCATTTACTCCCCAGTATGTTTCCAGCCTTACTAAAGAAAGAAAATGATGGGGATCACTATCACTACCTACATTTATATCCTAAGTCATCAAAAAATATAAACTGCAAATATCATATATTATTTTTATCAGAATCTTCTAAAAGTAAGCCAACATTATTTAAGCATATGTTTTGTACAGAGCTTGATGCAGAAATTGTGGCATTTTGAATTTAAAAAGGTTCTTATGCTGAGGGGGGTGGCTAACAACTGACAGTGTTAGAAAATGTAATCATAAATCTTTATTATCTTATTAATAATCCTATTATTGTTCATTTAAGGTACATAGCTTTCCCTAGGAATGGCTCATAAAAAGTCATTAGACATAATTTTTTAAAAAGTCATCTTAAAATTTATTATATGATATTATCCTGTGGTTTTACTGTCTAATTTAAGAGTCTAAAACAGAAATGTAAATCATTTACTTTTTATTCCCCTTGATACTTTGGTCCAAGACTTTGCCCATATGAACCTAAACAATGGGGGCTCTGGTACAGCAAGGGGAGGTGGCACAGCAGTGGGATGAAGACACTGACCTTTCATCTTTTAAGTTCATGTCAGATAGAATACAGACTTCCACATTCCACAGACTCCCAGTTCCTGGCAAAAGAACTTTGTCCTCCTCTCTTGCCATTGTGCTACCACTTGCCTTTATGTCATTCTACTTGATAACGTTTCTTTCTCTTTAATATGTTTATCCATCTGATGTTTGCAGACTTATGTTCTGCCCTCATGCTCACTGGATGGAAGTTAATTACATCATAATAATTAAGCTAGAGTTTGTTTCCATAAGACCTATTTGCCAATATAATTTTTAAAACAGACTCTTTCAGGTTTTAAACGGGAAAGCCTGCAATTCTATTTCACATTTTCCCTTTTCTAATCTTGTCTAAGGAAGTAAGCACAGAAGAAGACATCTTTTCCTCTCTCTTGTCTCCATGTAATTCCTTACTTGCACTCCAAAATGTAAGACTGACTTAATAAAATCATTTGAAGACCCAGAAATAGAAAGAAAATAAAAGTCAGATTCAAGATGGCGAAAACTAAGAGAAGTCAATAAGAAAACGATAACTCTTGGGAGAGTCCAGGAAGGCTGGAGTCCTGGTCCTTGGTCTTGGAAAGACTCGGAGAACTGCTAGGGAGCTGGGAGAGAACTGTGTGGAGCCATACTGGGAACCTGGACCCATCTGCATTTTCACATATCCAAAACAGTTCCGTTCCCAAGCCACCCAAATGTGTGAGCTCTCACTGCATTTCTGCTTCATTACTCTTTGAAATGAAATAAGGACACAGCTGTACCTCAATTTAAATCAGTGATGGCTCTTCACTCTGATTCTCTATGGTGCCTACAATCTATGACAATCAAGCTGTTCCACACAGAATGAATTCTTGCTGCTTTTCTAGGACTGTGCCTCCACTAGATGGAAAGTTAAGCATTCCATCAAATAATTGCAATGGGGATGGTTGGTGGTTGTGGTTGCTAGTCTTAATCTACCATTGAAATAAACATTTGGACTGATTACACAACTGACCTTCTCAGGTGACTGATCTATATAATTCATGTTGGGCTGATCCTTGGGCATCATGCACACAGTCTGAATCAGACTGAAATTTTGCTATTCTAGGCCTAAAGTGAAACAAGGACATTTTATCAAATCACAGAGCAAGCTATTGAGTTAGCAGTAAAACCCAGGTGACCCTACCCCTAGAATCCTCCCTTTATTGTTTCCATGCTTATTTGCTTTCCATTAAAGCATCTAATTTTGAGAACATATACAATTCCAGGAATGTTAATTTATGGTGTCATGCAGTTCATGGGATTCAAATTTGGCAGTTGTTAAAATCTGTTATGCTAGCAGGACTCCCACATGAAGTTTTCTCCCACACTGCCTTTTTGGTCCAAGACTTTGCCCATCTGAACCTAAACAATAAGGGTTCTGGTGCTGCAAGGGGAGGTGGGACTGCAGTGGGATGAAGACACTGAACTTTCATCTTTTAAGTTCATGTCAGATAGAATACAGAACAATTTGGCATATTGTTTGTGGAGTAAGTAGTCTCCCTGGAGAAGACATAAGGATTGCCCCTGCTCAGGGACAAAGATGAGAATTGGAAGAAAAGAAAGAAAGATGCTCACTGTGGCAAATCATTGAGAAGGCAGGAGGTGATAATACTCAGATAATGGTTTGTTTTGTTTTGTTTTGTTTTGTTTTGTTTTTTAAGACGGAGTCTTGCTCTGTCACCCAGGCTGGAGTGCAGCAGCACAATCTCAGCCCACTGCAACCTCTGCCCCCCCGGGTTCAAGTAATTCTCCTGCCTCTGCCTGCAGAGTAATGAGTAGCTGGGATTACATGCGTGTGCTGCCACACCCAGCTAATTTTTGTATTTTTAGTAGAGATGGGGTTTCACCACGTTGGCCAGGATGGTCTTGATCTCCTGACCTTGTGATCCGCCCACCTTGGCCTCCCAAAGTGCTGGGATTCAGATAATGTTTTAACAGAGACATTAGGGCCAGAGGAGCTAGAGGCAGCCCTCCAAGTTTCCTTGAACCTGATTATCATGAAAAAATAATGAAAGTTTTCATTTTCCTGAGAATGATCTAGAATTTAGCTGAAATACACACACCCACACACACACGCACACACACACACACACACACACAGAGAGAGAGATTGAGAGAACAAGAAAGATTGTAGACTTGAAGGAGTTTTATAATTGAGATGATGGATGCTAAAGAGGAAAGTTACATGAATCACAAGTCAAAAATCTGGTAGAAATGAAGATATCACAAAAGATCCTGGATTATCCTCAGAAAGCAGACAGCTTGGTTTACCCCAGTAATTCCCTCCCTCAGAATTTAGGGATAATCCTACGGGAGAGGGAGCAATGAGGAATCTTAATATTTGTTGAATTTACCCCATGTTGACAAAGACTTTAGAACAGCATGAATTCACCCTGAACTAGTAAAATTAAATTTTCTACTTCTAGGCAAATATATGTCTATCAGAATAAATCCCATCATAGAAATGTGTATATTGAGAAGATTTATACCTGCTATGTTAGTTTTGAAAAATAAAAGTAAAAAGTCACTAACCTTAAGCTGAAGTTGCCCATTTTGGGGAAGCCTTTCAAATACATAGTAAATCTTCTCCCTGGGTGAGTCTTCATCTATGGCTGAAAGAATAGCACTGGAAATAATACGAGTTTCACCCATATTCATTGCAATTTCAGCCTTCCTGTAAAAAGAAAAATGTCTGGGTTGATATAAAAATAGAAGATATTCCTTTCGTAGGGGACACTTATATTGACTATCACAGTTCCCAATCTTCAACAATTAAGGAATGACATTCAATATTCAAAGTACTGAAGATGACTAGTGAGAGGAATGAAACAGGCTCTCTACCCCCACACGTGAAAGTCTGAAAAGACAATGGGTCAGCCCTAATGAATGTGGGAAGAGGGAATTAGGCACTTCTAATTGATTACATGTACCGAACTTTACAATTTTGTAAGTTATAATTTATTCTATAAAATGATCTTGTTTCCAGTATTTCATTTTACACTCACAACAACAGCTCCATGAAGTAAGAGGGCTAGGTATCAGTGTTCTAATTTTACAGACAGAAACTCAATTAAAGAGATTCATTGACTGGCCTATAGATGTTCCAGTGCCATTGATGATATGCCATTCTGAGTCAGGTGATAGGTAATCTGGGACTCTCTAAATTACTCTTCCTCTTCTAAGTAATGTTCTGGGTAGTATGTGTTCTTGTTATAGATTCATCTTTTCCCAGTGTTACAGACGCCAGGTCAGCTCCTCTCTTCTTGAACAGTAGGCTGGGGCAGAGCTGCTGCTGATCCTACCAGAGCCACCACTGCTGTGGTTTCTATAGCTCCTTTACTGTGCGGTGCTGCTGCCTTCACAGCCTATATGGCCATTGTCCCTGGTCTCGCCAAAGTGAGAAAGGGATCTCTTTCCACCAGTGTTTCTAGCTCTCAGTTGTGGTCATCATGTGGGGCCTAACTCTGTCCAACTTTACAGCTTAGTTTCTGAGAAAAATTGGGATGCCTGAATTTCTTGGGATTCAGATGAAGGATATTTGAGAACCAGCAACTGGCATCAACAGTGTTATGCTCCTCTGCGGAGATGCCAAAACCTGAACGCCTCAGTTCCAACAACTTTCACTCAGGGTGAGTATCTTGCTACCCAGGGCTGACATCTTCCCTCGCAGTGGGTGGTGACATTTGCACACCTCTTTACTAGAGAATGGGAATCCCATTATTCCAGAAATCTAAGCAATCAGTTGGTTGAGGGCTTATGGAGATTAGCGGTCAGACAGATTAATCAAAACGGGAAGCCAATGTCATTAAGAAGATGAAGAGTTTGGTAGGAAGAATTCAGAATTAAATTTCTGGTCAGAATGAAATGTTTGCAATTCAGTGTCAGAATTCAATGTCTGGAAGCCAAGAGAGGACAAGGTGTGTCATAATCTAGGTTATCCTAAAAGGATCCTAGGACAAGGAAGGTAATTTATTTGTGAAGTGATTCCAGGAGGCAGGAGAGAGGGAGTAGGAGAGAAAGGGAAGGAGAAAAAGGCAACAAAGGGTGTTTTACTGCTATGGAGAATTGGGGCTCAATCCTGCTGGGTATCTTGAGGAACCACATAGATGTGATTCAAATTGTGCTCCTAATGGACAGGAAGCTGGAGCATTTATCTTATCTACTAGCTCCCGAGGTTAAGGGCTGTCCCCAGAGTGCTCTCTGCTGAGCATGGACATGGGCGGCATGAAAGCCCTGAGGCAGAAAAGTGGAGTGAGGCACTGCGGACACCTGAGATGGGACACTGACATGGCAAATTCCACCACGATCAGGACCAGAATCAGAGATGGGCTTTGGGGCTGTGATCTGCAGGACCCAAAGCATCCTCTACAGTAGCTAAAAGGAATAGCAAAGAAATGGTGTTACATGCTCTCAAAGAGTCCAGGAAGGTTAGAAGAGCCATTAGATTTGGCGGGAAAGCCAAGAGTAACTTTTAAGGGAGCATCTTTAATAAAGTAGAGATTGGGCCGGGCGCAGTGCCTCACGCCTGTAATCCCAGCACTTTTGGAGGCTGAGGCAGGCAGATCACGAGGTCAGGAGATCGAGACCATACTGGCCAACATGGTGAAACCCCATCTCTACCAAAAATACAAAAATTAGCCAGGCGTGGTGGCAGGCGCCTGTAGTCCCAGCTACTTGGGAGGCTGAGGCAGGAGAATGGTGTGAACCTGGGAGACACAGCTTGCAGTGAACCAACATCGTGCCACTGCACTCCAGCCTGGGTGACAGAGCGAGACTTTGTCTCAAAAAAAAAAAAAATAGAAAAGAAAGAAAGAAAAAAATAATAAAGTGGAGATTGGAGAAAGTGGGCAGAAATGGAACTCTTCCAAAAAGTTCCTCAGTGAAATGAATGGGGGACTAGCTTGTCTTTGTATTTTTACAATTAGGATATCTGCTTGTAATAATAACAATAACACTTAGTAGCACTTACCATGTAGTAGCTAGTCTTTCAAGCATGTTTACATATTTTATTTAATCCTTGCAACAATCCTATTAAGAGGATACCACTATTGTCCTCATTTACAGAGAGGTTAACAGAGAGATTGAGAGAGGTTAAACAACATGTTCAAGATCACACTGTTGGTAAGTGGCTGAACTGAGTCAATCTGACTCCAGCATTTGCTCTCTTAACCACAATCCATATCCCTTTGTCTTGTTAACAGAGGAAATGAAAAGGGAGAGATTGAAGATACTGGAGGAAAAAATAATGGAGCAGTTTCCGGGAGAAGGAAAGAGGTGATATGCCCAAGGACACACATGGAAGAGAAAGAGAGTGTATTACTTCCTATCCACAGGAGAGAAGGAAAGAGGAAGCACAGAAAAGGGAGGGTTTTTGAAGCAGGGCTGAAGGTTTGATGATTCTGTAGATGTAGCTATTCCAGTGAGTTTAGTAACAAGAGCATGGCCTTTGGAGTCAAATGGAGTTGAGTGGGTGCCTAGTGTAAGCTCTTTTACCTCTCTGGTCTCAGTTTTCCTCAGTCAGGATAATAATATGCATTTTCCACAATTTTGGTGAGGATTTAATGAAATAATATATGTGAAAGAATCTAATATACTGTCTGTCCTATAGTAAGCACTTAATAAATGCCAGTTTTTACCCCTCTCCAGTGGATGCCCCGGGGCCCTCACCCTGCCAGCTTTCACCTCCCTGCCTCTTAAAATGAGATCATCAAAAAGGAGGTACTGTAATACTATGACAGCCTTCATATTTTCATATTTATAAATAAAGGCTATACTAATCCAACATATTAGCTAAGAAATAAGAAAATAGAAATTTTTTGGTGAATACTTTTAGACAAACTGATGTATGAGATGCAACCCTCCAAAAATCTATCATCAGTACTTCCCATAATGCTTTCTAAGAACCTTATCAGTGGCTCATAGGGAACAGCAGGATATGGGGCAGATAAGGAAGGGACTTGTTTGAGGCCCTCCTTTCTGCAGATTGGAAGAGATTTGGGGGGTTTGGGTGCTTTCAGTAAGTTATTCACTCCCTGATAAAAACCCAGACTATCTATAACATGTCTCTTACTGTTGCACTGTTGAAAAAAGAGGTGAAGTCATCAAGGAGGTTCCAAGAACCAGATGCTTTTTTACTTATAGCTCTAGAGAAGAGTTGGTCCCCTAAAACTCTGTTCAGTTCTGTAGACTGTGTACAGTTCTGTACAGCTGCCAATTGTAAAAGAAATAGCTGGGGCTATAGAAATAGAATTAATGAATACTCTATACCCTATGATCAAACTCTGAGCACTTACAGAGAGAGTGATATGGTTTGGCTGTGTCCTCACCCAAATCTCATCTTGATTGTAGTTCCCATAATCTCCATGTGTTGTGGGAGGGACCAGGTAGAGATAATTGAATCATGGGGCAGTTTCCCCCATCCTGTTCTCATGATAGTGAGTCAGTTCTCACAAGATCTGATGGTTTTATAAGGGGCTTTCCCCTTTACTAGGCACTTGTTTTTCTCTCTCCTGCTACCATGTGAAGAAGGATGTGTTTGCTTCCTCTTCTGGCATGATTGTAAGTTTCCTGAGTCCTCCCAATCCCTACAGAGCTGTGAGTAAATTAAACCTCTTTTCTTTATAAGTTACTCAGTCTCGGGTATGTCCTTATAGCAGTGTGAGAACAGACTAATACAGGGAGATACTGAGAAAGTTTACAATTGAATAATATCGCTCAGAATTTTAGAAAATGATGATTTCGATGTGAGGTGGGAGGGGGTGTTGACCCATATGGAACACAGTAGAGAACTGGTGGACAAAAAAGTACCAAGATAATGAAAGAAGTGGGTTGATTTATTTCCCTCCGCCACGCTTAGTTACAAGTTTCAGCAAATCTGTTGTAAGGACTGTCTGCAGTTAATGTTATTAGACTTTAGTTGAATCTATATATTAATTGCACTTTGGTAGGTGTGCAGTCACGTTGGTGTAAGTGCATGTATTTATATGTTTAGTAGATTGTTCATTCCATACTGTGTGTTCAGTCATTCTTATTCTTTACAACTAATTAGTATGTTTAGAAGAAAATCAAGTAATTAAAGGGCTGATCGTTAAGGAGAGGTTACCTTAACTAACATTTGCACTAAAGGTTCCTCATGCCTGAGTGGCAGGGGCAAGCTGTGATAGGAGCTAGCGAAGACTTGCTTCTTTGGGAGACACACACACACCTGTACCTAGTATTGTAGATTTCATAGAATTGTATAGAAATCTGAAAGGGACTCTTTTCAGGTAGCTTACTTGCTCAGCATTGGTTTTTCATCATTAACTGGGATGACCTCTATTGAAATGGTTTTAAGTATCTTATGTTTCCCATCTGACAAACGGATTGTAAAATCATCAGCAAGGCTCTCTGAGTCATCATGCATGTACGTCAACCTCATTCCTGGAAGAAGAAAAAAAATAAGTAAATCTTCCTTATGATTGAACCATCAGGACATATGTCACAGATAATGTCTTAATTTTCAAGGCAGGGGTATTAGCAAGAGTTCATTTATCAGTGCAGTAGGGTGAAATTAAACTTGTTTTATGAAGTAAAAGAGTGCCTTCTTAGCCTATTAAAGACTTTTTATTTAAATAATTTAGTATTTGATTAAGGGTGTTATTTAAAATCAGTTAGGAAGGAATATATTTTTAAATAAACTATATAAACAAAGGTGCAGGGTATTTAAATAAAACTGAGAAAGTTAATTATTTGGGGAAAATTATAGAGTTATATCCCTACCTCGAGCCAATCATCAAAATGAATTCTTAATAGATCAAAACTTAAATATTAACAATGTAACTATTTTATTTAAATCTACCTAACATTTAAATGGAAATTCAAGAGTCTCAGAACAGCCAAAACAGCCTCGAAAAAGAACAAAATTAGAATCCTAACATTTCACATTTTCAAAACTTACTTCAAAGCTACTAAAATACTAGGAGATGTGCACCCAGATTTATATAAAATGTTTACCGAAATATAACTTTTAATATCAAGAAACGGAAAACTATCTGGATATTTTAAAGTTGTATAAAATATTTTAAAGTTGTATTTTAAAGATAGTTGTATAAAATTACAGCACAGGAGCCAGTAGAGTGGTGAGCGCCTGTAGTCCTAACAACTTGTCGGGGCTCAAGTGGGAGGATCGCTTGAGGCCAGGAGTTCGAGGCCAGTTCGGAAAACATAATGAGACCTTGTCTTTAAAAGAATTTTTTGTTTGAAACACTAGCCAGGTGACGCCTGTAGTCATAGCTGCTCAAGAGGCTCAGGCAGGGAGGAATGCTTGATCCCAGGAATTTGAGGCTGCAGTGAGTTATGATCATCCCACTTCACTCAAGCCTGGGTGACAAAGTCATCTCTTTTAAAAAATTACAGCACAGTAAGTCTATATGATGATTTTATAAGGTAATTATCAAAAGCTACGTTTTTAATAATAATAACAATTTTTTTTGTGACAGAGTCTCACTCTGTCACCCAGGCTGGAATGCAGTGACATGATATTGGCTCACTACAATATCTACCTCCTGGGTTCAAGCGATTCTCATGCCTCAGCCTCCCAAGTAGCTGGGGTTACAGACAGGTGTGACCACACCTGGCTAATTTTTGTATTTTTAATAGACTCTGGGTTTTGCCATGTTGGCCAGGCTGGTCTCGAACTCCTGGCCTCAAGTGATCCACCCATCCCGGCCTCTCAAAGTGCTGGGATTACACGTGTGAACGACCACGCCCGGCCTCAATATTTTAAAAGTAAGAAGAGGCCAGTTATGGTGACCTACTCCTGTAATACCAGCACTTTGAAGGGCCAGTGCAGGAAAATCACTTGAGCCCAGGAGTTCGAGACCAGCCTGGACAACATAGGGAGACCCTGTCTCTACAAAAATTTTTTTTCATCAGCCAGTGGTATGTGTGATGACTTGTGCCTGTAGTCCCAGCTAGTTGGGAGGCTGAGGTCAGAGGATCACTTGAGCCCTGGAAGTCCAGGATGGAGAGAACTGTGATTGCACAACCACAATCCAGCCTAAGTGACAGTGAAAGACCCTGTCTCCAAAAAAAAAAAGGTAAGAAGAAAAACAGATTATATAATATGGGAAGAGTTTTATAAACTTTGTATATTTGTTTGGGGGGATGTTTATGAGAATATGCTAAAGTTTTTAAAAAATGTAGCCATAAATGAACCACAGATAAAATAGAGGTGAAAATCTAATTTCTGAGAAAGTCTCCAAAATATCAACCCAAATACTAATTTTTATGTAGGAAATTTTTATTTTTTCTTCAAAATGACTGTGTCCAAACTGTACACAATGATCATATAATTCTTATTTAACTAGATAATAACCAACAAATGTTATTTTTAAAAAATTGACTTTCTTGAGAGTAAAATTTGAATTATTATTTTTTCCTTGGTCTAATTTGAAAAAAAAATTTTAAACAATGTATTCTATTATTTGTAGCATGTGGTTTATTGATTTGGTAATATCATCATTTATGTCCTAGAAAGTATTTCTTTGCAATTGATAAAAGCTGAGAAATATATAAATGCATTTTTTTCTTTTTTTTTATTATTATTATACTTTAAGTTTTAGGGTACATGTGCACAATGTGCAGGTTAGTTACATATGTATACATGTGCCATGCTGGTGTGCTGCACCCATTAACTCATCATTTAGCATTAGGTATATCTCCCAATGCTATCCCTCCCCCGTGCCCCCACCCCACAACAGTCCCCAGAGTGTGATGTTCCCCTTCCTGTGTCCATGTGTTCTCATTGTTCAATTCCCAACTATGAGTGAGAACATGCGGTGTTTGGTTATAAATGCACTTTTTAAATTTAAACCTGAGATGATTTTTGCAACAATTACAAAAAAACCTTTGGAGCAGAAAGCTTACACACTAGTTGGGGAAACAAATAACTAAAAGAAGTTGGAAAAATGTTAAACAAGTGCTAAGATGAAACAAGCACAGAGAAGGAGTGGTTTGGAGACCTTGGGTGGGGCTCAAGCAGAGGTTAACAGAAAGGTGCGTTTTGAAGGCACAGCCTTGGCTAGCCTGGCAAAGGAGGGGGAAGGACCTTACAGGCTGGGAAAAGAAAATGCCTAAGGAAGGAGAATGGGAGGAAGCAGTAATTCAGGAACCGCAAACTTTTCTCAAAATTTTAAAAGTATTTTCATATGTGAAAAGTGGGATACGATTGAATTTTTTAAAAGAGTAATTAAAAAATAATTCAGGCTGCTATGCAATGTGCCATTTCTCTAAAGAGTAAATTATCCCCTCAGAAAATAATGAGCATTATTATATGTGGTTCTGTATTTGTTTCAACTGTGGAAATTTTGGCAGACCAGTCTCTTAAAATGTAGTTTCATGATCTCAATAGTTTTAAAAAGGATTTTTTAATTATAGCATTAAATGTTTGAGTGAAAATACAATAAAAACTCAAATATCATTTTTAATGGTAGTCTAAAAGTGAAAGAAAACATGTTGTTGCCTTTTCAATTACCTACTACCTCTACCTAGGGCCTCCTGTCCTACATTAATCCAGGCCTAGAGAGAGCCCTTGAGAAACAAATGAATAAAGTAGGTGAATGCTATTTCTTCAACCCCTATTTCTGTGATGTATTATTACCTTTTCTAGGTTAAATTATTTTAAAATTTTTATTTTTAATTGGCAAATAAACATTGTATATATTTATGATATATAATGGGGTGTTTTGATGCATGTATACATTGTGAAATGGGTTTATTTTGGTTTTTGTTTGTTTGTTTTTTGACAGAGTCTCACTCTGTCACCCAGGCTGGAAGTCTGGAGTGCAGTGGCACGATCTCGGCTCACTGCAACTTCTGCCTCCCAGGCTCAAGCGATTTCGTGCCTCAGCCTCCTGAGTAGCTGGGATTACAGAAGTGCACCATCACACTCGGCTAATTTTTGTATTTTTAGTAGAGACAGGGTTTCACCATGTTGGCCAGGCTGGTGTCAAATTCCTGACCTCAAGTGATCCACCTGTCTTCGTCTCCCAAAGTTTTGGGATTACAGGCGTGAGCCACCAGGCCCGGCCACATTGTGGAATGGTTAAATCAAGCTAATTAACATATGCATTACTTCTCATACTCATTTTTTTGATTGGTGAGAACTCTTAAAATCTACTGTCTTAGGAATTTTCAAATATGCAATATATTGTTAACTATGGTAACTATGCTGTACAATAAATCTCTTGAACTTACTTCTCCTGTCTAACCGAAATTTCATATCCTTTAACCAACATCTCCCCAATCCTCCCACCCTCAGCCTCTAGTAACCATCATTCTACTCTCTGCTTATATTAGTTTGACCTGTTTAGATTTCACATATAAGTATGGGTTAAATTATTCAATCAACAATAACAAATGCATGGAAGTGGAACATGCTATACCAGTCTTGAGGAGTTCCATGGAAAAACTGTGAACAGGTACATGTTTCTGGTGAGGGTTGGCTGGCTGCTTATTCTCAGAGAAGTCTTTGCTAAACCCCCTATCGATGAGGAGGCCATGGCGTGGCTTTTGAGTGATGCTGAACAGCAGGGCATCCTGGGGAATGTCCAGGTCCACAGCGCTGATGATGGAAGAGTCCAGCTCTTTCATCTGACCCTCGCACACCTGAGCAAGAACACATGAGAAAAGTCAACAATGCACGAAAGACAACTTGTCTTTCCTTGGAAAACTGCTTAAAAGAAATCATTTCAATATATCCTACTTCAAATTTTCTATGAGATTTATATAGGATGAGTCCTAAAAAGAAATTGCTGGTTTAATAGGAATGTAAAGGAAGTAACAGATCTATTAATCCCCCTTACATTTTTTTCTGAAGATTTCAAAGCACTTTATTCATTTCCATGAAGGACAAAGGACATATAATTTTTAAAATATGTATTGTTCATAAGTCAAAGGTCAGGGGAAAAATGCAACCAAGACGGTGTTTGCTTTCAAGAAGTCATGGAAAAGTTCAGTTGTAAAACTGAATCTACAACCTTCACCTTCATAAACCAATCCTCGTGGATCTCCTTGCTTCTACAAGTCTCATGTTTCCATCTGCTTTATAAGTGATACAAATATTTGCTACATACACTAAGCATATTTGGTGGTTTTTATTTTTGTTACTGCAGCAAAAACTTCTGTATTTCCACTGAAATCAACAACAATGCCAAAGGATGCTACTGGATGCATAATTATGTATATTTTCATAATGGGTCCCTCATCTCCCTCCAATTCTTCTACTTCCAAATTTCCTGAACTACTCTTCCCATTCCCTCTCACACCCACTTCAGGTTTCATAATCCTTTAAACACAAAGACAATTAAATGTTTATCATTTCATGTAGTATCTAGTCATTTAGAACTTGACAATATGTTACTTAGCTGATTCAATCTTTTTTTCTCATGAGGATTGAGAGAACAAAAAAGTATTTCTGTTGCCCATTTTGAAATATAGCAAAATCTAAATAATAAGAGTATATAAATTCTACACATGCATATTGGTAATCTGCAATGTTACTATGCTACATAGTATTCTCAACAACCCAAGTCAGGTAAGACTGCAAAGGTCCATCAATAACTATAACTCAAGGAAGAAAATGTCTAGTGCTGCTAGATATTCATAAACAAGAATCACAAAAGGGCAGAGATCAGCATGTTTTCATGACTGAGAAGGCAATTAAGCCTTGAAGGACATGTATGGTTTGAATTTGTGAAAACTTCCTTCCTTCCTCTTTCCCTCCCTCCCTCCCTTCCTCCCTCCCTTTCTTTCTTCTTTCTCTTTCTTTTCTTCTTTCTCTTTCTTTCTTTTTCTTTTCTTTCTCTTTTTCTCCTTCCTTCCTTCCTCTCTTCTTCTCTTTCCCTCCCTCCCTCTTTTCTTTTCCTTTCCCTTTCTCTCCTTTCTCCCTTTTCCCCTTCCTTCCTTCCTCTTTCTTTCTCTTTCCCTCCTTCCCTTCCTCCCTCCCTTTCTTTCTTCTTTCTCTTTTCTCTTTCTTTCTCTCTCCTTCCTTCCTCTCTTCTTCTCTTTCTTTCCCTCCCTCCCTTTTTTCTTTTCCTTTCCCTTTCTCTCTTTTCCTTTTCCCCTCCCCTCCCCTCCTCCTTCCTTCCTTCCTTCCTTCCATCCTTCCTTCCTTCCTCATAGTCTTCTCTGTTGCCCAGGCTACAGTACAGTGGCTCAATCATGGCTCACTGCACACCCACCCACCCAGGCTTAAGCAATCCTCCCACCTCAGCCCCCAAGTAGCTAGGACCATAGGCATGTGTCACAAGCCTGGCTAATTTTTAAAATTTATTTTTATTATTTGTAGAGATGGGGTTTTGCCACATTGCCCAGGCTGGTCTTGAACTCTTGGGCTCAAAGGATCCTCCTGCTTCAGCCTCCCAAAGTGCTGGGATTACAGGCGTGAGCCACCATGCCTGGCCTAAAGCATCCTTTCATTTCACCCTCTCTTACTGACTTTGAAGGGCACCCTCCTACAACCACATTTTATTGAACATGTGTTAACAAAAAAACACTTGCCATATATGATACTTGTGCTAAAAGGATGCTGATTTTCTTTTATCTAGCCCTACTTATTAAATATTAAAGTGGCATCATAGTTCAACTTACAATGGTATACTTATGAAAACATTTTAAATAGGACCTTGGCTTTTTCTCCAAGAACTTTAATAAAGCAACTTAAAATATGTTATAATATCCTTCTTCATAGAGCTTGACTAAAACGTGAGGTTGTTTCTTGCAGATTGAATAGACTATTGAGATTAGGACAACAAAAATTTTAGATCAATATACATAAAATGCCAAACCTGATTAGTAGACAGGTTTGGAATGGATTATAATAACTTAAACAAAAACCTCAAATCTTCTTGCAGCATAACTTGATGGAAGCCCAACTATCTACAAAATAAATGCATTTTCTCACGAGAAAGCAAAATATGATTATCTAAAAAAAAATTATGCGAAGCTTAAAGTCTGCTTTCCCGTAACACACAGGACTTCATATTTTTCACTCTCCAGTAGTCTCTCTAGGGAATGCAGGTAAAACCATGACAACTTTGGCTGGGCGCAGTGGCTCATGCCTGTAATCCCAGCACTTTGGAAAGCCGAGGCGGGCGGATCACGAGGTCAGGAGATCAAGACCATCCTGGCTAACACGGTGAAACCCCGTCTCTAGTAAAAATACAAAAAATTAGCCGGGCGTGGTGGCAGGCGCCTGCAGTCCCAGCTACTCGGAAGGCTGAGGCAGGAGAATGGCGTGAACCCGGGAGGCGGAGCTTGCAGTGAGCCGAGGTCACGCCACTGCACTCCAGCCTGGGTGACAGAGCGGGACTCCATCTCAAAAAACAAAAAACAAAAAAACCATGACTACTTCCAGAGAAGAGCAAGGGACAACTTCCCAGTGGTATTATTTCAGAAGCCCCGACCCTAGGCAAGATACAAGACAATGGAGGTAGGTATCGATGGAATCATCTGTAGATTTTTTTTCTCTCTCATAATTACTGAAGGGCTCTCCAGAGAAATCCATGTGCCAACAAAAGAGGAAAGGCAGGAAGATTAATAATTTTCAAATGATTGCATTACATAACATAGCCTTCCCCACTCCTCACCAATGCAATGTGTTAATGCACTTGGAGCAATGTAAATGGACTAATTGAAAATAAAAATCAAAATGATAAAAGAGAAATGGAACATTTGGATATGTTTCTTACAGTAATATTCTGCACTACAAAGTCAGGAGCTTCATCATTTGTGGGGTTGATTATAATAGAAAATGGTATCTCCAAGGAGTGTTGCTTCCCATCTGTGACGTACACCGTGAACTGGTCGGCAGTTGGTTCTATCCTCAGATGCCTGGACTGCACGTAGTTAATGTGAAAAGCGTTCATGTCTTTCCACTGAAATGAATCTAGAGCACACCAAGATGGAACAGATAAATTAAAAAAAAAATTTTTCCAAGTTATTGGTCCTTAATCCTTAACCCAATAATAGTCAATTTCTCAGTAATACAAATAAGAGATCATAGCAGTTGACCTAAGTATCTTGCTATCAAGGGCTGCTACAACAGCCAACCATCAACATAAAGGCAGATATCCATAGATCATACAGAAGAATAAAATTTGCATGGAGAACCAAAGAGTAATACTTTTTAACCAGTATGCACAGGGACTTCAAGAATACTTCAGATACTTAGAATAAATGTCAGAGACCTTCCCTTGATTAAATGACTACTTTTGCATGAATGGTCTCTGTCATACTTGAGTATAAAAAGAGACCACCTCCGTCACGTAAAGGCAAAACAAGAGTCAATCAATCATCTGCCTACTTGAAGACATACATATCAAGCAAGGTGCTGGATTGAGGAGTGGAATTAGCTAACCCGCTGTTTTAGTATTTTGACATGGACTTAAATCCAAAGAGAAAATGCTTAAAGATGTGCATTAAGTCACCAGAAAAACTGAGTAACATTGAATGCAATTAATCTTATATTCAGTCTCTTTCATATTTAAAATGGACATTCTTCAAAAGCGGTTTGGAGAATCATTTATATGTCTTTGGAAGACTTTGTCTTTGCTTTCTGTTTTTGTTTTGGTTGGTCTGTTTTTGCCTCAAATACAAGACCTATTTAAGTATCTGGGACACGTTTTGGTTTTAAAATTAATGTCATCTGCTTCAACATTTCAGGCTTTCTCTGTGTTACACCCATAGTATATTTCCTCACCCTTTCCACCAATATCTATTCAAAATGCTAAAAGGTTGTGAGAATGAGACCTTGTGAGCTCCCGCTAGATTCACTCTCTCGTGGTATCCTGTGTTGCCTTTTAAACCATTCTTTCTTCAATGTTTATTCTTGTATTTTTCATAAGTAAAATTCCATTTATTTTGAAGTAAATTTGCATGCAAGGGGGAAGTCAGAATAAAAATTTAAATGAAAAATGGTAAGATTCAAAAGCATCAGCTATAATAGTAATAATAATTCATTGAATACATATGGTGCTTTAAACTTTTTTTTTTTTTTTTTTTGAGATGGAGTTTCGCTGTTGCTGTCCAGATTGGAGTGCAATGGCACAATCTCAGCTCACTGCAACCTCTGCCTCCTGGTTTCAAGCAATTCTCCTGCCTCAGCCTCCCAAGTAGCTGGGATTACAGGCATATGCCACCACACCTGGCTAATTTTTTATATTTAGTAGAGAGGGGTTTCACCACATTGGTCAGGCTGGACTCAAACTCCTGACCTCAGGTGACCTGCCCATCTCGGCCTCCCAAAGTGCTGGGATTACAGGCATCAGCCACCACGCCCGGTGCTTTAAACATTTTGAAAGTCCTTACAAAGTTATTAAGCATGACCTGGCCAATCGCTTTCATAAATATAAGGAAGGGAGTCATTGCTGCTGACGAAGCTACAGCTTACCTATACTTATGCCAATATTGCTTTTTTCAAAACCCACAGAAGGGAGTATATTTTCGAGGTAGCCAAACTGAGGAGGAGAAACCAAAACAAATTCCAAGTCATCTGCTGCAGTGTCAGGGTCAGTGGCGGACAAATGGTTAACAGTAAGGGCTGTTGAGCAGCCCTCATCTACAACAAACATGGGACCTGCATACAAATAAAAACACAATTACAACTTAGCATGAAATCCTCTAAACAGACTAGGTAGGACAAAATGCAGTGACTGAAATTCTAGTTCAGAGAAGCTTCCCATGTGCAAAAACATTTCCATGGGAGTTGTTCATTTTCTCTGGCATAATTCTTTTTAAAGTGAAAATCTTGAGTGGTAATGAGTGAATTTACTTTGACCTATGGAATTATATTTTTTTCTTGTCCAGGCAAGTCAGAAGAGAACAGAAAGCCAGCAGAAATACTAACTGTTCCAGCACAGCCCTTTAGTCATTCTCAAGGAACTCTGATTTCCCTTGTGTCTCTATGGAAGTGACAAATGAAAGTAAGAATTGCCCAACTGTTTTAATGTTAAGCCACTAAACGTAGTTTATGTACTCTTCAAGATCAGTTGGTACCTCTGTTTGTCAGAGTGTTAATTGCCTGAGAGCTATTATGAATTGCTCGTAACGAAGAGTTTTTTCATGGCTTGATGCTTAATTATTCTGCTGGGATAATGCTTTCTTTCCAGAACACTGCTTGGGAGATAGTTTGCAAATTACAATAACATTCATACATATGCTTATATTTTTTTCTGAGAGACAGAACATATATATAATGCCTATGAAAAGATGACTTTCTAAAAAGCAAATAAGGTTAAATGTATATAAATGGTCTCTCCGGTATACTCACTCTGTTCTAATAGAAATTATAATGGATAAAATAAATTACTCTCTCTTCAGCAAGCAAATTATATTTTCCCATGTGAAATAAAATCAGAATATTTGAGGACTGCAATGTTGTCCTTGTCTCAACACACACACAAAGACACACACACACACACACACACACACACCCCAACACACGTATTCTCTCTCCATACAGAAATATTAAAATTTTTAAACATGTAAATTCTTTTGCCCTGTAATCTTAACAGATTTGGGTTTTCCACAAAATTTGTGTTGAGGTAATTATTGAAGGACAATTCCATATGGTGGTTTTCTTTTTAGACTATAAATGAAGTGTATTATTTCACTGAACCACAGGTATGACACTAGGTCAGACAATAGTACTGGAACAGAAAAACACATTGTCACCTATTGCAATGGAAGGTGGCTGGTTGTCTACTGGGTATACCGTGATGTTGAGATCATACACTGGAAAGGACGCATGAAGCGGAACAGATGGATTGGGTCCATTGTAGCAACAGCCATTCACAAAAGGGCCAGCCTCTCCATCCGAAACCACCAATGTAATGGTGTCAAAACAGGGCATCATGCCAATCTCGCCACCTGGAAGACACAACTATAGCTGAAACCTGCCTTTTAAAAAATATAGAATACCAAGATGAAATCTACTCACACCTCTTCTACAAGCATTGAAACAGCAAGGAAAAGAAGTTATGTGGATAAAATAAATGTAAAACCCAATTTTATGGCTATGAAATTAAATATAGTCATGAAAATAATGCAAAAATTCTTGCCCATCTGTTGCCTCTGGTGAACTCCCTACCAGCCATCTATCATGATAAGGAGGGACAAAACTGGGCCAACAAGGGTCTGACAGTTTATGAATGAGCAAGGGCACAAAGCTTCACTAGTGAAGGTTTCATTCTTCCCTTATAATCATTTCATGTTATGACCAACCTCAGGGAGAGGGAGAAGGCAACCTTTTCCCTTTGGTAATTGTCTTTCCATTTACATTAACCACCTTAAATGAACAACCATCAACCACAGAGCAGTTATGAGAAAAGAGGATGTTGAATAGGTGAAATACAAAAGTAGGCCACATTTTTGCCATTTCTTTCAATATTCTTCTTACTATATATTAGCCAGGATGTTTTTAAAAATAGCAACAGTCTGTGGAAAAGAAGAGGCATTTATTTTCATTTTCTTCTTTTCACTGTTTAGGTCTTACATCTGTAGGATTCAAAATGTCCCTAGTTTAGACAGTGACAGGAAGAAGGAACAAAATGTCAGGATTAGACAGTTTATCAGCAACAGGGCAATCTGCTCTTGGGTTACCCACTAAGAGCATGGAGTAAGAGTGCTTGCTATCCAGGACACAGAAAAGTTTTGCACATGTGCTGTTGGTAATTCTCATGCATCACCATGAAAATCTCAAGAAGGGAGTGATATGGTTTAGTTGTTCCCCCGCTCAAATCTCATCTTGAATTGTAACTCCCACAATTCCCACATTTCGTGGGAGGAACCCAGTGGGAGGTGACTAAATTTATGGGGGCAGGTCTTTCCTGTGCTTTTCTCATGATAGTGAATGAGTCTCATGAGATCTGATGGTTTTAAAAATGGGAGTTTCCCTGCACAAGCTCTCTTTGCTTGCTGCCATCCATGTAAGATGTGACTTGCTCCTCCTTGCCTTCTGCCATGATCATGAGGCTTCCCAGCCACATGGAACTGTAAGTCCATTAAACCTCTTTCTTTTGTAAATTGCCCAATTTCGGGTATGTCTTTATCAGCAGCCTCAAAATGTACTAATACAGGGAGGAATTAATGCTTGGAGTTTTGATGAACCTAGGGTACAAAAGATCAGGGACATCCTCTCTTTTCAGCAGACACTCTGGTCAAATCTGCAGAGCTCTGCGGTTGCCGTTATTTCCCCTGTTTAAAAATGACAAGGAAAATCTAGAGATTATATTATTGAGCAACCAAGTGTTCAAAGGATGAGAAAACTGGGCTTAAAAGGAAAAACAGAATTGAAGTTGAGAGAATTAGAAAGAAACAACCAGCCGTCAATGTGAGAAAGAGTCAAAAATAAGAGACCTCTCACCTATTCATATATCTAAAATGCAAATTGGCTTAAAAATGTGTTCATTAGTAATTCACTCAGTAAATATTTATTCAACACCTACTATGTGATAATTAGTGTTTCCGGCACACCAGCAGAGAAAAAGGCACACATTTTGGAACTTTCAAAAGACATTTCAAAAGAATGTCAAATGTCAAAAGACCACACTATGCGTCAGGCACCGATACTGTCTAATGGTAGAGAAGGAAATGCAGTGTGGTTAGAATAGCACAGATGTATGTATGTATGTATGTATGTATTATGTAGAATCACATGAAATTGCTACTATTAAACCATTTTTTACCTGTTAAATGGCAATTTTATGTATTCCGGCCTGATCGTGTGCAAGGTGCTGAGGGTGAAAGAAGATGGATTTTAGCTGACAATGGCGTAGGGGCAGGGCATACGTGCCAAGGAAAGTCAGCAAAGTTTCCAGATGCCTTTGCTGGCTTTGTGCTGAGCATTAAAGGATGAGTAAGAGTTTGCCAAGCAGATAAGGTAGAACATTGGGACAGATGGGATAGAAGATCTGTAGGGAGAGGCAATGGGGGAGAGAAATGAAAAGTCACTCTAGAAAGAGAAGACAGCTTTAAAAACAGAGAAGGCAAATTGCAAATTGAGTAACCACAATTTCTCGATAATGGAAGCATAGGATATATTTACAGAAATAGCTGGGAAAGCAGGCCAAATATTAAGCCACTAAAAAGCCTACAATATAGGTAGTGAAATTCTTTACCTTGAAATGGAATATAGCCTAAGGATATGATTGGTACTTACAAATGTTAATCATAGTGTTATTAAAAAAAAATTTGAGGGAAGACAGGGTCTCACTCTGTTGCCCAGGTTGGAGTGCAGTGGCATGATCTTGGCTTACTCTAGGTTCCACCTCCTGGGCTCAAGCGATCCTCCTACCTCAGCCTCCAAGTAGCTGGGACCAGATAATGTTAATTGGGAGAATAGCAAATTATTAATGGACTTTCATATAGTAAGATGTTATTCTGTTACTAAAACATCTTTATAATAACTTTCTAACATTTAATATATATTTTAATAAACATTTTAGGTGATAATCTAAATGATAAAAGTAATCTGCAAAGCTGCATATGTTACAACATAATTGCAACTATGTTAAAATTATGGCCAGAATAAAGAGAATAAAATACTATAATACTGAAATGTGAACAGTGACTCTTTTAGATATGTAATAAGGTGAGTTTTCAAAACTTCATTGTACTTTTCCCTTCCTTCCAAGTTTTCTGCAATGAGTGTGTATTATTTTTATACTTATAGAAAGCAAATAAAGTAATGCTAATAAAATTATTCTTAGGTGGCCTCTAAATCAACACGTAGAAGCAAGAGAAGGGCCAGAAAACTCACTGAAACCTCAGATCCTACAATGCTGTGATTCTTTATCCTGATCCCAGCCCAGGGCTGGGTAACTACCAATTGAGTAAGTGAGTAATCATTACAAGAAAACGTTAACATTCAAATACCAAAATACCCTTTGAATCGAGTATTCCTTCTAACTTAGTAACATAACCAAAAGCCGACTACTTGAAATAATTTGCCCCAATGTCCTACAGGGTTTTATTTTTAAAAAAATTAGTTAATAGTCCCGTCTATGGCTGTTACACTACAGGAGATTTAGAAATCTGTATATCTGTTGTTTAGCACTTAGGACAAGGCACTGGAAAAGAAGACAGATTCTTCTCACCCCTAATTTACCTGTGCTGCATGAGCCTGCCAGAGATGTTAAATAATTAAGCAATAAATAACAATCATTGGTCTTTGGATCCCTTTTCTGCCAGTCTATTTCAGATCCATTGGGGAAATCAAAAATGAGAACCTAGTGGTGAACTCCTGAGGGATATCAAACATACGAACTACGCTCCTCAGGACAAGGAAATCACCCATGAAACCTTTCCTAAGACTAAACACAGATAAGAGGATAGAGAGATACCATTTAAAGAAAAAAGATGTCTGGTGAAGTGATTAAAATGTCCCGAGACATCTGGTGTTCCAATACATCACTGTTTTCCAAAGTATATAGGACAAATATTATTTCAGAATGTTTTCTCCCATTTCTGAATTAATCCTTTGCTATCTCCATTCCTCCTCCTTGAATTTATTTCATGCCTCACTGCTTGAATCTCTTCAAATAAGAAAATGATTTGAATTCTGAAAGTTCTTATTTCCTATACCACTCACCTGGCCTTACATACTTGATCATACTTCCTGCATTGGAACTTGCAGTTTAAAGAGGCATATGGATGAGTAGACAGGAAATTGCACTACAGTACAGCAAAAGCCAGCAGATGATATATGCAGCATTGTTACCAAGGAAGTTTCCCCAACCCAGACCTCAGAAGATGTGCAAGGTGAGATGATGTGATGATGTGCAGTGTGTCAGTGTCAGTCACACTGTCATCTTTGCATGCAAATGGGTTTTGTCTACCCATTTAAGTTCAAAGTCTTTCATAGCAGGGTCTAGGTCATATTCCTGTGTACCCCACAGTGCTTAGTGCTATAAGTTACAGATATCAGATGTTGAATTAATATTTTTTAGTGAAACAAATGCCACCTGGGTGACAACATAAAGCAATGCCAAAAATGTAACTGCAGTGCTAATAAATGAACATTTTCTGTACATCTAACCTGTGTTCACGCTGTCATTTGCTGTGGGCAAGTCATATACTGGGTAAGACATTATCGTTATTTTTCAGGAACTCAAAAAGCAGACCAGTTGCTTCTTAGGAGCTAGTTGGTGATCAGTAAGCTTTGAAAATTAATAATGTAATTACCTTAGGAGCTTGCTTCAGGCATTTCTGTCATGATTTATAGACCCACCAACTACGATGGTCAAACTGACCAGAAATGCTAAGGAGAATCATAGGGTGAATGGAAGGTCTGTGTGGTAGTGTCAGGAACAAAGCAAGTAATATCTGCCTTTCTCCACTGTGTGAAATTCGTTATAATAACACAATCAGAAATACTTCCATATATGGTGATCATGCTGGAAAAATGGAGGCCAGGCTGCAGCTGCTTCTTGTTTTTAAGGGAAGTAACCATTCTGACTGTTCGATTATGGGAGCCCACACTGAGGAGTGGAGACTCTCATGTTGCTTGCATTCCCTCACTGGTCACCATGCTGCTGCTTACCTGTGTGTTTGTATGTCACGGCCTCTGAGATAACATCTCTCTGAGAGAACTGATCCACTGTGACTCCAGCTCTCCTCACCACCCCATGCTGAGGTTCGCGAGCAATCACAAACATCAACTTCAAGTTATCGCTGTCCACATCAGTAGCAAAAATGTATTCAGAGGTGATGACCACCTCTCCTCCCTCTGAGCAATTCATGACAGGCATGAGGTCAGCCTTTAAGACTGGTGGCTCATCGTTGACAGGGAATACCTAGGCAATGGAAAAAATGCAAGTTTTCAGAAAAAGAAAGAAATGACAAATTCTTTGACAGGTAATCCATTGCTCATAGTCAGAATGACAGGCATTTTCATATTACAGACACATGAAACAACAGCCGTGAAATTTGGCCAAGTAATCTGTGTCTTTTAACTTTTCCCATGTAAACCATCTTGCAAGGAATGCCCCATGTGACAGGCATTTTAGGTAGGAATGGGAGAATATGGTTATGGTTCAGGACTCAAAACTCTCATTTGTTTCTAGACAGAAAAAATACAAATGTAATTTAAGGCATTCTTCACCAAAGCCCCTATCCTCTTTCATTAAATTCACACATATTCCCGAAGAATTCTGGTCCTTGTGGTCCAAGGCATTTTCATTTACTGCATCAAAGTTATTTTTGTTTCAAATTACTTGGTGATTACAAAGCTTTCCTCCACCCTCAACTTCCTGCCACCCAGGAAGTTTCTCTGGACTTATAATAAGCAGCAGCTGCATTTCAAACAGTTTGAGTTAAATATGAAACTCCGTAACTATTCAATCAATGCCAGGTTTCATCCCGACAAAATGTTTTTCTCTCACTTTCACGAAAATAAAACTCCAAGTAAAAAGGAAAGAAAAGCGACATGGGATCACGCTGGCACTCTAAATTTAAAAAGATCGTGTAGAAATCTGGAAAAGCATATCTTCTAAAAGGGAGTGAGGACAACCCCCCTCTGAGTTCACAGCCACAACTTGGTGTGTGCTGCAAGGCTGCCACGTCTGCCCTGTGAATCCTCTCAACCCTACACCTTCTTCCCTAATGCTCAGCCAAAGTGATCTTTTTAACGTGTGGACTTTAAGTCACTGCCTTTCGGAGACCTTCAGGGGCTTCCCATTGATTCTGCTAGGATTTCTCTGGCCTTATCGCATGCTATGAGGTGCCTTTGCCACTCCACTCCAGTTTTATCCCGACACACATTCCCCACCATCACAGGGTCTCTGCATCATCTCTCTCCCCACTGCCCACGTCTCTTCCCCCCGGGAATTCTGTCCCCAACTCTTTGCTTGGTTAACTCCTCCTTCAGGTTACATGGGGATTCCTCAGGAAATCCTTCCTTAACTATTCAGCTAATTTAGGGGCTTCTATTATTTACTCTCTTTTAGCATCCTATTTACGTATAGAACCATCTAAATTTTAATCAATTAATTATCTTGGTGATAATCTGTTTAATGCCTGTCTTCATCCCTGGCCTGTGACCTCTAGAAGAACAGTGACTTTGTTTGTCTTGTTCATCATCATATTCTAAATATCTTGCCTAAGGCTTGGCAAAGAAAGCACTTATTAAATATTTGCTGAATAAATGAATGAGTGAACGCAACTATGCATATATGTCCTGACTACCTTGTTATTTAAACAGGCTAAAACTCTAAAACAAATATACATGAAATTTAATGGATAGAGGAATGGGTAACAAAAGCTCCAGGCTAGTTATTTAATTAAAGATTTTAAAAGCCTATAATATTCTCTACTTTTCTATTGGCTTATTAAGAAAAAACCATCTTTGTTCAAGTCCCCTGAGTGAATTCATTTAAGACCTTCTCCAGTATTGTTCTTGACCCTGAGGAATACACCAACAAATTCAGTGATGACCATCTTGCAGCAGTTCACAAAAGAGTCTCAACTTTCAAATGAATAATAAAGTCCAAAGGCAATAGAATTAAGAATATTCCTTCTGGGTGAAAAAAAAATCACAAACACTTGTCCAAAAATTGGCTGTGCCTCTGTTTGGCTTTTAAAGACCATCCTCTTGTGTTTAAAAAGAAACAATAAACAGATTGTTTTCCCAAAATGCACTGCCTATTGTCATGGATGGAAGATAGGGTTGGGGTTTTTTCCCCACAAATTTGCTTTTCAGACAAAAAAAGTAACTCAGAAAGTTTTGTCTCTCTGTAAGTCTGCCAACAAAGAAAACTGTCCTTTTTGAAGCTGCAATAACGTACTGCTCTTTATTCAGATCCCAAAGGCCATTATGAGGACTAAGTGGGAAAATGAAAGGAAGAGATTGCCTTGTTCCTGGCATAGAGAGGTGCACAGAAACTACTGGCCAGTATGATCATTATAATCACCTAGTGATGTAGAAGTGTGGCAGGGTGAGGAGGAAAGAATACTGACCTAGGTAACAAAGAGTGGAGATGCCAGCCCAAGACTACACTGTCTAGTCAATGATTTTGGGCAAGTCATTGAACCTTCTTGTACCTAAATATCCTTAGCTATAAAATGGGGATAACTCCTTCACTGCTTCTTAAAATTATAGATGTGAACATCCTTTATTAGTTACTAAAATATCTTACAAAGACATTATTACCAATACAGTAATGAGTTCATATCACAAAGATCTGAAAAATTCCAACAGAAAGAAAAATAATCTAGTACAATGAAAATAATTAGTGGCTCTTCAGGGAACATGGTATATTTTTCTTCAGACCTTCTTTCGTTACCAACTATAAATACCTGAAAACCCTCTGAGTTATGCTCTTGGACTTGCATGCCACTCAACAAAGAAATTCAGGGGGTTCCTGTAAGTCCCTTGGGCATGCACTCAAATTTTTTTTTTTGAGTCAGAGTCTCGCTCTGTTGCCCAGGCTGGAGTGCAGTGGCACAATCTCGGCTCACTGCAACCTCTGCCTCCCAGGTTCCAGCGATTCTCCTGCCTCAGCCTCCCAAGTAGCTGGGACTACAGGTGCAAGCCACTATGCCCAGATAATTTTTGTATTTTTAATAGAGACAGGGTTTCGCCATTTTGGACAGGGTGGTCTTGAAATCCTGACCTCAAGTGATCAGCCTGCTTTGGCATCCCAAAGTGCTGGGATTACAGGTGTGAGCCACCTTGCCCGCTCTGCACTCGAATTTTATGTGCAGATTTTTCATTTGTCAAGAGGGGGAAATATGATCAAATCCTCATGCTAGGACTATATGGTACAGGAACTCACAAAGAGGCACCACACACACATATACATGGCTTTATCTGTAAACAGGAAAACCCCAGTGATACTAGCCTAACCTGCCCCACTGCTAAATAAATATTTCTGAGTTTTATAGTTCAAAGATATTAGAAATAGTTTATACATAGAATAAATTACTTTTAAAATTAAATATCTGTGTTTGAAGTCAGAGTAATTCTACCTCTAAATAGATTAGAGAGAGACAATAGCATAGTACTACTACTTCATCATCACAACTTTGGTTTCTATTGGCAGGCCTGAGACATACAAGGATCGAAGCAGGTATCCTCTCACTTTGGAGGCCGTAGGTTTCCAGTTCTGTCAGGACCTGAGAGTTTTCCAACAAGATCCTCTATGTCTGTATGATTGCTATGATTTTAATGTGTCCCCAAAAAAGCATGCATTGAAAACTTGCAACAGTGTTGGGAGGTGGGAGGTTTATAGGTCATGAGGGCTCCACCCTCATGAATGGATTAATGCTGATCATAAAAGGCTCATAGCTCAGTGTCTGGCTCCCTCTTGCTCTTTTTCTGCCCTTCCATCATAGGGTGATGCAGCAAGAAGGCCCTCACTGGATGCAGCTACCCAATCTTAGACTTCCCAGCCTCCAGAGTCATGAGCCAAATAAATTTCTGTTCATTATAAATTACCCAGTCTGTAGTATTGTGTTATGGCAGCACAAAACAGACTAAGACAATAACCCAGGGAAGAAACTTTCTACCCACCTCAACATGTAGAACAAATTCTGCTGAATTTGTGCCATCGGTGACCTCCAAGAGTAGGTCATCCTGAAGAACTTCAGTTCCATCATGTTGATACCTGTGGGGATAATATTTGTCACCAACCTCTTAGGAACAGTGTGAGAGTAAATTGAGATGCATGATACATGAGCTCTTCCAAGGCTTTGGCCACGTGTTCACTAAATAAATAAATAGCAACAACAACAACAAAAACCCAGCATAATCCTGAAGTCACATATTTAACTACTCATACATCCTTGAATGTAAAATTGCTCCACCCTGGAAAAATGTGTTATATGCATTTCTAATTTGTCCTCAAATTAAAAAGCAGCCCTTCAAATGCCACTGTGACAACAGGAACCATTTGGTATAGGTCTGTACGCTTGCAGAATACACCGACTAGGGCCAGGAGAAAGAACCCTCAGACTGAGCAGTAGATGAGGACAAGTGAGACACTGTGGATTTGATCTTTTTCTCCCCTTTTCTACTTCTAAGGCTAGGCTAATCCTTCCGCCTGTGCTCTGGATCTATTCAGCTTTTCTCTAAAACCTTGATCAATGAATTATGTATTGCCTCTTTCCTGTCATTTCTCCTCTTCCATTGACTAGCTATCTTCCTCTCAATCTATATAAATTCTTAAATCTCTTAGACTTAAAAAATACCTTTCCTTTGTCTAGCCTTAGCCCTATCTTCCACTAATTTCTCAGCCACATTTCTTGAAGGCATTGTCTAATTCTAGGCTCTCCACATACTCTCCAGCCCATTGCAGTGATGCTTGGAAAGTTCTAAGGAGCTGCTGAAGTGAATTGAGCCAAATTTTAAACATATCAATGAGTCCTAGGAATGGAAAATAAAAGTTGTATTAAAAAATAATATAATATATTGAACATGTATAATCTTTAACTATGGGGAAAAAGTCAGAGCTGAAAGGTATTTTACTGAGGACTAGTTTCACCCATAGGCGGGGTAGGAACTGAGGTTGGGGATTCCCTTCCTATGGTGGGGAAGTCCCACATCCTCCCCACCCTCCACGATCCTCTCACGCACTACCCGCTATGCTTTATTTTGCCATGCTCCCTGCAATTTTCATCAAAACTATATTGGTGAATGATAATTCTTTTTTACTAATTCTATTTTACTATGCTAAAATCCCTAAAAGGATCAAATGGCCCTAAGAGTACACATCCAAAGGATGACTGGAGTCAAGCAGATATTCTTTCAAAATCTGACCCCTCCATATACTAGCTGAATGAACTTGGGCAAATTCCTCAACCTCTTTGTGCTTAGTTCTTCAATTAAAATATGAGAATGGATACCTTGTCAGACTTGATTACCATGCAGATTAAATTTTTAAAAACCATAATTGTAAGCCTCTGACAGTATGCTTGAACAGATAGTTCTAGCAAATATTGGTACTGTTTTTACTATCCATCATTCACTCCGTAGCAAGAATTACCTAAACAGGCCTCTCTATCTAACAGACAGTTGAGAGCTGAAATCTCAAAAAACATTTTTTTAACAAGGATAGGAGTGCGAGTGCAAAGATTAAGATATCATGGACTGTAAATCAATGGTGGAACTAAACTGTCAGGATTAAACTCATCTTCTTGTGTACAAATCTTCGTTTCTGGTCAACTTTCCAGTCAAGTGCAGAGCTAAGCATCTGATGTATAATATCTCCTATCATACTTTATCTAAAGGGCTAACGCTCCCATTTATAGCTTGAATTTACAAGTGAGAAGTGAGTGTGTGGGTCTACCCGACCATTGCTTTTGAATAGCTTGTATTGTTTTCCAGAGAAGTTGTTTCACTAGATTTTGTAGGAAAGTTTCTTACAGAACTGCATTAGGTAGAGGAAATGAAAGACCTTCAGCTAAGGGCAGTTTCTCTAGGACCATGAGGCCAGGGATTGTGCCATTCCTATTGGAGACTCAAGTATTAGTTTACGCCCTGCCTACTCAGCTCACCCTGCTTGTTTGCCTGCAGATCCCTGCCCTAGTAGAACGGAATAAGGTTACATTAAGGACATTGATCAACAGAGTTCTATCCCAGAGTTTCCGGGTTATGAAATTTGCTTCTCTGGGACACAAGTTCAATTATGTACATTAGCCTCACAGATTATTTCAGTCTCTCTTTATCTAGTTTGACTATTACCTCCTGTGATATGTGCAGTTACCACCAATTTAATATTCATGGCAATTAAATTTTTATTCTTCAAATATCCATAAAGTTATTTCCAATGGTATAGCAGGTCAGATGGAAATAAAATGTCTGGAGGGAAAGGAAAAAATTGATCATTTGTAATTTTCAACTGACCCGTTGAGTGTGTTAAGTGGCATGTTGGTATCCTTGAAGAAATTGGACAAACTTCTTTCTCTTACTCTGCCTCACAACTGATCTAGATAAGAAACTAAAGCATGTAAATATAAAAGCCATGAAATGTTCTAACCTAACTTTTAAGGTATGGAGATCGCCCCAAGAAAATGTGCCCCCTGAATTTAGAGGAAATCCATTCAGCTCCACCCTTCCGTGCAGAGGCAATTCCCGCAGGGAGAGGTCAATATTGTCCAGCTTGGTATCTGCATCAGAAATCAGAATGTGCTCTGTGCTGATGATGCTTTGACCTCCCTCAGTCACTTTCAGAGGGTTGGTGAACGCCTAGAAAGAAGAAAGGAAGGAAACATTCAAAGCCTTTTTCCATGACCCCTGAAGACAGAGCTCATTACATCACTGTAAAACTTCCAGTATTATCTTCACATGCCAACTAATTTTTCAAGAATGTGGTAAGAGGATAAGTTCATAGCTAGACATTTTGACTGAAAAATATTTTTTTACTATTTCTAATTCTAAGCATTAATGTGTTACAAGGAAACAAGGCAGATCTCTAAGATTGAAAGTATCTACTTTTCATTTATTGCATAGCCTGTATAGTAGAATTGGCAATCATTACTATCTGTGCTGCTAAACTGAGGAAATAATAATTTTCATCCTCAGGTCCATTCCCATCACTGTTCAATACACATACAGCTTAGTCTAAAAAATCCACAAAATCTATGTCAAATTCCCCTGAAGGAAAGGTTTCATCTACTTTTCATTCTAAAAATTCTTAAAGGCTTGGGAAATGGATTGGAGCTTTAGAACTTCAGTCATAGTGAATATTTTAGAAATGGAAGTCGTGTGGCAAAATTGAAGATTCCAGAGGAAATAGATTTATTCCAACATTAGACTTAAATATTAAAGCCACAAAGATAATTTGCTATAATAGAAAAACTCACTGCTCGACTAATAATTCATTCGTAAGTTAAAAGCAAGTTGAATGGCTTGGGATATTTTATCACCTCATTGGGAGGGAGCAGTAAGTGTTCTATGGCCAAATAAGTCTAGAAAAAAGTTACATAAAATATCCTTACCATGGAGGTTTATAAGGGACATAAGCATATCCAAGGCTCTGAGATCCTGCAGGAGGAAAACCTGCTAACTTTGTTTAACCTATCATTACCCCCACGCTTGTATTGCTACGCAGAAGTGAAAGCAAGCAGATACAGTGGGGTACCAAATCACAGGCTCTGAGGACCCCTCCCAGGTGGTCGAGTAAGGTGCCCTGCCCATGGGAGGATGCAGCAGTTCTCCTAGGAAGCACCTACTCTTCTCAGAGCAGCTGCTGGTCCCAGCAGGGAGGATGTTCCCTGAAGAAAGAGCTGGTAAAGGAGGATGACAACAAATTGGAAGAGGAAAGGGAAGGAAGCAAGTGAAGCTGCAGCCTCTGCTCAAGAGCCTGCTGTGTCCTTCTGGACACCACGGCACAGTGCTGGTAGCAACTCCAGGCCACAGCCACCTGGGGCATTCATGGTGCCACGAGGGCAGCCCCTTGCATCATGGAAATTATGAGACCTACAGTTCTGAGACCACTGCCTTCTATTCTTTAATCAACTACCAATGCAAAAACATAGACTTCTCTCCCTACAACTACCCCCACCCTGACCTCTCCCAAGTGTCTCACTTTCACTTTGCTAAACCTACATTTTCACTGTTTGTAGGAGAAAGAAAGAGAGGGAGCTCTTACTCAGAGGGGAGTGTTGTCTTCGAACAAAGGTCCATGCTTGCCAACCTCATTTTTCTGAGCTGTATTGAATTAGTATCCCAATATGGAATCTTCAATTTCCAATGTTTCAAGGAATATGCTTTGCTACATTAGATGATTTTTTAAATATATACTTTAGGGCAACTTTCAAAAAAATAAAAGCATAAGGCTAATTTCCCCCGACTCATTAGTCATTAGCTTTTTAATTCTTGCCCAGATCCAGTGCTCAGGTTTCTGGGACTCAGGTTAGCATGGTGTCAACATCCTCCCGTGGTTATCACTCGGCCAGCTCTCTGCAGGAATTCTACATAAGGGATCAAACCCTGTGGTGGGTCTCACTGAAGCTGCTAATTTAATTTTGTTTCTAATATCCTCAGTTTTTTGAGGGACTATTTCATTTGCCCCATATACTGTAAAAAGTAAAAATAAAAAAAAAAGGGAAGCTACCCTGCCATTCTTTCCTCAACTCCTCAAAACTATTCAGTGAAATTAACTTTTTCCTTTACACTTTTTAGTTTCCTTCTCAGATCATCATTCTCCATCAAGAGGCTTGAATAACTTTGCATAAAGGAGCATTTCTCCATGATTGTTTTAGAGAAAACTTTGGCTTCTTTAGTGCTAGGCTATTTCATGGCCTGTATCTCATACATAGAAAAGAATGGTCTGAATAAAATCTGATCAAGTTGACTCCATAGGCATTCTAAACTATTTCACCACCGGGAATATGATCTGCTCCCTGATAGGAAAGGTGTCAAAGAATGGAGTTAGTTTAAAATCCTCCGTGTGAGCCCTTTGGCAGGTTTTCTACCAAAGGTGGCAAGTCCACAGGTGTGGGAGGTCAGGCCAGTGATAGAAATAAGTGTGGTGAGTTGGATGGGGGCTTAGGTGGTCTGGAGAGCACGCCCTATGCAATGGCTGCTGTGGGGTGTGGGGGTTAAATTTTATTAGATCTGCCAGAGTTTCAAGGGAAGCCAGGAATCAGCCTTGACGGAAAATCTTCTGATCTTTAAATGTTGGCAATTCATTATTTTCATATATTGTTTTGACCTCTTGATGTGGGTTGGCCATGTCCCCACCCAAATCTCACCTTGAATTGTAATAATCCCCATGTGTCAAGGATGGGGCCAGGTGGAGATAACTGAATCATGGGGGCAGTTTCCCCCATAGTAATCTCATGGTAGTGAATACATCTCACAAGATCTGATGGTTTTATAAATGAGAGTTCCCTGCACAAGTTCTCTTGCCTGCCACCATGTAAGACGTGACTTTGCTCCTCATCCCCCTTCTGCCATGGTTGTGAGGCTTCCCTAGCCACGTGAAACTGTGAATTCATTAAACCCCTTTCCTTTGTAAATTACCCAGTCTCGGGTATGTCTTTATTAGCAGCGTGAGAACAGACTAATACACCCATGAAAACCTCTGCAGGTTGGGCAGCCCTTTTAGGCCCTCAGGGTAAGACCTCTGCCCCACAACCTTGGGCAGGTATAGAGATGATGAGGAGTCAGGAAAGAGAACGCCAGTGCAGGCTATAGTCCAAGTAGGCACCCGGGAAAGTGACCTCTTTCCTTAAGGATGAGGCATGCGTAGGCTCTGGTCCCTTCTGGTTGACAATGAATGGGTAATGCTATTTTGTCTTCCTGCTTTTAAGGGAAATAATAAGAATAATAATGACCATACTAATTAAGCCTAGCATCGTGAAGGTGGGCAGGGGAACCGGGTAGGTATGGGACATACTCTCAATGCAAATCCCAGCTTCCCAGAAAAAATGCACAAGGTAGCAATGCCTTTGTAGTTCGGTTTTAATGAAAAGACCCAAGTCCTTTAAGGCTTACACAAACACAGGGCAGTGGGGCAAAGTATGACAGAAGGGTCCATCTTGATTCATTTTGGAAAATTAAAGAGCTTCTTTAGATTACAGAGCAGCATAGTTGGGCTGCAATGAGGGTAAATAAGCCCTTCCAGTGGCTAAGAGACCCATAATTTAATCCCCTTCCCTTGATCAACACGTGAAACTCAGCAGAAAGAAGAGGAAGTGAAAAAGAATTTGATAAAGCTTTGAAAATAATGTTAAATTTAGTAACTGAAAAATCTCACCTTTTACATAGAAAGTCCCATGGGAGTAAAAGACTCCCTTCTCCGTGCTTTTTTCTTTTTTTACTACACCATAGATGGAAATTTCTTTTATAAGTTTAAAAAACTAGCCTAAAGGAAAGTTACCATTTCTAGTAGGTCTTCAAGTCTCTCCTTTCTTTTCCTCCTTTTCATCCTCTATATAGAACATTGTACATACCTCAGGAACTTGATTGTCCACTGGGAGGATTGTAATGTTAAAGCAGATCCCATGCAAAGTGCCGCCATGTTGGTTACTGACAGAAAATGTGAACTGGACATCTCTGCAATGGGGACCAATGTCTTGCATGGGGGGCATGTAGGCCACTTTCATATAGTTCACAGCATGCTGCAAAGTAAGTTGAGATGGATATGTGGGTGTTGACTTGCAAGGATCAAAAGCTTTTAGAGGTCCAAAAGAACCATCATGTTAATTGATATTGAACATTGTAAATGCCACCATCATCACTTTGAAGATTACCAAAAGCTCTGTTTTTACTTCAATGGCAAAAACTGCAATAACTTTTGCACCAAACTAATAGAAGCACGGAAGAATTCTCCTACAGGGTTTCAGAAGGATCATGGCCCTGCCAACACCTTGATTTAAGACTTCTAGCCTCCAGGACTATGAGAAAATAAAGCTCATAGTCCTTTATGTCCCGGCGGTTTATTTTAAACCACCCAGTTCATGTATATTGTTGTCAGCCCTTGGAAACTAATACAGTAAGATACTGAATAAACTGAATTTTGTGGAATAAAAACGTATACACCAGATACCCAAACTAGAGTCCTGCTGATGGCAAAACAATACAAAAGTCTGTTTTCAGTAAAATTACTGAAAAGATTGTGAAACCATATTCAACTTGATCAAGTACTTTGAAATAGATGCCACACACTTAATGGAAACATACAATTAGCAAGTATAAAGATGTCAAGCCTTTGTGGATGTCAAAGACCAACATTCTCAGGCACAATACTAGGCATGCCATACCTTCTAAGGGCACACTTGCATCATGTTTGTCAGCATTTTAGCATATCCTCATACCTGAGTGAATGACCTCAGCTCCAGGGCCGTAGGATTCTTAACTACTTTTGGTATGCTGTCCACCATAAATAATTTCCCAGCATCCAAGTGTCTAAAGAGAAATACAGAGAAGCACATCAGCTCATTTTTAGGTAAGAAAAATGAAATCGAATAGCCCACAATCAAAAACGGAAAGACTTCATTGTGAGAAGAAATTGGGTGCTCTATCTTTATATTCTCTCTTTATGTTGGGAGATTCTAGTATTAAGTCCAGTTTCATCAACATCATCCTTGTCATGACTGCAAAAGGTATGTACAGAATCTTTTGCTTGGCATCATGTAAGGGAATTGTTACACTCATGTTAAAAATGATTTCTTGCTCTCATGCATACGATACTAGCATAACGTATATTCATGCCATTTTTCTGGATTGAGATCATAGAATGTAACGATTTCATGGCAGTAATATGCAAAACTAATGTTAGGAAGATCTCAATAAATTGTACTAAAAGAAAAATAAGCATTGTCTTTCAAAAAGTGGATTAAAGACTGTTTTAAGCCTACCAATGCTGAAGACACTACAAGCTGCAGATCACTTACCAACTAATACAGCTTTCAAAGGGAGATAGGAAGTTGTTTGAGAAAAAAGTAAATGCTTAATTGAGTATAATTTCTTTTTTTTTTTTTTTTTTTTTTTTTTTTTTTTTTGAGACGGAGTCTCGCTCTGTCCCCAGGCTGGAGTGCAGTGGTGCGATCTCGGCTCACTGCAAGCTCCGCCTCCCGGGTTCACGCCATTCTCCTGCCTTAGCCTCCCGAGTAGCTGGGACTACAGGCACCCACCACCACACCCGGGTAATTTTTTGTATTTTTAGTAGAGACGGGGTTTCACCGTGTTAGTCAGGATGGTCTCGATCTCCTGACCTCGTGATCCGCCCACCTCGGCCTCCCAAAGTGCTGGGATTACAGGTGTGAGCCACCGCGCCCGGCCAATTGAGTATAATTTCATGCCTGACCAATGGAGCAAGTAAACCACAGTACTATAGATAGATAGATAGATAGATAGATAGATAGATAGATAGAGATATAGATATATATTGACACTTTCAACTTTGCAATCCTAGAACTAGTAGCCCAAATGGTGACTTTTCAGATACCTGTGGCTGAAGGAGAAAAATGGAGGAGTAGTTATCGTGTAGACCAGCTCCCTGTCATATGATTCTGAATCTATAAAATGTAGCTGTTTCTTAGTTATATAGGCCACCTCAGTTTCCTTGACAACCAAATGCCGAGAAACTCCAGGAGCCTCTTTTGGAAGCTGGTCATCCACTGGAGTTACATGGATTGTTGCCACCTGGAATAAAAATGTCTGTACCATTAATTTGAAATACCAAAAAAACAACAAAGAAAATGCCCCACAATCACCTAGTCACAGTTAAGATAATTTCCAAAACTGTCATTTATAATATACTTCTGTCAAATGATTCAGGAGCTATTAAGAATATGAGCCAAAAAATGGAAATCCTCTACTCATTTAATATTATATTTTAAGAATATAATTATCACAAGCCAGGTGCAGGGGGTCACCCCTGTAATCTCAGCACTTTGGAAGGCCGAGGTGGGCGGATCACCTGAAGTCAGGAGTTCGAGAACAGCCTGGCCAACATAGTGAAACCCCGTCTCTATGAAAAATTCAAAAATTAGTTGGGTGTGGTCGTGGGTGCCTGTAATCCCAGCTACTCGGGAGGCTGAGGCAGGAGAATCGCTTGAATCCTGGCGGAGGAGGTTGCAGTGGGCCGAGATCATGCCATTGCACTCCAGCCTGGATGACAAGAATGAGACTCCATTTCAAAAAAAAAAAAAAAAGTATATATATACATATATATATACATATATATATATGTATACATATATATATATATACGTATATATATACACATATATATGTATATATATGTGTATATATACCACAATTATAGTGAATCCAGTCATGAGTGCTACAGAATGGGCATATAAAACACAAAATATGTTCCTGGTTTTATTTTTACATCTCTCTTCTACCAACAACCTGCGCTTTCTTTAATACTTCCCTATATTCAGTCATCAATCTTAGAAACCTTGACATGAATTTTGGTTCCTCCTTCTCCACCCACATATAACACATCACCAAGTCCCAGAGTTTCTACTTATAAAATTTCCTATGCAGTGACCATACTCCACATCCCACGCCCAAGTGTCATTCCCATTGCTACTGGCCTACCTTTCATAATTTCATCCTTACATTATTGCAACAGCTGCCTGTTAGCCCTAAATCCAAGAGCTAATCTAGACTTTTCATACCTCTAGTGTTATCTTCAAAAAAGTACAAATGAAATAAGTTAATTTACCCCTTCAAAAATCTTAAAACAACTTCTCAGAAAGTGTGGAATTATTTATAGAGTATCCAAACTCCTTAGCATGGCATCCAAGACTTTCAATATACATTCTGTTTCTCAACCTTTTTTTTTTCTTTCTTTCTTTTTTTTTGAGGAGTCTCACACTGTCACACAGGCTGGAGTGCAGTGGCACGATCTCAGCTCACTGCAAGCTCCACCTCCCAGGTTCACACCATTCTCCTGCCTCAGCCTCCTGAGTAGCTGGGGCTACAGGCTTCCACCATCATACCCGGCTAATTTTTGTATTTTTAGTAGAGATGGGGTTTCACCATGTTGGCCAGTCTGGTCTCGAACTCCTGACCTCAAGTGATCCGCCCTCCTTGGCCTCCCAAAGTGCTGGGATTATAACCATGAGCCACCACCCAGCCACCTTTCAACATCTTTTACTACCTTTTAACATCAATCCAACACTCTAATTATACACAATGGACTGACCATGTACTGGTCCTTGACCACACTTCTAGAATGCTTTTCTCCTGTTTTATCCAGCAACCTGAGTCTTTCTCACCCTTAACGGCTCTTCTTAGATCTTTCTCCAATTTTTCAGTTGGAATTGTTCCTGAATTTTACCTACCCCTTGGTATGGTTTGAATGTTTGTGTTTTCTCTGGAATTTATGTTGAAACTTAATTTCCAATACAAGATTAGTAAGAGGCAGGGCCATTAGTAGTGATTGGACCATGAGGTTGAATTCATGAGGGTCTAATTACCCTCATGAATGAACTTGTGCCTTATAAAAGGGCTCGAGGGAGTGAATTCATCTTCTATCCCTTTCGCTGTGTGAGGACACAGCATTTGTTCCCTCTGGAGTATACAGCAACGAGGCACCATCTTGAAAGCAGAGAGCAGCCCTCATCAGACACAAAACATGCTGGCAACTTGGTCTTGGACTTCCCGGCTGCCAGAACTGTGAGAAATAAATTTCTATTATTTATACATTACCCAGTCTCAGGTATTTTGCCATAGCAGCACAAATGGACTAAGACAGAGTTAGGTACTGAAATACCTGAAAATGTGGAAGTAGCTTTAGAACTGGGTAATGGGTACGTACAGACTGGAAGAATTTGGAGAAGTGGGCTAGAAAAAGCCTATATTGCTGTGAATAGATCATAAAGGGCAATTCTGGTGAGGGCTCAGAAGAGGTGTGCTCTAGACAGAACCTCAGTCTTCTTAGAGATTACCTAAGTGGTCATAATCAGAACATTGGTAGACATACAAACAGTAAAAGCCCTTCTTATAAGGTCTTAGATGGAAATGAGGAATATCTTATTGGAAACTGGAAGAAAGATCTTCCTGTTATAAAGTGGCAAAGAACTTGGCTAAATGGTGCCTGTGTTCTAACATGTTATGTAAGGCAGAACTGAGCAGGGATGAGGTAGGATATGTGGTGGAAGAAATAACTAAGCAAACAGTTGAGCACGTTGCATGGCTTTTCTTGACTTCTTATAGTAAAATACTAGAAGACAGAAATGAACTAAAGCCAGAATTTTTTGTCAAAGGGGAAGCAGAACTTAAAGATTTGAAAAATTATCAGCCTGACCATATAAAGAATAAAAAAGCATCTTTAGGAGAGGCCACAAAAGGTGTGACCAAGTGCCTATATGAAAAAGAGATTAGTATGAATAGAAAGAAACCAGTTGCTATTTATCAAGACAATGGAAAAATGACCCTGAAGGTATTTTAGACATCAGGCCACCATTCCCATCAGAGCTTCAGAATGCCAGGGCCTTGAGGACAGAATGGTTTCAAGTGAGGGACCTGTGGGGTCTCTGCCCAGCACTGCCTCAAGTCTCTGCTCCCTGCATTCTGATGCAATCCTTGGCCATCCCAGCTGTGGCTCAAGCAGGCCCAGGAACAACTTGAGCCACCACTCTGGAGAACACAAGAAGTAGGCCTTGGCACAAATACCAACTCTGCTTGTGTGCAGAGTGCAAGAGCTGTGAAAACACAGCTGCCTCCACTTAGATTTCAAGAGATGCCTCAGAAAGCCTCGGGACTCAGGCAGAGAGTTGCCTCAGGTGCAGGGCTGCTACAGACAGTACCCACTAGGGCAATGCCCAGCAGAGCCATGGGGTCAGGGCCACCCCAGAGACCACCAATGTGCAACGCCATCTAGGAAAGCCTCAGGCACCTGACGCCAACCTCTGACAGATGTTGCCTGGGCTGTACCCAGAAAAGCCATAAAGGTGGAATTGCCTGGGGCCTTGGGGGCCCAGTCCTAGCCTCAGCATGTCCAGAAGGCAGGACACAGAGTCAAAGAAGATTATTCATAAGACTCAAGACTTAATATTGTTTGCCCTGTTGAGTTTTGGATCCTTTCTTCTTTCCTATTTCTCCCTTTTGGAAGAGGAATGTCTATCCTATACCTGTCCCACCATTGTATTTTAGAAGCATATAACTTGTTTGATTTTATTGTGCTCACAGCTTGAGGAGAAATTTGTTTCAGGATGAATTGTACCTAAAGTCTCACCCATACCTGATTTAGTACATAAATATGTACCAAATGAGATGTTAGACTTTATTTTTTTGCATTGATGCTGAAATGAGTTAAGACTTTGGGGGCTGTTGAGATGGAATTAGTGTATTTTGTATGGGAGAAGAACATAAATTGGGGGGGTGGGGGTGCCGGGGTAGAATGTTATGGCTTATTTATGTATAAATTTATCTATGGAAATAAATTTCTATTATTTCTAAATTACTCAGTCATTTATCCTGTTATAGCAGATTAAACAAACTTAGACATCCCTCAACTAGCATACTTATTCTATTGTTTTGTATTGTTAGTTTACAAATGAGTCTCTCTCACAGACTGAAAGTTCCATGAGGCCAGCATTACAATATGGTGTAAACCACATGGAATTTGACGGTACAGTTATAGTCCTGAGTATACCACTTACTAGCAGCTATTTAACCTTGAACAAGTTACTTAACCTTTTAGTGTCAATTTTCTTATTAGTAAGTTAAGCATAATACTAACAACCTCACAGAGCTATTATAAGGATCAAATATTACTATGTAGGTAAAATGTCCGGCACATAGTAGGTGCCCAATAAATACTACATTCATCTCTGTATCTCCACAACATCTAGCACAATTTTTTTTGTAGGTAGGAGGCACTTTATTAATGTTTGCAAACTGAGTAAGTCATGTCCTGTTTGAGATTTTAAGTCTTAAAACTACACTTACAGGTTGGTATCATGCTAGAAGGTAAGGAGGACTTGCCAAACAGCTTTTATTATAACATTTCTTTTATAATAATCCATCATTGGTTGTGGAAAAGCTATTAATTACTGTCTGAAAATGGTGCTTTGCCTGGCATCATGGGTCTTTTCCACAGCCTGCTCCATGAACTTTTTCTATCTTCGTTGCCATGACTGTCATCAAATAAAGTCTCTGATATGAACTGAATGTGTCTTCCAACAAGCATATGTTGGAAACTTCATCACCAATGCAACAGTGTTTAGAGGAGGGGCCCAATGGTGTTTAGGTCATGAGGGCTCCACCCTCATGAATGGGTTAATGATCATTATAAAAGGGCTTGAGGCTGCAAGTTCAAGCTCTTGCTCTCTTCTCATCCACATGATGTTTTCCGCTGTATTATGATGTCATAAGAAGGCCCTCACAAGATGTAGTTCATTGATCTTGGACTTCCCAGCCTCCAGAAACATGAGCCAAATAAATTTCTATTGTTTATAAATTACCCAGTCTGTAGTACTCTGTTGTAGCAGTACAAAATGGACTAAGACAGCTTCACTCACTCAACTTGCTTTTGAAAAACATTTCCAACTCTATTCTACTTGGTAGACAGCTTTATAGAGCTTAAGCCTTAAGAGATCTTAATCCAGGAGAGAGTAATATTAGAAGAAAAAGGGAGAATAAAAATAAGGATAGATGAGAGATGCAGAAAGAGGACTAGAAAATGAGGAAAGAATGGAAGAAGGTGACACAAAAGCACATGGGTGAAGTGGAAGGGAGAAATGAAACATGACCAGACGAGAGAACAGGTACCTGGGGGGTGCATATTTACCACAAGTCAGAGAAGAAAGTGGGTGGGCAAAACTAACAGTGTAAGTAGTTCCTGGGGGTGAGAAATAGCACTGGATAGTTTCAAGGGAAGATGCAAAAGAAAGAGCTAGCAGAAATCAAAGAATCAGGGCAGAGAAAGGATTAAGAACCCATTCCCACAAGAAAGTCAGATACCAGCTGGTGGAGTATTATATTATGAGCCTGAATATGAAGACCAAGGCCAGGTTTTGTCATTTTGTATACTGATTTATCACTTCATATTCTGATTCCTTATAAGTCTGTAGCCATAAGCAGGCTGGAGGGACACGGGGGAAGCCAGCAAGCAAGAGCCCAGCAATTGATTTGAGCACTAGTTTTCTACTGTTTGCCTGCGATTGGGTGTTTAATAATGCTTTTGTTACAATCAAATTTCAGTACATTGAGAACACTTTATTTCTCAATGGAGTTTGTTAAAATGGGACTTTTCTCACCCACAGAATAATAATTGTTTGAACATGCATAAATATGTAAAGACATATCAACTTAGGCCATCATAAAGCATGTTAAAAAAATGTGCCCACCGGGAGACCTCCTCCTCTTTCGGCTTTGGAGCCCCCCCGCCGCCCCGCTCAGTTTCTGTATGGGGGAGCTTCTTCCTTCTGTCTTCTCCCTTCCTTCTTGCCTATTAAATGCTCCACTCCTTAAAACCACTCCACGTGTGTCCGTGTCGTTTTATCTAAACCGGCATGAGGGCCAAGACCCTTGGTGTTCCTTCACTCAGCCAAGCCATATCACTTTGGTGCATTGGCCAGCAATCTGAGGTACAGCCTTCGTCAGAGTGGCGAGTGTGGGAGCAAGCTTAAAATTTCTTCTGTCATTCCGAGGCACTCTTCGCCTCTATATTAAAATAAATCAAATAACTCAACAGGCATCCGTCAAGCTAGTATATACGCTTATTGTTGGCTGCCGTACTTAAGTCACGGATATAAGGCTTGCTGGGGAGAACTTGGAGAACCCCCCATTACCCACAGGTATTGGGAATGTTGGTCATGCTTGAAGTAGCTTCTTTTCACTGGTGACCTTGCCATCACGTGAGGCTGGGAAAAGTTCTGAGGCAACTGAGAATTTCTGGCCAGGTGTGATTCAAAGGCCTCTGGACCGGACGCAGCCTCCAACAGCCCATTTTGGGTGTTGGCAGAGAACCTCAACTATCCTGTTGCAAAACTCTTCTTCCCTTTCTGTCCGCAGCCTCTTTCTCTTTCTCTGCATGAAATGTGCAAAGATTTTTACAGTCTAGGAACAAGGTTACAGTGAGGTTACTTGATACCACTTCTCTGGCGAGCACATGGTATTTCTAAGCCACCTGGTAGAAATCAGGCTCTAGGCCTCTTCTGTGAATGGAAAGTTTCTGCTTTTAACAATTAAGAGTAAAACGTCTTCTGCAGCCAAATTTTAATCTCGATATTGTCCCACTGGCAGGAAAATGGCCATTTGGTTCCTACATTCCTTTAAGGCACCTATTTTGTCTCCTATTAAGACAGTACTTAATTAGGAAGGGTATTTTAATTCTGGAAGTTAACCAGAACCATTTTTCTATGGGTAAATGCTTTAGCCTGGGCTATAATCGCAGGATACAGAGTTCAATCTAGCTTGCTCCCTCCCTTAAAGGGGCCCTGCCCAATTACATGATTTTTCTTGGAATCTATTTTTTGGAAGGCACACAAGCCACGCAAGTCTAGGAGGTCAAAGGGAAATAAAAGGCAGAGAACTGATTGCTTGGGGACAGAGTGACTAAGGCCCAAAACTCAGTTCCTCTGGCGCCATGGCTCGGAGGGTCACGCCTGCAAGTCATGTGCGGCACATTTAAGCAGGTGCCGGGAATCCAAGAGCGACGGACAGAGAATAGCTGGGGGGACGCCGTCTACTATTTTCATCTCCATCCTGGATCACATACCGAAAGGAAGGGGACGAAAACGACGCTTTTATTCTCACTTCTCTTTCTAGATGGGTAACAGATCGTCTTCAACATGCACTCCCCTGGAACGTATTTTGAAGCACTGGGACTCCTTCGACCTTGAAACTTTGAGGAAAAAGTGGTTTATTTTCTTTTGCAGCCATATTGGGCAGGCCCAGGGAAAACAGTTTCCCAAAATTAAAAAGGTAACTTTCAGGGAAGTCATCTGAGGGTCCCCCTTATTTGGGGCCCCTTCAAGTTCCCTTCTCATTGCAGGACCTTAGGCAAGTAAAGGGAGACTTAGGCCGATTTTCTAACTACCCTAATAGGTATATAGAAGCTTTCCAAAATGTAACTTAGGTATTTGACCGTACACAGAGTTAGCAAACTCTCACTGCAGCTAAAACAGGCAGCTCTGCATGCAGAAGAGAATTTTGGAGATAAGCAATATGTCTCCTATAGTAGGCCAAAAGGGAAGAGAAAAAATAGGGAAGGCAAAGAAATAGGGGAAACACAATTCCCAATAGGAAGAGAGGCAATACCTCTTAACAACCCTAATTGAATTCCTTTCTACAATGCTTTTCCTTCTTTTGCAGTTTAAAATGGCTTCTATCTCTTTTATAATGTTCTTCCAACCTGGGAAAAACTAATTTTCCAAACCTTAAAATGCTTGATGTAGAGTTGAGCTAGGGGCGAGGGAACCCAGAAGCCTGATGCCTGATATGCTGGCAAAAGGGTAAAAATTTCTTACCAGTTGGGCTTTTGGCTTCTCTCCCTGTGCAAACCTGAAAAAGGGGTAATAAGGATCACTGCTTATGTTCTCAGTAAATGTATAATTAATAAAAAAGGATTTGTAAGGTTGGTCTTAAGCTGTAAACAATCTTGTATGCTTTGCGTGTCTTTCTGTATGGATCTACCGAAGAAAAGGTATCTTAGGTTAGGATGCAGGCCCAGGACCCCATAGGCCTGCTGTTCCAGCCAGCCCAGCAGAACGGTCAGTAACAAACTTGGCTATGGGCCTCCAACTTGTTTCATGTCCTTAGGAACATAATTGGTAACCATGTGGCAATACTTTGTTTTAGTCTCTGCCATTTTACCGTGGTGGCTGTCTTCTTGTGCTAAGTCAGTTCCTGGGTGAGGGCCACAAAATCAAATAAGCCAGTTTGTCACTCTGGGTGGTGCCAGCTGATCCATCAAGGGCAGGGTTTATAAAATATCTTAAGCACTGATCTTAAGAGTGGTTTAGGGAGGGTCAAAATCTTGTAGCCTCCAGCTGCATGGCTCCTGGGCCATGGTTTCTAATCTTGTGGCTAGTTTCTTGGTCTTCCCCAGGCAAGAGGGAAGTACATCTTGGGAATCGGCTGTTATCATCTTTGTTTTAGACTACAGCCTATAAACCAGGCTCCTTCCGAAGTCGGTTCAGCCTACACCCAGGGATGGTCAAGGAGAGCTTAGGGGCTGAAAATAAAATGGAGTTGTTTGGGTCGGATCTCTTTCACTGTCTCAGTCACAATTTTGTAATGGTAGCTTCAAAAGCTGCCTATCACTCCTTTGAAACTACCTTGCACACTCATGGTTAAGTCATAACCTAATTAAGGCTCATTGATTTCATCTGTGAGGTTACTTTTTTGTAACATTCAAAAGCTGAAAATCTTAACTGCTTGGTGTAGCTAAAGTCAAGTAACAAGGGATTTAAAAGGATTTTCTTAAAGAGTGCTCAGCTTAATTAAGAGTGGATATTCAAGTTAGAGGTATATTTAAAAGGCCTTTATGTTTTTCTTTTTTTGGATGTTGTTTTTCTGGAAAAAGGCTCTTTTCTTCTCAGTCAACTGAGTTATTTTTCTCCATTTTTTGTCTTACCACTCTTAATGCATGCCTGAAAGGCTCTAAGATAACTTCTGGTAGCATGGGACTCCTTGGGAAAAACAGATGAGTTGCCACAGACCCCGTTTTGTGGGGCGGTGGGGGGGATCCTCTGTTTTCCTCATAAAACCCCAGGAATTAAAAGGAAATTATCCCTCTCAAAATCAAAGGCTCTGTTCTGTTTTGCATTGTGTTATCTGATGGTTTTGAGTTTTGGGAGTATCAGAAATTACTTCGCATTATGAGAGAGCTTTGGTGAGTAATAACTAGGTAGAAAATACACTGTAAGAGATGGCTAATAGTAGTTATAAATCAGAGAAGCATGCTCTTAGCCACCTGGAAAATAAGGCAACATCCCCACCCCACACTGAGGGGTGAGACTTCCATCAGGGATGGGCTGATTACAAAATAAGCCAATTGGCTTTGGGTTGCCTTGAAATGAAGTGCATGGTAGAAGCACTACACCGTCTTCTCCCATGGTATCTATATGGTCTTTTCTTAAATCAAGCATTGAAATAAAAGCATAGCAAGGAGGTCTTAAGACACTACTCTGTCCTTTAGTAAAAGGATTACAAAAGGTTTGTAAAAATTTCACCTCATGGTCAAACTGATTAAGATAAAATGGAATAATTTATAAGATTTCACTTGAACAAATAAACTAATGCAAGGGTAAAATTTAGCTTTAAACAGAATTTTCATGCCATAGTAAAGACTAATAAAATGTTTTGCCTTTTGAGTCATCATTTTGGCAAAATAATTTATGGCAATCTGGAAATTATCCTTCCTGATGCCTGGCTTTTTGAATGGTTCAGAGAGCCCCTGAAACATTCAGAAAAGAGGTAAACAGGATTATCTGACATGTTTAGTCACATGAGATTGCCAAAATGATGTCCAATCTTTTTTAAGTTATATTTTGGTGAACACTAATATATGTTCAGAAATTGTATGGGTTTTCTAAAATTCTAATGCCTAAGTATGTGCTATCAATCGTAATTAAGGGTAAAGTTATTGTAAACCACGAAGATAAATAAAGTTCTTTGCCAGTCATGTTTTTAACTGTAACTATCCTGGGAATGTTGCCATTCACAGACAATTGTTGTCTTGCTTTGTTCCTTCTCAAAAGATGGTTTATAATCAAGCTATATTAAGGAGTTTAACAGGTGTTCTCAAATGCAGGTTTTCAATAGCTTTGAAGATTGTAACACTGAAATAGAGGGAGAATCTACAGGACTCCTAAAAAACTGACATGTTCACAAATATTAAGCAAAACAAAATTTAACTAAGTGGACTGCACTCAGAAAGTTAAAGCAAACTTTTTGACTTTCGCTTGGAATATTGCTAATCCTTGTTTAGTTTTTCAGAGTCAAGGAAACTTATTTTAAACTATTTACAGCCTTTAATAATTGAGTAAGGTATACTCCTGTAAACAAAATTTGGAGCATGTTCATTTTTCTCCACTTGATTCCTCTAGAATTTGGAGACTATCTGTAAGTACTCTTATGGCAATACAGTTGTTTGCATCAGTGCAATCAGAATCAATTTTTCTTTGTCAACAGGACACAGTTGGAAAACTGGTTATTTTATCAAGGCTTTGACTGAAGGGGTGTGTCTCCCTTTAAGGAATCAAGCTCGACATGTACAGCCAATTAAAGCCCCTTAGGGAGAACTGGCCTACCACCTTGTCTATACAGTCCCCACGCAGGGTTCCTAACCTGTGGTCAGTGAAGAATGTCACTTTCTAATAGGTCTGGAAGCTATGAGTTTATCTTGGGACCTCAAGAGGAAAGGATCATCCAACTCACAGGTATTAGAGGATACAAACCCATGGCTGGGCTCGGCTTTAAAAGTCTTACCTGAAATTCCTTGTGAAACAGCGTTTCATCAAAGCCAATCCAAAAGGCCTATGTAAAAATAACCATTCTTGCTGCACTTTATGCAAATAATCAGGCCAACTATAAGACTAAAGTTTACTCATAATTACTTTTTACCAAAAATGAGGACTGAAGAGAAAAATTTTGCTCCAAAACTTATCATACATTTGTCATTAAATCCTAGTCTCTTGTTTTTAAGCTTTTTGCCTACATTTTAGACTAACCCTGCTTATTCCTGTGAATCAACTGGTGATCTGCAGCTTGGAAAAAAAAAAGGGACAGGTAACGTCAAAATGTGAATCAATATGCTAGTTCTGGGCAATTATCTTGCAACTTCTGCCAGGTAATGAAAAGTGAGTAAAGTGCCCATAACTCTGAGCTTTCTTTGTTTGGGAAAATAAAACCAAGGAACTTCATAGACCCCCAAAGGGGAATTCTATATCTTGGCAAGTAAAATTTTAGACGGAAATTATCTACCATACCACACTTGTGGGAATTGCTGTCCTCACTCTACTATTTGCAATAGGGTTATACACGGTAGCACCTTCTAACTAAATTATTGGACAGAGAGTTTTCATTGCTGTAGTATTTTGCTTAATTATTATCCTTATAACCGGGATAATAGTTACTGACAAAAAGAAAGCATAACAGTTTTACTATCACTAAGTCTGCTAGGATTTTTTATTGGATTTAGTGATGCACTTTTAAATGAAACATGCTGCTTTTGGATTAACACCTAGTAAAGGAAAGGAAAATCTACAGGTACTTAAAAATCAAATCAAAATTATTAACAGGCTCAGGGAAAATGCCGGCTTCAGCCCTGGGCGGCTACAATCCCTCTTTAATAAATTCCAGTCTTCTTTCTGGAATTGGTTAACCCCTTTATTAAGCCCTCTCTTGCTTTTATGTCTTGAATTGATATTTGGACGCTGTATATTCAGTACTATGACTCAAATTGTTTCTTCTCGCCTAAAAGCAATCAAACTCCAAATGGTGCTGCAAACTGAACCACATGTGGACATGCCATTCTTCCGAGGACCCTTAAATCAATCCCAGGAGGAGCCCTAACTGCTGTTCCCCATTCAACGCCCCTTTTAAGTAGGAAGTAGCCAGAAAGAGTCTTCGCCCAAAACCACCTAACTGCAGTTAGTGTGATATTGCCACAGGGAGGAATGTGGTAGGAGTTATTAAGAAAAAGAAATTATTTTATGCAGATAAAAAGGAAAAGGGGTCCTTGGGTAGTTTTCCTCTTTTAAAGCATATCCGGAAAAGTTTCTTGTAAAGCCCCAGCTCTTAGTCAGGTGGGCAACCTTTGATATGCAAATGCCGGCCATTAGAAACTGGGTCCACCCAACATGGCGATTCCCTTGGCCTTCTTGCCCTTGGCCCATATGCTCCTGGCAACATGGCCGCCCCCACATATCCCCACATGTGTAGAAATCAGGGTGCCCACATTTGCATATTAAAAGGCTAGGGTGGGAGGACCAGCTTTTTCGCGGGCTACATGAATGACATGCCTGGTGAAACCTATTCCCTGAGCCCTATGCAAATCAGACACCACCTCCTCCAGCCTCTGCATATATACCTGGCTGGTGTCCACCATACTTGGGGACCTCTTCTTTCAGCTTTAGAGCCCCATTCCCACCTCTGTCTCTGTACAGGGGAGCCTCTTCCTTCTGTCTTCTCCCTTCCTTCTTGCCCCGTCTTGTATATTAAACTCTCTCCACTCCTTAAAACCACACACACACACACATACACATACACACACACACACACAAATGTGCCCACTAAGAATTATTACAGGGGTATAAAAAAGCATGCTGTACATTCTTCTTACACAAAGAACACATTGGAGAATAAATTAGCATGGAAAATGGTCTCTTTGAAGGCACAATAACTATTGTTTCCTTATTAAATCCAGTTTTCCAATGAAGTGGAGCCTCACTGATCCACACTATGGCTGGGAGGTCCCACAGAGAATTTCTGAACTTTGTAGAATAGCGAAACACTGTAATTGGGGGGAAAAAATCATGACACAGACTGCAGGAGAATAGAAAAATGACTGCCATTGTGTTTATTTTGATAACTGGATTTAATTTTTAATTATTGAAATGCTTCATAATGGATAAACATGCTGTAAACTTTGGCAACAGTCATGAAAGGATAGAGACAGGGAATTAATTTATTGAGCACCTACTAAGTACTGAGTACTCACTGTGCTACTAGCTATCTTGTGTGATCCAGATAGCACTTTACTAATAATAGCCATGGTCATTATTCCCAATGTTCAGAGAAAAAAACCTGAGCCCCAAAGGGGTTAAATGATTTGCCCCAGGGAGCACAGCTTGTAGGTGGCTGAGCTGAAGTTCTAGCCTTTTTTATGTCATAGAAAAAGCTTAACCATATTTTAGTTTTGCTGTGTGTGTCAATTTCAAAAGGAATTCTCATCTTTTTCAAATTGGGTATTCTGAATGCCATTGTTGTAGACAAAATTGGCATTGCTCATCTGTACTTCCATTACAACGTCAAAATAAAACAAAACCATGGAATATTCTGATCACAAAAGCTACCATCAAGTAATCATTTTATCTGGACTTCTAGCTGAGCAGCTGAAAGTTATGAATTTTGTTGAATATTTTAAATCTATTTTTATTTGTAGGACATGACTAGATACTTGTCCAAATTGAAAATGTAAACATCAAACAGACCAGGTAATCATTTGAGTTCCTCAAATATTGGAGTTTCACTGATATCGGAGCTTTAAATATAAAAATGCTTGCCAGCACACACACACACACACACACACACAATACTTGTTTCATTGGCTTGCACACACTTATTTCTAGAAACTCTGAATAAAGCTTTACATTTATTACCGCCCCATCTCACTCCCTCCCTAGTCCCTAGTAAATGTTTGGGTCTTATTTCCTCCTAGTTTCAGTAAATGTTGAAAGAACCAGAATTCATTTGGTGATCAATAAGCAGTTTGTAAGGGTCTACAATGAGTCAGATATCTAGGTCTAGAAACAATGAAATGAATAATTCCGGGTCCCTACTGTCAAGGAGATCAGAGTTGATCCAATAAAAGAAATAGTGGTCTTACTTTACAGAAAGTTCAACAACAAAGATATGTGTAAACAGATGCCAGAGCATATAAAAGGACAAGCTGATCCTGCCTGAGGGTTTGTGGAATGGGGTCGTCAGAGGATTCTTGGAACAGGTGATGTTAGAGCTGACAGCAAGTCCATAGCCTGGAGAGGGACTAAGACAAAGTTATCACCAACCAGAAGAGGGAGAATGGGAAAACAGATGCTAGATTAATTTCACTAAGAATACTGCTACTATGTTAATTAGTTTTAATTTATCGCAACTATAAGGATTTGGTTAATCACCTCTATTTGTAAAAGGCCATGGGAGGGGTTGAGGATAATCTAGTCCAGAAAAGATGAAGGTTGGAGCTGAAGCAATGGCAGTGAGGTGGGGAGGTAGAGATAGATCAGAAAAACTCATCAAGCAGATTTAGTAAACCTGCTGACTGATTGGTTGTGCTGACATTAGAGAAAGGAGTCAGGGATGACTTCAGAGATTCCAGCTAGTTATTTTGCGCAAGTTTTTAGGGACACATGCTAAATGTATTTTGGTCATGAGTTTAAAATGCTGATGATACATACATGTAAAGATGTCAGATACAGAGGTAGGACACACATCTGAGCTGGATAAATATTTAGGGGCCAAAGATATATGGTAATGAAGAGAGCATATTTGTAGATCTCCCTCTGTCCCCTTCTCTTTCTCTAACATAAATTAAGAAGATGAAAGCAGAGAAAAACATGATAAGCATCTTTAGAAACCTATCCATCACAGGGAATAAACTTATAACTAGATCTACAGAGTTTAGTTTGACCAATTTGCCCAGATTCAGAAATAATTATGTTGCACTAAAGTTTTCATTACAGAGAAATCTGACATCTATACTTGTGTATATGAAGAGCATGATTTATAAAATATATAACAACGAAAGAAGAAAAAAGAAGTCCTGAATTTTTCATTTTTAAAAAGGCCCGTAGGCTACTAAAAGTGATACGGTATCCTAGTCAGAAACGTAACTCAGATTGGATAGATACACAGAAGACTTAGAAGTAAATCCTATTAACTGTTACCATTTTGAACTATCAAATAAACTAAGGTTTCAAGCAAAAACTTAATCTAGAAATGACATATAATACATTGATAAAAAGAGGGAGGTGTTATTTGAAAAGGAATTGACCTGTTAGTCACAGAGCAGATGAACTGAGTTTTCTCATTCATTCTCTATTCCTTCTTAATAGGGATTACCTATTGCCTTCCATTTCTGAGCTCTCTGGAATCATTCTTCCTGATCATCTCCTTCTGTTATACTCTTCTTAGCACACAGATGAATAGCTCAATCATCTATGCATTAGCTAATGTCAGTGTCTATGACATTATAGGAAGGCATTATGTGACAAATAGGACCCTTGCTTTAAGCAGTCATTCTAGAACAGGTTGGAAATTTGCTTGGATCCATATACAGGCTATCTTCCAAGATAATAGGTACAAAATGCCTAGCAAAATGTACGTACATAGTAGGTTTATTAGCCTGTTCTCACACTGCTGATAAAGACATACCTGAGACTGGGCAATTTACAAAAGAAAGAGATTTAATGGATGTACAGTTCCACATGGCTGGGGAGGTCTCACAATCATGGCAGAAGGCAAAAAGGATCAAGTCTCGTCTTACATGGATGGCAGCAGGCAGAGAGAGAGCACGCGAGCTTGTACAGGGGACCACCCGTTTTTAAAACCATCAGATCCCGTGAGACTTATTCACTATCATGAGAACAGCACAGGAAAAACCCACCCCCATGATTCAATTACCTCCCACCAGGTTCCTCCCATGACACGTGGCAATTGTGGGAGTTACAATTCAAGATGAGATTTGGGTGGGGACACAGCCAAACCATATCAGTAGGTGATTACTTAATTTCAGCTGTCCTTTTTTAAAATCTCTATTATCAACCAGCCTCTCCTTTCAAGGAGTCTACTCTATTATAGTTGTCCAGACACTACCCTGACTCCACTTTCTGTAATTTCTATATGGCAATGTTTGCTTAAACTTATTTCTGCATTCTACACATTTAAATTATATCCTCTAGTGGTAGAAGAGACCCTTAGATCTTTAAAGACAACAATAAATAATAGCTAATGTATTTATTGAGTGTTTCCCATGAACCAAAATGTTCTCAGTACTTTATATGTATTATCTCACCTTCACAATAACTGTAAAGGAAGGTTCTATTATTATCTGTTTTACAGACAAGGAAACTGGAGCATGGGTTGACCAGTCAGTCAGTGTCAAGATCAAGAGGGAAACTCATGCAACCTAACTCTAGAGCCTATAATTTAATCACCACATATAAAATAAATGTTTTCTTGAGTGTCGGGAGACAAGCAAATTTTGTGAGTTGCTCTACATAAAAGGGTCCCATAGTTAAATGACCTTGAAACACTGAATACATAGATATCTATAAAACTCTTTCAAAAAGGAAACATTTGAGTAGTCCTATTGCAAAGAAATCTGCTTAATTTTGTTTAATCGATTGTTTTTCAAATTTTAAACCTTGAAACCTATTTTCATGTGGTTTCTAACCACATCTTCTAGAATTGACACCTATGCACAAGACTTTGGGAAAGTGTTCAGAAACGGTCTCTTACCTGTGGCACTGAAAGATTTGGAGGTTCATGGCTGTCCCACAGGACAAATTGAAAAGAATCTTCAAAGATTTCTCCACCAAAATGACGATAATAAATGATTCCATTAAACAAATCCCTCTGAAGGAAGCCAGGGACAGGATAGCCTATTGGGTCCATAAAACACCACATACTTTTGTACAAGCCTATCAAATATCGAGGGACAATGATATTGGACTTATCTTCAAAAGTCTTATCTGTCTAGTATATTATATGTACCCAAGGAACCTGCATTAAATGTTTTCATCAAAGATAAATAATAAAGCAGAAAAATAATAAATAATAAAGCAGGAAAACTAAAGTCGCTACATCTGTCTTGATATATGGAAAAATTAGCATTAGAAAAATATTTTCAAGAAACTTACTCTTATTTCAAATATACAAAGTAACACTAACTACTTACTTGATCCCTATTTTGTTAAACTCCGGATCTACCTACTTTAAGAAGTAGTTACAAAATGATTCTAACAAAATGTAAACAAATGTTATTCATGAAATTATCAATAATCTAGAATAGTCAAAAAATCTCCTTTTAGACTAATTTGTTCTATCTCCTTGCTCGGCTGACTTAATTTTTCACAGTGTAATGGTTACTTTGAGGCTCAGCTCTGGAAATCTGTAGATGCACAACCTTGGACAGATCAAATTAACTTTCCTAAATCTCAGGCTTCCTCATTATGAAATGGGAATAAAAATACTATCTTACTTCAGAAACTTGATGTTCACCTTAGCACAAACTCGGACACAATTTCAGCAAACCCAGAAGGATGCATAGAAGGTTCTCTATGGAAGAGTGAATTCCATTCAAATGATCTTAACTGCCCAGAACTTACCTATCAGTCCTGGCCCTGGCTTCTTCATGATCTCCCCAGCCTGTGGAGGCTTTGTGATATTGAAGAAGATGTAGTCATCACTGGCATCCACATCTGAAGCTCGCAGCATGGATCCCTGGATCAGGATGGTCTGCCCCTCCTCCAGTTCAATGACAACATTGGTTATGAGGAACGGGGGACTATCATCTTTGGGCAAGACGTTGATGGGGAATTTGTGACGGATGCTGTGATGGCCATCAAATATCCGGAAGACCACGAAGTCTTTGGTGGAGTCGCTGTCATCATGATGATAGCGAACAACTCCAGCCTGGAGGTCAGCCACGGTGAAGAGAAATCCTTTCCCCCCTGAGGGAGAGAGCAGAGATGGAGCAGATTGAGCAAGGGAGTGCAGAAGCAGCAGCTGTGGGGAAAGCATCAATACAGCAGAGGCTGCTAAGGAAAGTGTGCAGCCCGTATTTCCCTCACCTGGAAAAACTACAGATTGTTAGTGGGTTCTGGGACAACATATCTAGTTTTGAATACTGGCTCCAACATTTATCAGTTGTGCAGATATGAGCAAGGTATTTAATTTATGAAACTCATCTATAAAACATGGATAATACTACTGTGATGGTTTTAACTTTTTCCATCAACTTAACTGGGCTAAGGAATGCCCAGGCAACTGGTAAAATATTATTGCTGGGTGGTTCTGTGAAGTAGTGTTTCTTGAAGTGATTAGCATTCGAATCAGCAGACTGAGAAAAGATCACGCTCATCATTGTGGGCAGGCTTCATCCAATCCATTGAGAGACTGAACAGAACAAAAAGGAAGAGGAAAGGGGAATGCTCTGTCTCTTCTGGAGCTGAGACTTCCTTCCATCTTCTTCCCTCTGACACTGGAGCTCCTGGCTCTTGGGCCTTTGAACTCTGGAACATAAACCAGCCATCCTCTAACACCCCCATTTGTGCCTCCACCCTCCACCTTCCCTACCCCACTCACCCCTCTCCACTCCCCTTGCCCATCTTCTCAAGCCTTTGGCTTTGGACTGGGTTACACCATCAGCTTCCCTGGTTCTCAGGCCTTCAGACTAATACCCATGACTTCCTGGGCTTTCCTGTTTCTCCAACAGCCTAACAAGGAACCTCTCAGCCTCCACAATTACATAAGCCAATTCCCAGAATAAATCACCTCATAGATAGGTAGGTAGGTAGGTAGGTAGGTAGGTAGGTAGGTAGGTAGGTAGATAGATACATACATACATAGATAGACATTCTGTTGGTTTAATTTCTCTAGGGAACCCTTACTAAAACAAATACTTACCTCATAATCCACAGCAAGAATGAGAGAACTTAAGCAACAGTAAGCCTACAATAAATGTTGGTTATTCTTCAGCTAATTGCTACCATCTTACATGGCAGCAGTTCTTAGAGGAGTGGTCTCAAACCAGCAGCCTCAGTACCATCTGGAAAGTTTTAGAAATGCAAATTCTCAAGCCTTACCCTGGACCTGCTGAATCAGAAATTCAGGTGTGGGTGGGAGGGACGCAACAACCAGTGTTATCAAGCCTATTTGAAAATTACTGGCTCAAAGACCAAGACCTAGAGCTCTAATATCTAACAGTCTGGGTTCAAATCCCAGTTCTGCCATTTTCTACGTGTGCAACCTTAGATAAATCAGTTGTTCTAAGTCTCAGGTTACTCATTTGTAAAATGGGAATAATAATAGTATCTAATATCATAAAGTTGATATGAGATAACAAGTTAAAGTATACAGAATGCTTTGTACAGTATCTGTCACAAAGTAAAGCTTAATAAATGATCATACTATTTTGTATCTCCTCTGAACCCAGACCATCAATGCATTATGGTCTCCCACTCTCCATTTCATTTCTATAGTATTAATAAACATTGCTTTGTTTTCTTCAGATACTTACAACTCTTCCTTTTTTTTTTTTTTCTTTAGACGGAGTCTCCCTCTGTCGCCCAGGCTGGAGTGCAGTGGCGTGATCTCAGCTCACTGCAACCTCCACCTCCCGGGTTCAAACTATTCTCTTGCCTCAGCCTTCTGAGTAGCTGGGGCTACAGGCACGCACCACCATGCCGGGCTATTTTTATGTTTTTAGTAGAGATGGGGTTTCACCATGTTGGCCAGGCTGGTCTTGAACTCCTGACCTCAAGTGATCTGCCCGTCTCGGCCTCCCAAAGTGCTGGGATTACAGGTGTGAGCCACTGTGCCCAGCCAGAGACTTACAATTCTTAATGGCAGGTGCACCCCATTATTCTCTTCACACCATGTGGCTGTGTTAAAGACCTTAGAGGAATAAACGATTTAACACTTTCTTGACCAAGAGCCACTTTATGCTTCTTCCTCACTACCAGAATCCTAGTTGTATTTGGCATAGCAATACGGTCATTTAAAAATACTCAGGCTTCCCGACTTGCTTGCACTGAGGAGTTGTATGTGACATAGTTTGATAAAGAAATCTAAGTGGAAATTGTTGTATTGTGCTCCTAGGAAAACTTGTTAGATACAGCAAACTTAGATCATGACTTCTTTCATTGTTCCTTCTGGGTCTTCAAGCCTCAAAGACATGAAGAAAATAACTAATTTTCAAGCCACTACACTTGGATTTCTCTTACATACAAGCGAACACCCAACCTGACTGGTATACCCAGATTTAAACTGGCCTCCCACTGTCCTGGGATTAAGCAGGAGGATTTATCATACATTTATTATTTTGTTTTTGATTCCAGAATTCCCTGCTCACAAATGATGGTGAGAGTTATCTTTCTGCTTTACAGTTAGGGAAGCTAAGAAGATAATTGAATTAAATCCTCTGAGTTCATTATAAGGAATGACTTATTTCATCATAAAGTGTAAATATTACTTTTATTAGATTATTACCTTGTTAACTATCATCCCATAGAATTATAAATTTATTTCTTTTAAACCATGACAACTACTACTAATAACATAACATCATTATTACTAAAGTATTAATTAAGCATTAATTTTTCTTTTTCTTTTTTCTTTTTTTTGAGATGGAATCTTGCTTTGTCACCCAGGCTGGAGTGCAGTGGCGTGATCTTGGCTCACTGCAACCTCTGCCGCCCAGGTTCAAGCAATTCTCCTGTCTCAGCCTCCCAAGTAGTTGGGACTACAGGCGCCCGCCACCATGCCCGGCTAATTTTTGTATTTTTAGTAGAGACGGAGTTTTACCATATTGGTCAGGCTGGTCTTGAACTCCTGACCTCAGGTGATCCACCCACCTTGGCCTCCCAAAATGTTGGGATTACAGGCGTGAGCCACCGCGCTCGGCCTAATTTTTCAATATACTTCTTTGAAGCAGAGAAATAAAAAACATTCTGTCCTCCAACTGGGAAAAAAAATAACTAGTTAAGGAGTATACTTACAAGGAGCCATGCATGGCATCCAGAAAGCAAAACTGAGGTTTAAACAATGAGCCACGTACAAGGTGCCATTCATAAATGGTTAGACATTGATCTGAGCATTTGAACACAAAAGTCAATGGTTTCAAGATCTCCAGATTTTCTGCATTTGACAATTTCATTGAGAAATGGGGCCCAAGAGATGCTACATATATCTGTTAAATACATCTACTTTTGAAGAAAATACTTTTGGATTCTTTGCTAGGTTACCAAGTTGGATCATTCACCTCTTAAAGTCAGCCATCCATGCTGCAGGCCACCAACGGTGACTAGCCGGACAGCACCGATGTCGTCATTGTCGACAACCTGAAACTGTTCCCAAGTGATGGCTCGAGACTGCCCCTCAAGGAGATTCAGACCTATGAAAGAAAGGAGAAAAGGGTGTTGGCATGATAGACTGGATAAAGAAAATGTGGCACATATACACCATGGAATACTATGCAGCCATAAAAAATAATGAGTTCATGCCCTTTGCAGGGACATGGATGAAACTGGAAACCATCATCCTCAGCAAACTAACACAGGAACAGAAAACCAAACACCACATGTTCTCACTCATAAGTGGGAGCTGAACAATAAGAACACATGGACACAGGGAGGGGAACATCACACACCAGGGCCGGTTCGGGGGTAGAGGGGAAAGGGGAGAAAGAGCATTAGGACAAATATCTAATGCATGCGGGGCTTAAAACCTAGATGACAGGTTGATAGATGCAGCAAACCACCATGGCACATGTATACCTATGTAACAAACCTACACGTTCAGCACATATACCCCAGAACTTAAATTTAAAAAAAAAAAGATAAGAAAATGGTATTGGCAAGTTCTATGACATGCCAACGTGCCTGCTTAAGAAAAGATGAATGAATTTCCACTCATGAAACCATCTGAATATTGCATCTTTAAAAGCTTTTCAAGAAACTGGAATGTAGCTTTTATTTTTAGTACTATTTTTATTTTTAGTCCTATTAACTCCAATATTACAACAGATTACAGATAATCCTGAAAGGGAGCAGAGCAAGCTGGTCGAATTGCAAGGTAGCGTACTGCTGGACTTATCTTATGTTTCTCTCACATCTGCCAGCTTCACCTGCCATCCCGGCCTCAACCAACTGACTGTTCTCTAGCTGCAGCCGCCCCATGAGGGTTCCCAGTCTCCAAAATTGTAAAGCCCTCCTGCCACCACTGCCTCATCTTCTGATGCAGCCGGCTACCTCCACTGCCCTCTAGTGGTGGCAGGACCAACCTTGTGGCTGATCAGGCCCTGCACCAGGGGACCCAGGAAGTGTGTGCAATGGCTGCTAAGAGGGGCCAGATAACACATTCTGGGCATGTGGGGAGTTAACAGCCAGTGAAGTAAACTTTAACCCATTAAAGACAGGAGATGGGAAATAACTGACCATTAATAGATTGTTGACCTTTTCCCAACCCCACTTCCAACTCTTACCAGACACAGCAGTTGCATCTTCTCCCTGGAGACATCAACACTGCAGAGCAATCTGCTTTATCTTATTGTAAAGCTGTGACACCAGCTCAGCCATGCCACCTTTTTATTTGCTTCTCCCCTTACTCTTGCTTTTAGTATAGGGTTAGTACATCTGATCTGCCTCGGGGTCTGTTTTCTAGGGAAATTGGGCTAATACATATATAAAGGAGACGGAGAGAGAAAAAGAAGGAAGGAAGGAAGGAAGGAAGGAAGGAAGGAAGGAAGGAAGGAAGGAAGGAAGGAAGGAAGGAAGGAAGGGTGGGAGGGAGGAGAAATGGACAGAAGTGCATAAGAAGAATCTCTGTGACTGGCAATAAGGGTTTGGAAGCCAGGAGTGCATAGGACAAGGCATCATGGAGCACAGCAGAGGAACAATCGAGAAGCCTAGAAATATATACAGCAAAATATTAACATTGGTTATATCTTCACGGTGAAATAATAATTTTAGATGTATTCTCCAAATTTCAACGATGGCACAGATCAAGTTCATAATAAGCAAACATTTATTTTAAAAAGGATTCTGATGTTCAAAGCAGCCAAAATGACATTGAGCAAACCTGGGTGTCACCGATCACACATACACGTACAGACTATTCCATCTCTACACTCAGGCAGGAGCCCATGCAACATGTGATTATTCCTAAACTTAAGGTTACTGATTCCATCTTTTCTCTCATTACCCCCTTGACAGAGGTACAGTAGGATGTATAGCCAGAATTATAAATCAAGGCTGCTCACCTGATGTCCTCTATCTCTGCTGAAACTCACACACATACAAACACATATCTATGTGTACACACACATGAGGCAGCTCGTTTAAGCTGCCACCTGAGGATTTAAATCAGACACAGATATTTTTTCCTTAATACTATCTACCACCACTGCTTATGAGTATGTTTCAAATGGTATTGATGGGATCAGTGAGAAGGAAAAGATCTCCATTTACATTCCACATTTACATCTGATCAACATATATATATATATATCACATAAGTCCACTCAGAATTGAGAGGCATAGAAAGCCATATTTTAAAGCAGTTAAAGCTCTTATTTACATATTTTAGTTTCCATGCAGCCCAACATAAAAATAGACTATAGATTATAAAAGCTAAACCTTTCTCCAATCCCTTGGAACAATTTGAGTTGGAGATTTCAGTCCCACTACAGCTCAATATCACACATAGTCAGTTTTTTGCTTCATTCAGTTGAAAAGTGTCCCTTTGTCTTATCTCCGGCAGAGGAAAGAACTTGGCCTCAGGACACAGAAATCCTGGATTTAAATTTCTCATGCTGCCAGGAGGAATAAAAAAACAACAACAAAAGCTACTATGTGATGCCCTTAATCTGTCTGGGTTTCAGTTGCCACATGTATGACATAGGAATAAAACTACCTTTCTTTCCTGACCCATCTACTTTCTTGTATTCCCTTCAGGGCTATGTTGCCCTATGCCTTATATTGAGCTTTACCTGTATTCCAGGATACACGGGGGGCATTTGTATCTGCTGTTCTGATGGAGATGTGGACTGTCATAGGTGCACTCCTTTCAAAGAAGAAGTCGTATACCTCCAATTCTACCTGTAAACAAACAGAGGCAAAGGAGCCACACACTGAAGCGTTACAGGGTAAAGTAGCATTAATTCTGGGTTATACCCACACACAGAGGATTCAGTTTTCTGCGGGGATTCACATTTCTGTGGTTCCCACATCTCATTTAGACAACCTGATTTGACTTTTTCAGGTTCTAGATCTTGTTCCTTACTTTAACAGTATTTTAAAATTTTCTTCTACATAAAAGAATTTATTAATCTAAAATTGGTAATATGCTGGAGAAGTGTCTCTGCACTTGCTTAGGAGACCAACCCCTTCCCACATTCAGTCACTTAAATCTTTCTCAAAGGTGGAGGATCTAGAGAAGTGGTTTTCAACTAGGGGTGATGTTGTCCCCCTAGAGGACTTTCGGGAATGTCTGGAGGCATTTTTAGTTTCAGAAGTCGGTGTGTGGGAAAATGCTATTGTCATCGAGTGGGTAGAGGCTGGGATACTAACATACTACCGTACACAGGACAACCTCCCAAACAAAGAATTATCTGATACAAAATGGCAATTGTCATACTGCTACTATCAAGAAACCCTGATCTAGAGACATGTATTTCACTAGACATATTTTTAAATATCTCAACTTTATTTACTTTCATGAAATTCATAACTAATAAGTAAGTAGGGGCTGCGTGATAAGTTTTGATCTTTATTATGTGCTGTGTACGTATTGCACCAGATGTTGACAGAGAAGAATGAGGTATAACGCAGAAATGCAAGGCATACTCCCTACTTTTGAAGAACATGTGGTCCATGGAAGAGGATAAGATAAATAATCAAATAGCACTATATCAGCAAACACTAAATAACAAAAGAAACTGATTCAAGGCTGCCAAAGCAACAGACTGAACAGGAAACTACATGGGCAGGAGGTGTCTTTTTTGGAGGGGTAATGCATTCGGTTGGGCCCTGGCCCAGGGCTTCCAGTCCACACAACCTGAAAACTGTGTGATCTCCACTGAAAAAATTGAGAGTTACTGTCTTACGAAAAAAATCACACATTCGCACAGGTTCTGCTTTAAGAGTACATTATACAATGCCAGAAACTACACACAGGAAGCAGCCAGAAAAGCAGTGCTCTAAGATTGGATGTGCAATGAGAAATTACTTCCTAACAGGGAAGGCATGGGGGGCCACAGACTATGATGAAAAGGGGAAAATAAAAGCAGAAGGCAAAGCATAGCATTTATAGCCTGAAGTCCTTTGTCTTCCCTTGAGGCTACATGCTGAAAATGCCGAAATTACAATAGAGATAACCCCAGGGACACTCATTTTCCTTAATAAACCTGAACTCAAGTCTATATCAGTCTGCTCGTTTACAATTTCCACCCTGTTTGAATCAAGTTGCTGGTAGTTCTTTAAGCATGTGAAGCATTATTATGTGGAAGACTTTAACCAGCTGTCCTCCCCTCCCACTAACTACAAAACAGAGGAGAGGGGTGGAACCTGCAGCAAAAGGAAATTAGATAGAAGTAGGACCTTCCTGATGGACTGTGTTTCACTGTGAAATTAGTTATCAAATAAGACTACGGAATGTCCTATCCTGAGTCCGTGTTATTAATTAAAATTAAGGATTCCCATAAAAAGCTCTCACAAAAAAAAAGAATAAAAGAATTTATTAATAAAAGAATTGTGTGCTCACCTTGGCAGCACATATACTAAAATTGGAATGATACAGAGAAGATTAGCATAGCCCCTGCACAAGGATGACACACAAATTCGTAAAGTGTTCCATATTTTGGGTGAACAACACACACTGGGGCCTGTCGGGGTTGGGGGTGGAGGGAGAGAGAACATCAGAAAAAATAGCTAATGCATGCTGGGCTTACTACCTGGGTGATGGGTTGATAGGTACAGCAAACCACCATGGACATGTTTACCTATGTAACACACCTGCACATCCTGCACATGTACCCCAGAACTTAAACACACCCAAAAAATTTTGTTAAAAATAAAAGTATTGTAAACAAAAGTCATCTCTAACTTCAATGGTCTCTGTGATTCAGGAAGGCTGTCGAAGGCTGCTGCAGTTCTCAAACTGGTGAGCCCTGGGTCAAATGTGGCCCTCAGAAATATTTGGTAGCTAGCACAATACGTTTCACTACAATTTTTAATTGTTTTCTATATTCAAGAATTTAAGCATTTTACCAAAAATGTATCATTTTCCAATTTCTCTTGGCACATGAGTGCTACAGCAACAGTGGGCACACTTGTATCCTTGCAGGGCAGCGGTGGGCATGAGCTGAGTGGCAGCTGCTTCCTGAGGGGATGGCTCTTTCTTCAGTTTGCCACAGTGCCCCTCAGTGGGGTTTGCTCATTGACCCCACCTGCCTGGCTCCTCTGGGCAGTTAGTTTGCATCCTGATTTACAGTGATTGATTCTTTTCTGAGGCAATGAATGTACAAAGGAACCTGAGGGTTTAGGGTAGGGGGTTCTTAAATAACCCTGTGACTTCTAACTAGGCTGGAAGCTTTGTCTCTCCTTCTTACCTCATCATGTCTCCTCTCAGAATGGCTGCTGTTTGGTGGCTGATAGGCGATCTGCATGTCACTGAGATCTTTCCAGGTGAATGAGGAGATTGGTCTGGTGTGATCCAACAGGTGAGTCACATAGCCCTGGAGCGGGGCTTTAGTAATGTTGAACACCAGCAAGGGTTTAGGGGTCTCATCTTCTTCACAGTCCAGAACTGATGTAGTCAAGGAGGTCAGGATGAACTGATCCACTTCCAGAATAAACATGGCCATGAATGCAGCCTTTGGAATCTGATTCGGAATTCCAGCTCTGATATAGACAGGCAGCCACGCACTCTCTGACTTTTGAAGGATAGAGAAAATATAAAGGAGGAAATAATATGAATGAGGTGATATCATACAGGGCTAATAGCATAATATTTAATACAGCCAGAGCCCAGCGTCTAGCAGTGACCTGAAGCCTAGCTGCATATTGGAATCACCTGGGGAGCTTTAAACACATGCTGGTACCTAGGATCCGTCTCCAGAGGTTCTTGTTTAATTGTTCCAAAAAGGGGACCAGAAAACCAGTATTTCTCAAGCTCCCTGGTGACTCTTACATGCAGCCAGGTGAAGAAGGGAGCACCTACTTTGGCATCAGAAGGAACTGTGTTTATCATTCTATCTCCAACACTTTTAATTTGTGTGATTTTAGACAAGTTACTTAACTCTTCAGTCTCATTTTCTTTCCAGCTGTAAATGAAAATATTAATACTAGACTCCCAAGAATTAAGTGAGGACAAATGAAATAGCCAAAGTAGGCACTTAGCAATCTGGCACTCACCAACAACCTCCTCCAGCCGCCTTCCTCACCTCCTGTCATGTAGTTTTAAAGGGGGCAGGAGAAGGATGAAGGAAATATGTCTTTATGATTTGGTTCTCATGCAAATGAAGAATAGTTGCTTGGTTGTCTAGCTAGTTAAGACCCTGGATCTTCAAGCAAGGGTTGGGCATTGGGGATTGCAAGTGGCCACTGAGGCTAGGCATGCATCCTCCCAAAATGAGAGCACTATTAGCAAGAGACCCTCCAAAGAAACCATGAAATTGTGCCACAAGATCTAAGATCTCAACAAGTGCTATGGGCAGAAAGAATCCTCACAGGGTGAGGTGTGGTAGCTCACGCCTGCAATCCCAGCACTCTGGGAGGCCGAGGTGGGAGGATTGCTTGATGCCAGGAGTTTGAGACCAGCCTAGGCAACAGAACGAGACCCTATCTCTACAAAAAAAGTAAAAATAATAAAATTAGACAGGCATGGTGGTGCACACCTATAGCCAATTACTCGAGTGGCTGAAGCAGGAAGATCACTTGAGCCCAGGAGTTTGAAGTTATGGTGAGCTATGATCATGCCACAGCACTTCAGCCTGGGCAAGAGAGTGAGACTTTGTAAAGAAAAGAAAAGAATCCTCATAGCTGTAGATGCTAGTTCTCACAGGATTTGATCTAGCCCATTGCTGAGAGAACCAGGCTCAGTTATCAAATTCACATTAGTCCCATACTGCTGAACACTTGCCATTGGGCTAGGAGTTGTAATCTGTGTATAACAGAATGCTAAAGGTCCAATAAAAGAGATTAGATGTGCAACTGAATGTAAGACAGGTAGTAAAATATGCAGAATTTACAAAGCAAGTTGTCTGGAACTAATTCCAGACTCCAGAACTTTCTTGCCCATATAAGAATATAAAAAGATTGAGAAAGGTAAGAAAAAGATTGATTAGGAGAGAGGAGTGCTTTGCTGTGTTGTGTTCAGTCACTTTCCTGACCTTCAACACCAAACATTGGCACGGAGCAGGAAGAGCAGAGCAATGCCATATCTCCTGTCCCTTAAAATGTGTTTCTTGCAGTTGAAACACACACAGAGAGCTGACGCAGGGCTCATATCTGAGGAAGCTAACTGGCTGGAAGCAAAAAAAAATGATGGCTGTGCCAAAATCAGTCTGTTCTTGTTTGTGGCAACAAGGGACATATAAATGTTTCCAGTTACGGGCCTAGTGGGCAGAGGGCTGGTCTGGGATCTCCTGGACCCTGAACTTCAGAGTGCACTCTTGAGAGGACAAAAATCCAGTAGGAAAATGCTGGAGATAGAATCAAATCCTAGGAGCTGCAGGAGAAATTGCAAGTGATCACTCAGGTTAGAAATAATCCTCTTAAGAGAGCTATGAGTGATAGATCAATGAATGGGACTCTCCAGAGAAACCATAAATTTGTCCCTAAGACAAAGATGCAGCTTGAGACATCTACCAGGCTCAGAGAGCATGAAATCACATGTCATCAATGCCTGATCAAATAAGATCCCTCTCTCCCATTCCCCAAAACCACCCCCGCCACCAGCCTGAAAATTAAGAAACTAACCAGCAATGCCCAGAGAAAAGAGAATTGCAAGAGAGGAATAGAGAAGAAGACAATCAACCCCTTCCCTTCCCACTGCATGGTTGATGAAGGCAGGTGAACGATACTGAGATGTCCCAGGGTTTAGAGTATCTAATCTTCGTGTGTCACTGGGAAGAAGTATTATTTGAAGATGCATAATTAGAAAACTCAAGAGGGGTAAATTGTGATTTAGAAGGACTGGTGCTTAATGCTAAGACCAACTGAGTCTAGAGTCAAGTCTAAATAAGTATGTTATTTTAAACATGTTAATAAAGTGGATACAAATGATGAAAGAGCTTACTGCTTGTAATAAAGTATAACAATCATATGCTAGAACTGAAATTGCAAATTATATAAACAAAGCAATTGCCAGGAGAAAGGATCAACTGGATCAGTTATCATCATACATAGGAAGGAGCCAAGAGAGCTCACTTCATTTTTTCACCATACATATTACAAATATAGGCTTAAGAATATTTTTAAGTTTAGAATTAAGTCCAAATAAAACATCAAATGTGATAAGGAATTGTCAAATAAGATAAAGGCAAAGAAAACATCATTTATTTTACAAGACAAATTTTTTTAATCAGCAAGAAAGCATAAAACATGATAGAAAAAAGTGTATCTATTACTACCACAAATATAAAGTTTATATTTCCTTATTCAAGACAAATAGTCTGAAATTCAACAAAAATGTCCAATTATATGTACCTTACAAGAAAGGCACTTAAAATTACATAGAAAGATTAAAAGGAAAAGGGTGATACAAATTGATCATTAATGGAAAAAGCAGAGAGACCACATAATTTCAAAGATGAATTCAATGTGGGCAGTTGATAAAAGTAAAAAATATAAGACAAAGATTCTTATCAATAACATTATATTTAATATTGTTCTTCTCAAACCAGTGGGGAATAGAGCAAAAATAAGAAGAATAATTACAGGAAAAGAAAGAACAAAATTATCATCATTAGTGAAAGATATAATTATGGTCTTTAAAAGCCCAAAGAATTGAGAACTTCTTAAAATAATTGAATTCAGGAAAGAAGCCAGATAAAAGAAAATTATTCCAAAAATAGCTTTTCTGTTTATCATCAATAAGCATTGAGAAGATATAATGGGAGAAAAATATTCTATTCACCATAGGTTCACAAAAACAAAGTGCCTAGGACTGGACTTAATAAGTATGCTCACCTTACATGAAGGAAACTATGAACTTTACAGAAACCTATAAAAGAACCTTTGTTCAATGAAGTGAGATACCTCATTTCTGGATGAAAAGACTTAATATTGTAAATGTTCCATTATTCTAATTTTCCCAAAATAATTTATAGTTCTAATTGGATACTGATAAAAATCCTTAGGGGCTTTTTTTTAAACTAACATAAATGATTTAATTATATTTATTTGGAACTAAGTCTAGGTGATAATGGCCATGAAAATTTTGAAGAGAAGTGATAAGGAAGAACTTGCCTGTAAGAAAATTATAGGCCTATTATGTTTAGAATAATATGAGACTGACAAAGAATAAGTAGGTAAATCTAAGAAATAAAAGAGCTAGCCTTGAAATTGTATACGTTATATCCTTATACACAATAGAAGATCATCTAAAATCAATGGGAAACAAGTTAATTGTTCAATGAATAGTGTTGAAAATTTGGGCTATTTGGAAAAAACTGTTCCTTATATTTCATCATATAATAAAATTTTATTTGCGGTAGCTTAAAAAGGCAAATGTAAGGAAGAAGACCTTTAAAAATCTAGAAGAAATTATGAGTGAAGGGTCATTTGGTCACTTGATGAGAATTGACTGTACAACCATAAAAATAACAAAAGAACGAGATACAAAACTTCACATATAGTATAAACGCGATTCCATAAAACAAAACCAACTCTGGCATGCACTCATGCACATGTGTGTGTATGTAAAAATGGTAAAAATACAGCTATATTTATTTTCTTCTTATCTTGCTTTCTGTGTTTTTTTAATATTCTCTGCAGTGAGCCTATTACTTTTATATTCATAAAGGAATCTGTTTTATGACATGCCAAATAAGCTATAGAATAGGTTAATGACAAACAAAGCAAGAAGGTAAAGGGATAAACTCCCAATAAAACAGATTTTAAAATATAAACAAATAAAGCCCTATTCAATATAGTAAGAAGAAAATGAGAAAATTTGATCAAAAAGAAAAATGGCTCCAATTTTTTTCAATGGATATAATAAATCATTAAAAGTGAAAGGAGTTTTGTGTTAAAACAAACAGAAAACATCTATTAGTTGTCTATAGACCTAGTGTTTAGGTCTGTATGAACAAGGTATGTCACTTCGCGGGGCCACCACTATAAAATAGGAAGCTTGAGCTAAACCCAGCCTGCTTTTGCAAACCTGGCTAATGAGTTTTTTACTGGGTGACTTTTAAAACCAGCAATATGCATAGTGCTACTATGTGCCAGGTTTTATGTCAAGCATATAATAAGTATTTATCATTTAATCCTCTCAGTTACTCTAAGAAATAGGTACTATAAACCCACTTTAAGTTGAAGAAAATGAGACCAAAAGTCACACAGTTAGTTAAGTGGATGTTTGAACCCAGGCAATCTGGGCCCAGTGTCCATGCTCTTAACTATTATTTGGACTCAGAAATTTATCCTTGAAAAGCTACCCAAGTGATTTACCTGATCAATTTGACTAGTCTGCCTCACAGTTTTTTTCCAGATCTTAATTCTATGATTTTGTTTTATCATTTCTTTATGATTCCTTGTCACATCAATTCCTTGGGGTAATAATATTCAATATCTGACTGGGCCCCTTAGGAGAAATCCCAGTGAGAAGCCAGATTGTGAAAGATAGAAGTATTTCCAAACATCATCTTGGATCATCTTTCCTCAGCACAAAATCTCAGCTGTTTCACTTTGGGAGGCTGAGGCAGGTGGATCACGAGGTCAGGAGATTGAGACCATCCTGGCTAACATGGTGAAACCCCGTCTCTACTAAAAATACAAAAAACTGGCCGGGCGTGGTGGCAGGCGCCTGTAGTCCCAGCCACTCGGGAGGCTGAGGCAGGAGAGTGGCATGAACTTGGGAGGCAGAGCTTGCAGTGAGCCGAGATTATTGTGCTGCTGCTCTCCAGCCTGGCCGACAGAGCGAGACTCTGTCTCAAAAAAAAAAAAAAAAAAATCTCAGCTGTTTCAGCAGGTGCAGTTTCCCCGGTTTCCCCAATAAACAAATTATAGAGTTCATGAATCAGCAGCACTGCATGTTAAATATTTCAAATAAATGGAATCCACTTTCTGTCATTATTTCAATATATAGAGATCAATAGGAGAAAAACAAGAGAATTAAATGAGATTGGAAGATGCAGGAGGTCTTTGGGAGCCTGTCTCCTTGATGAGCCAGCCCTTCATCCCAAAGCCTGGAAGAGTGACAAATCTGTGACAAACATAACCATGGGACTGAGATTCTCCTCCCCCCCTAGTTTCCTGTGACCTTGCAGAGTGGACCCCCTGATTTCAAGAAGGACAAAAGGAAGCATCAAAGAGAAGGTGTTATAAAATGTCAAATGACAAGCTGAAGAGTATTGGAAGTAAAGGAGGAAGAAGGTTAGCACGTAACTAGCCCCAGTCCTTCCCAAGTTGCCGTACTGATGGTGGACCTAGAAGAGAACCAGAGAAGGGAAATTTTATACAAAAGCTACTGTTTTAAGCACTTACTAGCAGAACCAACAAGCCCGCAGTTCCAATGAGTCGATGGCAGTTTTACCCCAAAAAGCACAGGAACTCTCCCTGGCATGGGGGCCAGCATGAGTAACCCTGTGTAACTGGCTCTCTTACTGTGAATCCTGGGGGCACCCACACATAACCCCAAACTCTACCTTGTACACAATTTTACTCCTGGTATCTGTGAGGTCCAGTTGGATGGAGATATAATCAATGTTGGGTGAAGGGGGATCCAGATGCTGATAACGAAGGCCCATCAGCAGGAACTCCTCACAGCTCACTTTGAGGCTTCCTATTTTCTTTAATCCTGGGGTACAGCTTCCACCTGGACACTTCAGTTTTGCTCTCAGTTCTAGAATGTACAGCACTGGATTAAGAGAGTCACTTAAACATAACAATTGTAAAATTTAGAAACCAGTACTCCATCCCATGAATACTTATTCCCTCTCACCGCCTCAAGAACACTCATGTACCCTCCAATCATTCACTGAGTGGGTTGTCATTATTCTGAAAGCTTGTAGTTTCCTTTACTGAAAAATGGTTGACCAGTTGTCTCATCGTGCCCTCACCCACCAAAAGTTAAACTGAGAGAAAAAATAATAAAATATGTTGTCTGAGGCTTCAACATCTCTGACAAATAGACCAGCGACTCACTGCAGGCCTTCCACAGTCTTTCCTTTACAGAATCAGCTTCCATGTCTCTATCATACAATCTCTACTAGGCTGTCTACTCACTGAAATCCCCTCCCCATGTGGCTATCACACACTCAAATCCTGCGTATCCTTCCAGGTCCACCTGGTCTTTTTACTAAGCCTTCCCTTAAACATTCTTTGACCACCTGAACCAACATGCTCTTTCTCACTGAAAACCATAATTGTCTCTCCAACAGTCTTCACATCTCTAACCAACTGTATTTCCACTCTTGTTTAGTATATAATACTCATAAGCCACTTTCAAATTAAAAAAAAAAATTGTACAGATGAGGTCTTGCTAGGTTGCCCAGAATGGTCTTGAAACCCTGGCCTCAAGCAGTCTTCCTGCCTCAGCCTCCCAAAGTGCTGGGATTATAGGTGTGAGCCACCATGCCCAGCCACCCACTTTTTTTTTTTTTTGGAGTCTCATTTCTCAGACATACAAAATAGAACAAATGTGCCGTTAACTGTCATTCTGTCCAAATTCAAAGTATTACTACTATTGCTATGATTATCCCTTATATTTCTTGGCTTCTCATAGTTTCCAGAGAGAACAGGAGGTGCCCAAAATAGGTTGATTGAGTGAAAAGCAGAAGGAATGTTACCCATAAACTCTTCCTAATTTCGTCTATCACTGCTACCCACTAGCTTTACTTCAAATTTGCTCATAATCCAATAATACTCCATAAATGCACCAACTACTACTGTTGCTATTACTAATAACAGCTGACAATTAATGAGTACCTACTGTGAGCCAGACACTGTGTTAAGTACTGTGTGTATGTATAACCTCATTTACTCTTATCCTTACCCAACCCTACAGGGCAGCTATTTTCCTTTCTCATTTTAGAGAGGCTTAGACAGGTTAATAACTAAAATTACACAGAAAATAAAGAACAGACGAAGTTCTCAAAACCAGGTCTTTCTGATTGTAAAGTCTGTGCTCTTAACCACTAACTGACACTGTTCAGCCAGCTAAAATGACTAGTTAACTGGAACTCTTCATCATGGTGGAAGGTGAGCATGCATGGATATTTTTGTCAGTTTTGGTAATACCCAGAAAGGCATTAAAAGACATCATACGGGACTCTGGGAAAAAACTGTGTGGCTGATCTCCACGAGGTTCTTCTGGTCGAGGCTCCCCGAGAACCATCTGGCCATGGGCTGGCAGCCGAGTTCTCGCAGTGTCCAGGCTGACCGTACATTCCAGGCTAGCCATCCTATCATAATCGAATCTGAGCAGATTTTTATCAATCGCTTGGGACAGGCCATTGAATTCAGGCACCTCCAGCACATTGTTACTCATATGGATGATGTTACAGTCTGGTTCCAGGAGATAGACCCACAGGATAAAGGTTTCTATGAAGGTATCTCTTTCAGTAAATCTGTGGAGAACACAGGGCAAAAGCAATATTAATTGGTGCTCAGGTATTTCTGATACCCATGTACTCAGCTGGAAGACTAAAGATTGGCCTTCACCAAATTTGTGCCACAGATTGAGTTTGGATTTCCTTTCTTGCTCTACTCCCAGCCTCTCTGTTCTTTTCCCTGCATCTCTTTACCCTGGTGTCAACACCTTTTCCTGCCACTTCTTCCTCCCAACATCTTTCTTTCAACACCTGCTCTCAAACTCATCATGCACGTGGATATTTAATGACTGCTGAGATCTCAGAGTCTCACTTCTAGCACATGTGTAATTTAAGAGTCTCAAGCCTATATAATTTCTGGATTGACTTTTAATTCAGGAGTGAAGGGGTGAGTGGTTTCTGAAGCATTCAGGCCTTTTTGCCCTTCAGAAACACCACTACATAGGTGGTCATTTGCAGCCTAGTTTGGGTGTCCAGCTCAGTGCTTGGCATGTAAAGCATATTCAGCAATTGCCACTTCCATTCCCTCCATCCACTTAGCAACTCTAATCTCAGGTTGTTTGAAGAGTCTAAAATGGAGGGGTGTCATTTTTTTTGAAGGGAGAAGATTAATGAGTGATAAGCATGCATCAATAATGCAGCTTCTAATTGATGTGCTCTTATTATGGCCCAGGCATTATGCTAAATTCTCCATGATAGTATATAACACAATCCTTATAAAAACCTAGGATAGACATTGTTAATCCCATTTTATGGAGGAAGAAACTCAGGCATAACGGGCTCAGGTAGCTTGCCAAAGGGGCTGGAGAAGGAGAAGTAGTAAGAGGGGAACAAACATGCTCCCTGATTTTCTGCTGCCTACTCCCCTGAATGTTTTATTTCAAATGTGCTGAAGACCAAGAGGGGAAGAAGCTCCTCTAACCCTGCATTTCATGTGTACTCTTCCAGCCTCCCAGCAGCCTAGAAACCCAAGGAAGGAGTAGAAGCAGCAAGCATTCATCAGCTTTTTTTCTTTTTTAAATGTATTTTTATTTTTAATTTTGTGGGTACGTAGTAGGTGTATATATATATATACATATATATACACATATATATATATGTAATGGGGTACATGAGATACTTTCATACAGGCATGCAATGTGTAATAATCCCATCTTAATAAATGGGGTATCCATTTTTTGAGCATTCCCTCAAGCATTTATCCTTTTTTTTTTTTTTTTTTTTTGAGACAGAGTCTCACTCTGTTGCCCAGGCTGGAGTGCAGTGCTGTACTCTCGCCTCACCGCAACCTCTGCCTCCCAGGTTCAAGAGATTCTCCTGCCTTAGCCTCCCGAATAGCTGGGACTACAGGTGCCTGCCACCACTCCCAGCTAATTTTTGTATTTTTAGTAGAGACGGGGTTTTGCCATGTTGACCAGGCTGGTCTCAAACTCCTGACCTCAGGTGATCTGCCCGCCTTAGCCTCCCAAAGTGCTGGGATTAGAGGCATGAGCCACTGCGCCTGGCCCACTTAACCTTTTTGTTACAAACAATCCAATTATAATCTTATAGTTATTTTAAAATATGCCATTGAATTGTTATTGACGGTAGTCACCCTGTTGTGCTATGAAATACTAGGTCTTACCCATCCTAACTACTGTTTGTACTCATTAACCATTCCCATGTTCCCTGCAACTCCCCACTACCCTTCCCACCCGCTCCGCGCAAGCTCTTTGAAGTTATTTGTTTTTTAACTCTAAAGTCTTAGAAAGATCAAATGGCCCGGTATGCTGATTTCATATCTTCCTAAGGAATCCTTGAGTGCCGCTTCATTTTCTCAACACAGCATTTTGTGTCTCTCTTTTGGCGCTTGTTCTGCATCAAAATTACCTGCTCATCTTTTGCCTTAGACTACAAGCACTAAAATAATCTGTGTATTCTCATCCTTTTGTTTATTATGCTCAACGTACAGCCTGGCCTGTAATAGGTGGTCATAAATGTTTGTAGAATGGTTCACTGTTCCAATGTCTTGTACAAAAGTCTTTTACATTAGTCTAATGCTTAAAGGAAATTCACACCAACATATCTAACCAAATATTCTTAAAAGCAATAAAAACCAAATAAAAAACCCTATAAAGGCCTACTCCACATACATCAGTTCTCAGTTACTTTTATGAAGTCAGATATATCATAATTGTGAGCTTAAATTTAAAATTAATTTTCACTGGGATATAATTCATATACCACAAAGTTCATCTTTTAAAAATATACAACTCAGAGTTTTTTAGTGTAGTCCCAAGGTTGTACAACCATCATGACTACCTAATTCCAGAAGACTTTCATCACCCCCAAAAGAGACACATTTCCCTTCCCCAGCCTCTGGCAACCACTAATCTACTTTCTGTCTCTGTGAATTTGCCAGTTCTAGACATTTCATATAAATGGAACAATACAATATGTGACATTTTGTGCCCGGCTTCTTTTACTTGGCATAATGTTTTCAAGGTTCATTCATGCTGTAGACTTTATCAGTGCTTCGTTCTTTTTTTATGGCTGAATGATATTCCATTCCATGAATATACCACATATTGTTTATCCATTCATCAGTTGGATTTATTCCATTTTTTGGCTGTTATGAATAATGTTGCAGTGAACTTTATGTGCAAGTTCTTATGTAAAACATAAGTTTTCGTTTTTCTTATATATATGTATAGGAGAAGAACTGCTGTCTCCTACGGTCATTCCATGTTTAACTCCATAGTTGATTTTTAAAGAATTTTAGGCCAGTCGTGGTGGCACATCCCTGTAATCCCAGCACTTTGGGAGGCGGAGACAGGCAGATCATGTGGTCAGGAGATCAAGACCATCCTGGCTAACACGGTGAAACCCCACCTCTACCAAAAATACAACACATTAGCCGGGCGTGGTGGGCGCCTGTAGTCCCAGCTACTCAGGAGGCTGAGGCAGGAGAATAGCTTGAACCTGGGAGGCAGAGGTTGCAGTGAGCCGAGATTGCACCACTGCACTCCAGCCTGGGCGACAGAGCAAGACTCTGTCTCAAAAAAAAAAAAAAAAAAGGAATTTTAAATATTTAATATGTTTTAAAATGGAAGATATTGCACTTTCTGTAACTAAACAGCTGGTAACAAAAAAGAAGAATTTCATTCATTTTTGGAATATATTTTCTCCCTGATTTTCATTAAGAATTTGTAGTTTATAATTTCCATTTTCTACCATAAGTGGTGGGTTGGAACACCAGAGATACCTATATAAGGACACTAGAGGGAAACAGGATACGGCTAAAAATTTGCCACAGAAGAATCCTAGGGAAGATGACACAAGTGGAAATAACTGAAAGTTGGCTACAAATCTTGCCTGATCCACTCAGGCCTCCAGTTTCTGTTGATTACTTTCTTGTCTGGAATCTATTAACTCCCCTCATGACAATACATATCCACAAGAAAAGCCCTCATAAGAACACAGAATGGTTACTTGGCAGCAAATGAGCGATGTTCCTGTGCCGCTTACCTGTAAAGTCTAAGCTTCACTGTGTCTTCATCAAGAATTGGACAACCATTGTGAACATACTTGACTTCATTGGGAAGGAAATGGCAGTCAAAGACCTAGTTCACATGAAGAATTGGATAAATATCTATGAGAAAATTGGTACAAGATTTAACATTTTGCCAGGAGAGTACTGCCTGGAGAAAATATGCTCTGTTAGTAATGTGTGTATGTGTGTCAGCGTGTGTGTCTTCACCACCACCACCTCTACCCTACCCCCATACCCAGTCACCATCCTACATATACAGCTGTCTCTTGTTTTGAGAATATCTAAGTTGTGAAAACCAAAGCAGTTCAAGAAAATCAGTTAAGGGATGATTACGTCTCTAAATAAGTGTCTTTTTACCACCTACAGTGCATTTAAAACATAGTTTCATTTTTCGAAATTTTATTTACCCCTTTCAGGGGTTCACAGCAATTGAGTTAGAGAGTTCTTTCTGTGTGTCTGCATGAAAAGGCATGCTTTAACCCACCCACAGACACACTGTATTCTTTCTGTATATCTGTGTTCTCCTTTCATTTCTTTTTTTTTCCAAATAGTATTCTCATATTCAAAGATGAAGCCACTGACTATGGACACTACTGTGGTTAATCAGAGTCTAACATGACCCAGAGTTGTGTCTTACATACTTGCAAAAAACTGCTTTCATTAGTTAGGCAATAGCAGAAATGGCAGATGAGAAAAACAGAAATCTAAAAGCAATTTCCTCTATTCAAATAAAATTATAATGAACTGTCTCACCTCACTCAGAATTATTAGGAGATCGTTAACTGTTACATTTTGGGAACCTGATTTTTAGAGGAAGAATCATCTCTCCCACCCATATCATGCCCTTCATTCTGCCCAATCTGACTTTGGTAGAGTTCTAATACCCTTGAGGTATGCACGCATGTCCACCATTGTGTTCGTGGTGTTTCGTCTGTACCTTTTCACAGCCTCAAACATTTTCAGACAACATAATTCACTCAGAGAAGACTTTACCACTAATACAAACGATTTTCTTCTCCCACAGATATCATTGGTTCCTCTTTTAAACTGACAACTAGGAAGGAGATGAAGCAAAGACCTTCCCCATATCATTGACAAATAGTCATGGTAATAAAGAGACAGTCTGCTTTGTTAAAAGAAACATCTGTTTTATGTTTCATAATATGTTTTCCTTTTATAAAAGGTGACAACCATAATTGTCCATAAATTTACTAACTAAAACAAAGGAGAGCTAAATCCTTTTCTAATTACTGTCTAGCTTTGTTTTTTTCCACTTCAACTGCTTTTCAATTACAATTTATAATTAAATTGTCACACATTCCTAGCTCATTACTCACTTTAATGACAGTAAAATGGTTCAAAGTAGAGATACTTTCTTACCGCTATATTTCCTATTCAAAAAAGCAAGTTTAGCGCTAACCTGGGGTGCTTTCCACCCAGCAAATTTCTTGCTTTGGGCTAGGTGTGAGAAGTGCCATGTGTGAGGGAGTCTTGTCCTAAAACATGAGGAAAACATATTGCCGTCAACCTCATCTAATTGACTATATCAAGAGGGTTATCTGAACAGAAGGCACTGGTGTGCATCAACTGAAATCCCTTTCCAAATATTCAACAGGAAAATGAACCTGTTGATCCTAAGACAAACTTCAGTAATGAAATGAAAACACTAATTGAACAGATGTTAAACAAAACATTTTCTGTGCAAGTCACATGAAACTGTTCATTACACAGCAGGGTGTTGTTAATACAGTCGTCTTGCTAGAAATGGGTTCACATAAACTTGGCTTTCAGCTTATTACTAAGCTGTATTAAAGAATAATGTTTAGGCTGTGTGTGTGTGTGTGTGTGTGTGCACATGCACTAAGCTATGCTTAATTTCTAAAACTCCATAAGGAACGAACCCCTAGGGAAGGACTGAACCAGCCTGCATTAAAAACCAAGCACAAATTCAACAAAACAAAACAGACTTAGGAATCTTGTTCTTGTTGAAATTATGAGAATAACAAATAGGAACAATCACCTGGCAGTTTGAGAAACAAAGTTTTCCCATGATATAGATTTCTCTCACACACAGTTTTAATATTTGGCCAAAAAAAGTGATGAAACTCCATATTTTAATGAACTCCTTTACCACAGAATAAATATTAGAATATATAAATCCCATACCGACTTTAGAGGCTATAAATCCATTTGAGATGTCATATTTGCCTCTGGAAATACATACACTAAGTATTCACGACTTGATTCTACTTTTTCTTAATGAGCAATAGCAGGCTAGGGAATCAGTATATTCAGAGGTGTTTCTCAGCAACCAAGAGTTTCCTAAATCAGCCAGGCAATTTGTGGTTTCTTCTCTATACTGTCTTTCTAGTAACTGGAGTTTTACCTTAAAATCAGAGAGTGTGAGATGGAAATGACTTGCAGGCCTATTCCAATCCTTGATTCTTGTGAACAAATGTTTTTTACCTAGTTCTAGTCACTTGGATCCCTTTTTGCTCCTCAGTGCCTTGGAGCAGGCCAAGCAATCAGGACCATTAAAACATCACTAAAAATATATAATGGAGACAATTTTATTTCTCTCAGAGAGACTGCCATATACGGTAAGGAGTCATAGGCCATTTGAGATAGGGAGAGGAGAGCTCTCAGAGGCTGGCTTAGGTAACAATAGATTATCTCCAAATTGCCTACTAAGGAGAATCTGGTCATCTGCAGGGCTTTTGTTTTGCTCAGTTGGGCATGCATGCTTGAGGTCCAAACTGGAAGACAGCTTAGACAGCTTGCTCCTGCGAGCTACCAGTGGGAATTTTGCTTCTTCTCTTTTTCACAATATACTCAGTCCCACTTCTAAATAAATGTTGAATGATTTTTTAAAATATATTGATTGGAAGAGGTACCATATTATCAATCATCAGTCTTTATAAGACACCCACATGTGCCACTACAGCCCTGGGTTCCTGCTTTATCAAACACCCCAGTCCTCTAGGATCAGGTGTCCTATTTTACCCTCTCTCAAAACTCTAAAGGCTGCATTTTCCCTTTTTTTTTTTTTTTTTTTTTTTCAGACAGAGTCTCACACTATCACCCAGGCTGGAGTGTAGTGGCACTATCTTGGCTCATTGCAACTTCCGCCTCCCGGGTTCAAGCGATTCTTGTGCCTCAGCCTCCCGAGTAGCTAGGCTTACAGGTATGTGCCACTACGCCTGGCTAATTTTTGTATTTTTAGTAGAGATGGAATTTCACCATGTTGACCAGGCTGGTCTCTAACTCCTGGCCTCAAGTGATCCGCCCGCCTCAGCCACCCAAAGTACTGGAATTACAGGAGTAAGCTACTGCAACCAGCCTGCATTTTCCTTTCGACCCCAGTCCCTGTAGTTGGGTCTCTATCACCCACTCCTGAGCTTATTTGTATTGCTTCCTCATCCTATTTAGCACTTTGGGGTTCTAGTATGAGCAATCCCAGGTATCTTCTTTTTCCCTGACTCGTAAGTGCCAATCAAAACACATTCAGAATGCAAGTATAATTAGGAGTAACTGAGGAGACACTGCAACTACCAAACACTTGGGAATACAATGGCTAATATGTGGAGCCATTGTTGAATTCTAACATGTTTTAGATACCCATCTAAAGCTCTTTGACTGACGATAAAATCTTACAAGCAACTAGGCAGAGACATTTGGTTACTACCACATCAGAAATACTTGCAAAGTGAGACCCTCTTCCAAAGAATTCTGATGTGTTTCAGAATGGGTCTATAACTTGAAGTGTGGTAAATGGAGTGTCTAGAGATACCAGTTGAGCTAGTATCCATCTAAGTCTTTTTTTCTCTCTCTGCAATACCTAGTACCACTTTTCAATAACCTCATGGATTATGTTTCTTTAGCCAAATGAAAAGGAAATAAAGTTCATAGTTCAGCAAAAGAGAATGGTCCATTTTTCCAGAAGCAGCAGCAGCATCTAGTGTTGAATATTCTCAAGACTGTTTGCACTGGGAGCAAAGTTACAGGACAGTAGGAACAAGTAATAAAATCAGAAGCAATTTTTAAAATTATGTATAGTGGTAACTCCTACTTTAAGCAAAAACAGTGTAAGAGAATATAGACTTTTTAAACCCAGTGAATTAGGAGGTAACTCTTCACTCTACAAGAAGATTGACAATAGAATACCCTTAAATATAAAGCTCTCCAAGATTTTGATTAAAAGGAAAAAAATTAAGCAGATAATTTCAAAGAACAGTGAATATTTAAAGTGAAGTATCTTCACATCTCTTTTCTACTTCTTTTCCCTTACTCAGAAAAAATGTTTAAGTGATGTTAATAGATGAAACATCTTCAAGTTTTACCTTTGCTGTGCTAAGGTCACAGGTATGTCCTAAAAATGTCTTGAAATCTTGATCTCTTATCCAAAGCCACTCTGACTGGCAATGGATGTGATAACTCGGGGCAGGAATAACTCCAATGTAATTCTCTTACATGATGCTTTGTGCTTTTTCCTGTATAATTAGCTACTCAATAAGGTCAAGCAGCTGGTAAGATATACCAGAGTTATCTTCAAGAAAAGAGGAGAAATTGGAAAGACTTACTGAAATAGTGCATTATTAAGAAAAAAAATACATGCATCCATATTAGTTTGAACCTGATTTCCTCTATAAATGTTATTATAATCAGGATTAAATCCTGCTGGTTTCAGGCTTGTAATCTGAAGTCAGCCAAGAATGTTTAAAAATAGGTTTCACCTCACATAGAAAAGCAGCGCAATACTATGCCTACTAATTGCAAGTCCACCATTTCAAATGTGAACATCTTCTAATACTCATCTTTGATGGCTTGAGGGGAGACCTTTTACATCTCTGTTCTTTGTCCCCCACACATTTTCATACACTTGCATTCATACACACGACTGAACAGAAAATCGCAGATAGGACCTACCTGTGGAGTGAGTTTCCCAACCCTCTGGGTTATTGGCTCATTCATCACAACTTCCACTTTGCAGGCATCTTTCTCTTTAGGGATGGCAAACTTCAGGTCATCTCCTGACAGGAAGGCAGAGTGGCCCTTCATCACCCTCACCCCACGGTTGATGCTGATGAAGGTGGGGCTGGCCCAGGCCAGGAGGAGCAGCAGCAGCACGGCATTCGCAGCCCCCCAACTCAGAGAGTTCATGCTGACAGGGCCCAACTCTTCTCTGTCCACCGGCGAAATCCCTTTAACAAAGGAGGGCTTCTGTGCTTCCTCCTGGAGGGTCAGCTCATAGTCCAAGGGGCAGGGCGAGGGGTCCTGACAATGTGCCCCGAGATCTTAACATGCCCCTTTCATTTCAAAGTCAGACAAGGGGGCCTTTCAGGCAATCCCAGGGCTTTTAATAAAACTCGCTGATCACTCCTGACAACGCCGGCAAGATTAATGGGCTTCCCAAGCGCTTTTCTAATCCTGCAAATGGGAGAAGGGGTTGGAGTAAAGCGAGAGAGAGACCAAAAGGTTTATGTGGCTATTCAAAAGATCGCTGCCAACAAAGGGATCTTTCAACCAGCCTATGAGTTCAGCTAAATTAAAAACAAATAAACTAACTTGACCTCTAGACCCATCTGAAAGGCAAAGCAGCCATTTCATTACCCTGCTTATAGCTCCTGCTTCCGGACTTGACATATCCCAACCGGGATGTCAGTTGTGTGGTCCAGGAGGAAACAGCCAGCCTTATTGCCAACAAGTGTGGCTTTTGGTTCCCCGAGTTCATAGACAGTTGTCAAACTCTTTGCTTCCCTTTCCTCATTTGTTAAATGAGGATTATAATCTAATTTTTTTCAGAGAGCTGATAGGATTATTAACACATTGTTTGAAAACATGATTCATTCTAAATCAGTGCTACCTGGATAAGAAAGAAGTTTAATGATTTGTCACACTGGGCACACTTCTGACTCTGCTGGGAAATGAAGACACCTAAGAAACATTTGAGTGGAAATTACAGAAAATATGCTTTTTTCTAAGTGAACATTCAAGTTTTTGTTTATGTGTGAAAGGGACTATGAATGGGGTGACATAGCTTCAGCACGCTCAGCTAATGACACAGCATATGGACATGCGTATTTATACTATCTACAATGCTAATTACATTCCCATGTACTCAACTTGCACAAATAGAGTCTTTGTTTCCACTTTATCCACTTAGAATTTCATGATGATTTCTCTGTGTTCCATAAGAAATGAAAAGATTTTATCTAAAGTAAAATGCACTGAAATATATCCTTAAATTCCCAGTATAATTAGGTGAACAAATAGTGGTTTGTTATGCCCAAAGAAAGGCCTTCCATGTTAATAATTTCAATAAATTTCTGTGCATAACCAGTAGATACCAAAATGAATGTTTGTCAGAAGGTTGTAGAAGAACAAATGCCTCCATTATCCACATCTAATCTATTTCCATTCCCTTGTCACTGTTTGCAACCTTTCACTTTTGAGGCACTGTCTGACTTGTGTCACCTGATACCTGAGGGGTGTACACTTTACAGAGCAGCCTGTTTTTTATGGTATCAGTCCCAGAGTAAAACTGTTCACACACTCCAACTGACTCTATTGTCCACAATCAAGCTGACTTAGGTTGGCTTATTTGGGCAAGAATGCGCATCTGGTTGCTTTGTTTTTTGTTGCTGTTGTTTTTGGGGTTTTTTTCCTTAAATTTAAAATGCCTTTTATTATGCTCTGCGAAATGTAAATGTCACACACTTGGTAATATTACTGTTACATAATCAGTGCATCCTTTTATCAATATAAAAAATACCCTTAGAAAGGCTATCAATTTAATATGGTTTCTTTATTTTATTTTATTATTATTATACTTTAAGTTTTAGGGTACATGTGCACAATGTGCAGGTTAGTTATATATGTATACATGTGCCATGCTGGTGTGCTGCACCCACTAACTCGTCACTTAGCATGAGGTATATCTCCTAATGCTATCCCTCCCCCATACCCCCACCCCACAACAGTCCCCAGAGTGTGATGTTCCCCTTCCTGTGTCCATGTAAGAGAATATAGACTTTTTAAACCCAATGAATTAGGAGGTAACTCTTCACTCTACAAGAAGATTGACAATAGAATACCCTTAAATATAAAGCTCTCCAAGATTTTGATTAAAAGGAAAAAAATTAAGCAGATAATTTCAAAGAACAGTGAATATTTAAAGTGAAGTATCTTCACATCTCTTTTCTACTTCTTTTCCCTTACTCAGAAAAAATGTTTAAGTGATGTTAATAGATGAAACATCTTCAAGTCTTACCTTTGCTATGCTAAGGTCACAGGTATGTCCTAAAAATGTCTTGAAATCTTGATCTCTTATCCAAAGCCACTCTGACTGGCAATGGATGTGATAACTCGAGGCAGGAATAATTCCAACGTAATTCTCTTACATGATGCTTTGTGCTTTTTCCTGTATAATTAGCTACTCTATAAGGTCAAGCAGCTGGTAAGATATACCAGAGTTATCTTCAAGAAAAGAGGAGAAATTGGAAAGACTTACTGAAATAGTGCATTATTAAGAAAAAAAATACATGCATCCATATTAGTTTGAACCTGATTTCCTCTGTGTTCTCATTGTTCAATTCCCACCTATGAGTGAGAATATGCGGTGTTTGGTTTTTTTCCATGTGTTCTCATTGTTCAATTCCCACCTATGAGTGAGAATATGCGGTGTTTGGTTTTTTGTCCTTGCGATACTTTACTGAGAATGATGATTTCCAATTTCATCCATGTCCCTACAAAGGACATGAACTCATCATTTTTTATGGCTGCATAGTACTCCATGGTGTATATGTGCCACATTTTCTTAATCCAGTCTATCATGGTTGGACATTTGGGTTGGTTCCAAGTCTTTGCTATTGTGAATAGAGCTGCAATACACATATGTGTGCATGTGTCTTTATAGCAGCATGATTTATAGTCCTTTGGGTATATACCCAGTAATGGGATGGCTGGGTCAAATGGTATTTCTAGTTCTAGATCCCTGAGGAATCACCACACTGACTTCCACAATGGTTGAACTAGTTTACACTCCTACCAACAGTGTAAAAGTATTCCTATTTCTCCACATCCTCTCCAGCACCTGTTGTTTCCTGACTTTTTAGTGATCGCCATTCTAACTGGTGTGAGATGGTATCTCATTGTGGTTTTGATTTGCATTTCTCTGATGGCCAGTGATGGTGAGCATTTTTTCATGTGTTTTTTGGCTGCATAAATGTCTTCTTTTGAGAAGTGTCTGTTCATGTCCTTCGCCCACCTTTTGATGGGGTTGTTTTTTTCCTGTAAATTTATTTGAGTTCACTGTAGATTCTGGATATTAGCCCTTTGTCAAATGAGTAGGTTGCGAAAATTTTCTCCCATTGTGTAGGTTGTGTGTTCACTCTGATGGTAGTTTCTTTTGCTGTGCAGAAGCTCTTTAGTTTAATTAGATCCCATTTGTCAATTTTGGCTTTTGTTGCCATTGCTTTTGGTGTTTTAGACATGAAGTCCTTGCCCATGCCTATGTCCTGAATGGTAATGCCTAGGTTTTCTTCTAGGGTTTTTATGGTTTTAGGTCTAACGTTTAAGTCTTCAATCCATCTTGAATTAATTTTTGTATAAGGTGTAAGGAAGGGATCCAGTTTCAGCTTTCTACATATGGCTAGCCAGTTTTCTCAGCACCATTTATTAAATAGGAAATCCTTTCTCCATTGCTTGTTTTTGTCAGGTTTGTCAAAGATCAGATAGATCTTTATAGATATGCGGCATTATTTCAGAGGGCTCTGTTCTGTTCCATTGATCTATATCTCTGTTTTGGTACCAGTACCATGCTGTTTTGGTTACTGTAGCCTTGTAGTATAGTTTGAAGTCAGGTAGCGTGATGCCTCCAGCTTTGTTCTTTTGGCTTAGGATTGACTTGGCGATGCGGGCTCTTTTTTGGTTCCATATGAACTTTCAAGTAGTTTTTCCAATTCTGTGAAGAAAGTCATTGGTAGCTTGATGGGCATGGCATTGAATTTATAAATTACCTTGGGCAGTATGGCCATTTTCACCATATTGATTCTTCCTACCCATGAGCATGGAATGTTCTTCCATTTCTTTGTATCCTCTTTTATTTCATTGAGCAGTGGTTTGTAGTTCTCCTTGAAGAGGTCTTTCACGTCCCTTGTAAGTTGGATTCCTAGGTATTTCATTCTCTTTGAAGCAATTGTGAATGGGAGTTCACTCATGATTTGGATCTCTGTTTGTCTGTTATTGGTGTATAAGAATGCTTGTGATTTTTGCACATTGATTTTGTATCCTGAGACTTTGCTGAAGTTGCTTATCAGCTTAAGGAGATTTTGGGCTGAGACAATGGGGTTTTCTAGATATACAATCATGTCATCTGCAAACAGGGACAATTTGACTTCCTCTTTTCCTAATTGAATACCCTTTATTTCCTTCTCCTGCCTAATTGCCCTGGCCAGAACTTCCAACACTATGTTGAATAGGAGTGGTGAGAGAGGGCATCCCTGTCTTGTGCCAGTTTTCAGAGGGAATGCTTCCAGTTTTTGCCCATTCAGTATGATATTGGCTGTGGGGCTGTCATAGAGAGCTCTTATTATTTTGAGATATGTCCCATCAATACCTAATTTATTGAGAGTTTTTAGGATGAAGGGTTGTTGAATTTTGTCAAAGGCCTTTTCTGCATCTATTGAGATAATCATGTGGTTTTTGTCTTTGGTTCTGTTTATATGCTGGATTACATTTATTGATTTGCGTATATTGAACCAGCCTTGCATCCCAGGGATGAAGCCCACTTGATCATGGTGGATAAGCTTTTTGATGTGCTGCTGGATTTGGTTTGCCAGTATTTTATTGAGGATTTTTGCATCAATGTTCATCAAGGATATTGGTCTAAAATTCTCTTTTTTGGTTGTGTCTCTGCCAGGCTTTGGTATCAGGATGATGCTGGCCTTATAAAATGAGTTAGGGAGGATTCCCTCTTTTTCTACTGATTGGAATAGTTTCAAAAGGAATGGTACCAGTTCCTCCTTGTACCTCTGATAGAATTCAGCTGTGAATCCATCTGGTCCTGGACTCTTTTTGGTTGGTAAGCTATTGACTATTGCCACAATTTCAGAGCCTGTTATTGGTCTATTCAGAGAGTCAACTTTTTCCTGGTTTAGTCTTCGGAGGGTGTATGTGTCGAGGAATTTATCCATTTCTTCTAGATTTTCTAGTTTATTTGTGTAGAGGTGTTTGTAGTATTCTCTGATGGTAGTTTGTATTTCTGTGGGATCGGTGGTGATATCCCCTTTATCATTTTTTATTGCATATATTTGATTCTTCTCTCTTTTCTTCTTTATTAGTCTTGCTAGCGGTCTATCAATTTTGTTGATCCTTTCAAAAAACCAGCTCCTGGATTCATTAATTTTTTGAAGGGTTTTTTGTGTCTCTATTTCCTTCAGTTCTGCTCTGATTTTAGTTATTTCTTACCTTCTGCTAGCTTTTGAATGTGTTTGCTCTTGCTTTTCTAGTTCTTTTCATTGTGATGTTAGGGTGTCAATTTTGGATCTTTCCTGCTTTCTCTTGTGGGCATTTAGTGCTATAAATTTCCCTCTACACACTGCTTTGAATATGTCCCAGAGATTCTGGTATGTTGTGTCTTTGTTCTCGTTGGTTTCAAAGAACATCTTTATTTCTGCTTTCATTTCGTTATGTACCCAGTAGTCATTCAGGAGCAGGTTGTTCAGTTTCCGTGTAGTTGAGTGGTTTTGAGTGAGTTTCTTAATCCTGAGTTCTAGTTTGGTTGCACTGTGGTCTGAGAGACAGTTTGTTATAATCTCTGTTCTTTTACATTTGCTGAGAAGAGCTTTACTTCCAACTATGTGGTCAATTTTGGAATAGGTGTGGTGTGGTGCTGAAAAAAATGTATATTCTGTTGATTTGGGGTGGAGAGTTCTGTAGATGTCTATTAGGTCTGCTTGGTGCAGAGCTCAGTTCAACTCCTGGGTATGCTTGTTAACTTTTTGTCTCGTTGATCTGTCTAATGTTGACAGTGGGGTGTTAAAGTCTCCCATTATTATTGTGTGGGAGTCTAAGTCTCTTTGTAGGTCAATCAGGACTTGCTTTATGAATCTGGGTGCTCCTGTATTGGGTGCATATATATTTAGGATAGTTAGCTCTTCTTGTTGAACTGATCCCTTTACCATTATGTAATGGCCTTCTTTGTCTCTTTTGATCTTTGTTGGTTTAAAGTCTGTTTTATCAGAGACTAGGATTGCAACCCCTGCCTTTTTTTGTTTTCCATTTGCTTGGTAGATCTTCCTCCATCCTTTTATTTTGAGCCTATGTGTGTCTCTGCACGTGAGATGGGTTTCCTGAATACAGCACACTGATGGGTCTTGACTCTTTATCCAATTTGCCAGTCTGTGTCTTTTAATTGGAGCATTTAGTCCATTTACATTTAAAGTTAATATTGTTATGTGTGAATTTGATCCCGTCATTATGATGTTAGCTGGTTATTTTGCTCATTAGTTGATGCAGTTTCTTCCTAGTCTCGATGGTCTTTACAATTTGGCATGATTTTGCAGTGGCTGGTACCAGTTGTTCCTTTCCATGTTTAGTGCTTCCTTCAGGAGCTGTTTTAGGGCAGGCCTGGTGGTGACCAAATCTCTCAGCATTTGCTTGTCTGTAAAGGATTTTATTTCTCCTTCACTTATGAAGCTTAGTTTGGCTGGATATGAAATTCTGGGTTGAAAATTCTTTTCTTTAAGAATGTTGAATATTGGCCCCCACTTCTCTTCTGGCTTGTAGAGTTTCTGCCGAGAGATCCGCTGTTAGTCTGATGGGCTTCCCTTTGTGGGTAACCCGACCTTTCTCTCTGACTGCTCTTAACATTTTTTCCTTCATGTCAACTTTGGTGAATCTGACAATTACGTGTCTTGGAGTTGCTCTTCTCGAGGAGTATCTTTGTGGTGTTCTCTGTATTTCCTGAATCTGAATATTGGCCTGCCTTGCTAGATTGGGGAAGTTTTCCTGGATAATATCTTGCAGAGTGTTTTCCAACTGGGTTCCATTCTCCCCGTCACTTTCAGATACACCAGTCAGACATAGATTTGGTCTTTTCACATAGTCCCATATTTCTTGGAGGCTTTGTTCATTTCCTTTTATTCTTTTTTTCTCTAAACTTCCCTTCCTGCTTCATTTCATTCATTTCATCTTCCATCACTGATACCCTTTCTTCCAGTTGATCGCATCGGCTCCTGAGGATTCTGCATTCTTCACGTAGTTCTCGAGCCTTGGCTTTCAGCCCCGTCAGTGCCTTTAAGCACTTCTCTCCATCGGTTATTCTAGTTATACATTCGTCTAAATTTTTTTTAAAGTTTTTAACTTCTTTGGCTTTGGTTTGAATTTCCTCCTGTAGCTCGAAGTACTGTGATCATCTGAAGCCTTCTTCTCTCAACTCGTCAAAGTCATTCTCCATCCAGCTTTGTTCCATTGCTGGTGAGGAACTGCATTCCTTTGGAGGAGGAGAGGCGCTCTGCTTTTCAGAGTTTCCAGTTTTTCTGCTCTGTTTTTTCCCCATTTTTGTGGTTTTATCTACTTTTGGTCTTTGATGATGGTGATTTACAGATGGGTTTTTGGTGTGGATGTCCTTTCTGTTTGTTAGTTTTCCTTCTAACAGACAGGACCCTCAGCTGCAGGTCTGCTGGAGTTTGCTACAGGTCCACTCTAGACCCTGTTTGCCTGGGTATCCACAGCAGTGGCTGCAGAACAGCGGATTTTCGTGAACCGTTAATGCTGCAGTCTGATCGTTCCTCTGGAAGTTTTGTCTCAGAGGAGTACCCAGCCGTGTGAGGTGTCAGTCTGCCCCTACTGGGGGGTGCCTCCCAGTTAGGCTGCTTGGGGATTAGGGGTCAGGGACCCACTTGAGGAGGCAGTCTGCCCGTTCTCAGATCTCCAGCTGCGTGCTGGGAGAACCACTGCTCTCTTCAAAGCTGTCAGACAGGGACATTTAAGTCTGTAGAGGTTACTGCTGTCTTTTTGCTTGTCTGTGCCCTGTCCCCAGAGGTGGAGCCTACAGAGGCAGGCAGGCCTCCTTGAGCTGTGGTGGGCTCCACCCAGTTCGAGCTTCCCGGCTGCTTTGTTTACCTAAGCAAGCCTGGGCAATGGTGGGCGCCCCTCCCCCAGCCTCGCTGCCTCCTTGCAGTTTGATCTTAGACTGCTGTGCTAGCAATCAGTGAGACTCCGTGGGCGTAGGACCCTCCGAGCCATGTTTGGGATATAATCTCCTGGTGCACCGTTTTTTAAGCCCGTTGGAAAAGCACACTATTAGTGTGGGAGTGACCCGATTTTCCAGGTGCCGTCTGTCACCCCTTTCTTTGACTAGGAAAGGGAACTCCCTGATCCCCTGCACTTCCCGAGTGAGGCAATGCCTCACCCTGCTTCGGCTCGAGCACGGTGCGCTGCCACTGTCTGGCACTCCCTAGTGAGATGAACCCAGTACCTCAGATGGAAATGCAGAAATCACCCATCTTCTGCGTCGCTCACGCTAGGAGCTATAGACTGGAGCTGTTCCTATTCGGCCATCTTGGCTGCCTCCCCTTTAATATGGTTGTTGAACTTTGACAAGATACAATATTTTTTCCATTCACATTTGGCATCTAACACAACAGCACATTCAGGGAGAGGAGAGGCAAGAAGATAGGTAGATGTCTCCCAAAACTGGGAGGTAAGGGGGAAACTTTGCTTTCTGAGATTTGAACTAATTAACACATGGAGGCTGCAAGGACTCCACACTCCTGCAGTCCTCATATCTCACTCTATCTCATTTTGTCCCCTTACCTGGTTCTTTCTAGACTCCCTGACTCTTTAATGCTGGGACCCTAGAGTCCAGTTGTAGGACCTGTTTTGTATCTACACTCATTCCTTAGTGATCTCATTCCTTGGCCTTAAATACCACCTATGTGCTAATGGACCTCAAACTTACACCTCTAGCCTGGACCCTCTTGCTTAACTCTAGATTTGCATATGCAACCGTCTGCTCGTCATCTCTGGGTGGTGTATAAAAGACATCTCACACTTTATGAAGCCAAAATTGAGCTCTCAATCTTCCCTCCCTCAGTCTTCCTTACCTTAATTAATAGCAACTCCAACTTTTCAGTTGTTCCTTTCTTCATCACACATTCTAAATCTAGACAAAAAATCTGGTTGTTTCTTTATGGTAGACAGATCTTAGGTGACCCCCCAAATAATTCCAGCCTCCTAGTATCCAAAAGTTCCTTCCCCTTGAGTGCCAGCAGAATCTGTAACACTTCCAACCAACAGAATTCAACAAAGGTGATGGGTGTCACTCCTATGATTACATTTTGTTATACAGGAGACTCTCTCTTGGCAGACTGGAACCAGGGGCTCTCCTGCTGAACATGAAGAAGTAAGCCTCCATGGATTCTACTGCCACAAGGAAATGAATCCTGCCAACACCCTGAATGAGCTTGGAAGTGGCTTCTTCCTAAGTCAAGCCCCTGGATAAGAATGAAGGCCGTCAACATCTTGACTGCAGCCTGGTGGCAACCTAAAGCAGAGAAGACAGCTAAGCCATAATCTGACCCCAGACCAAGGGAAATTGTGAGATAAACTTATATTGTTTTAAGCCACAAAGTTTATAATGATTTGTTACACAAAAATAAAAAGTTAATACACTCTTCCTTCAAAACATATCCAGAATCCAGCTACTTCTTACTACCTCCATTGTGATCCCCCTGGTCCAAGCCACCACCAAGACTCTGTTGGATGATTGCAATAGCATCCTATTTGATCTCCCTACTTCTACTCCTGCCTTTACTCTAGGCATTTCTCGGCATCACAGTCAATATTTTGATTAAATGTTACTTATACCATGTCACTGCTCTGCTCAAAACTTCCAGTGGTGTCTCATCTTAGAATAAAGCTGAAGCCCTGGTGATGACCTAGAAGACAATATGTGATCTGTTTCCCTCTTATCTCTCTCAGCTCATCTCCTGTTTGTCTTCCCTTTGCTGACCCTGTCCCAGCCACTCTAACATCTTTGCTTTTTCTCAAACAAATCAAGATCCATTCCTCCCTCCTCTCTCCCCAACTAAAGCCTCTCACTTCTGTTGTCTCTGACTTGAACGTTCTTCCCCCAGATATCCTTCCCTCCACCTCTCTACTCTCAAGTTCCCATCAAATGTCACACTTGCAGTGTGGTCACACCTAACAACCCCATTAGAATTATGTCAGTCTCATCTCCTAGCATTCTTTACCACTTTCCTGCTTTGTTTTTAACCTTAGTGCTTTCTAACTACCTAATATAATGCATTTGATCCTTTATATTAGGTTGTTGCAACAGTAATTGTGGTTTTCACCATTACTTTCAATGGCAAAAACCACAATTACTTTTGTACCAACCTAATATTAGTCACTGCCATGTCCCTCACGAAGATGTGAATTTCTATATTTTTTACTCATGGATTTAACCCTAGTGTCTAGAACAATGCCTGATATATCAATAAATATTTGTTAACTAAGTGAATAAATTGGAGAAAACAATGCCTTAAATTCCCTTATACTGATTATAGTTTAACCCAGGAATATTATTATATTTAAAAAGAAAAAACAAAAACAAAAAGGCCAAGCACGGTGGCTCATACCTGCAATTCCAGTACTTGGGGAGGCCGAGGCAGGCAGATCACCTGAGGTCAGGAGTTCGAGAACAGCCTGGCCATCATGGTGAAACCCCTGTCTCTACTAAAAATATGAAAATTAGCCAGGCATCGTGGCAGGCGCCTGTAATGTGAGCTACTTAGGAGGCTGAGGCAGGAGAACCACTTGAACCTGGGAGGCGGAGGTTGCAGTGAGCCAAGATTGCACCACTGTACTCCAGCCTGGGCGACAAGAGCAAGATTCCATCTCAAAAAAAAAAAAAAAGAACTGGCATCATAAGCAGGCACCATTAGCCATAGATCAAGATGCCACGTGAATTCTGTTACTGAAAATATGTCACAAAAAGGCACATCATCCTGGGATATATGGAAAAAGTCCATTTTCTGTGCCCATAACACTGAGGTTGAGATTCTTGACTCTGGAAAATGCCACACCATGAGACTTCCTGATGATTGGCCAACTAGTCTTTCCCAGGCAGCACCTCCAGTCAAACACCGAAAGAAGAAGTGAGGAAAAAATCAAAATCCATCACTGTTTGTTTCATTATTGCCACACAACACTGAGAATCTATCCAACAGAGATAAAAGCAACCTCTACAAGAATACATGAACAAGAATGTTGATTGCAGCAGTGTCCATAGTGGAAACTGCAAGCAAAGTAAATGTCAAGAAGGGGATGGTTAAATAGCGTAGATATACTTATACCATGGAATGGAATGTAACTTTTAGAATTTGAATTAGAGATAAATCATTCAATTTGAAGGGATTTCTACAAGGTATTGTGGAGTCAGAAAAAATAAAATGGAGAAAAGTATGCTTCCATTCGGTAAAGCAACTCTAAAGGCTGCATCTATGTATATGCATATATGTAGATGGAGACATGTGTTGTATTAACATATAATTAAATGGGCATGGAGAAAAATATGGACAGACAAGCATTAAGTTGTTGGTAGGGACAATATGATAGGGGCAATATAGTATAGATAGACTGAAGAAAGATGAGGGGGGTGCTATGTCTAGATGTTTGTGTCCCCTCACCAAATTTATATGTTGAAGCCCTGATTTCCAATGTGATGGGATTAGGAGGTAGGGCCTTGTGGAGGCGTTAGGTTTACATAAGGTCATGAGGGTAGAGTCCTCATGATGGGATTCTTACAAGAGGATGAAAAGATTACAGCACTCTCTCTCTGGCCATGTGAGGCTTACAACAAGAGGGTTTCCCTCTGCAAACCAGGAAGAGGTGATCTTGGACTTCCCAACCTTCAGAACTGTGAGGAATAAAGTTCTATTCTTTAAGCCACCCTGTCTATGGTATTTCTGTTATAGCAGCCTGAGCAGACTCAAACAGCAATATTTTTTTAAAAAAAGGAAAAGAAGAGCATGCAATTAAAAAATGCAACAACAGGTCAGGTGCAGTGGCTCATGCCTGTAATCCCAGCACTTTGGGAAGCCGAGGCGGGTGGATCACCTGAAGTCAGGAGTTCGAGACCAGCCTGGCCAACATGTCAAAGCCCTGTCTCTACTAAAAATACAAAAGTTAGCAGGGCCTGGTGGCATGCATCTGTAATCCCAGCTACTCAGGAAACTGAGGCAGGAGAATCACTTGAACCCGGGAAGCAAAGGGTGCAGTGGGCCGAGATCGTGCCACTGCACTCCAGCCTGGGTAACAGAGTGAGACTCTGTCTCAAAAAAAAAAAAAAAAAAAAAAAGTACGAAAATTACATATGAGATTCATGTAAAATTGCATGTGTGTTGATATAAACAGAAACTTTGAAACAAATCTTATTGTGTTTAAAGGCTTTTTAAATATATGTAGATAACTTGAAAATAAACATTTTTATGAACAAATTTTTTATGGACAAAACATACTAAATCATTAAAGATGCATCTTCTGACAGCCAGCGCAAAGCAATCCTATCTCAGAGGTAAATATGTCATCATGTAATTATGTTGCTTAACCGAAAATAAATTGAAGAAAATCACCAATATAATTAGTTCCCTGGTACCAGCCCATCAAGGTATACAAAGGGCAGATATATCTTTCTTCTCAGTGTGGCAATCCACCTATTAATTCCAAATGAAACTGAAGAATGCAGCAAAATACAAAGGCACTGGTGGGATTTCACCCAACAGTTATCTCCAAATGGTTGGTCAGCAGTGTGTTTCAGGCTCTGCAAGAACAGTCCTTGGCAGAGGCAGGCATATGTATGTTGTCCTGGAATTCTCTTCTCCTGCCGCCCACTCAGCCAACAGCTGAAACAAATCTCCTTTGAAACCCCACGGATATCTTGTATTATGCAAAGGCACATAAAACGAAGACTTTGATTCAGAGTCAATTTCCTGGTCTTTGTACATGTTGTGTATCACTGGTCAGCCTGTCTCTAGACCAGCCACACCCCTTACCTTTTGTAATTGATCATAGCTCAGTTACTATCCCACACTTTTACAGCCAATCTGGGTATAAATAGGAATAAGTCAATCTCAACAGGAAAAAAAAAAGCTATCTTGGAGGCTTTGCCATATTTTACAAATTTGTGTTTAATGAATTCAAATATGTTTTGGTTTAGCACTGACTTAAGAAAGGCAATGTGGACCAAAATGGAACAACTTGATCAAAATCTTCTATTTCATGTAAACAATTTAGAATGCCAAATAAGCTCCTCTCAGATAGATTGTTAAAATAATATAGCAAATGTTTCCTTCGTTTCACTTATGATAACTTAGTAACTCTCTTCCAATATCTATCTCTGACAGGAATGTCTATTTGTCCCACAACATCCAACCTCACCTTCCTCCATAGAAATAAAAATTTTAACTAGGTATATAGTCACCCAGAACAAAGACTATATTTCACAGTCTCTCTTGTAGCTATCTGCGGCTATGTGATCAGATTCTGGCCAATGGAATTGAAGAAGAGCAGTCACATGGTGTCTCTGAGAAACCTCCTTTAAGAGGTAGTTACGGTGTGCCTCTTCTCCCTTTTTCTTTATGCCTCCCTCCATCTTGTTGCCAAGATGGAAGGTGCTGCCTTGCACATGAAAAAATGAGGCTATGGCATAGGTTGGTGGAGCTGTGAGCTAGAAGGACCCTGGGTCTCTGGGCCATTTGCAAAGCAGAACCACCATACCAGTCCATTCATCCAGAATTTTACACAGGAGAGAATGTAAACTTCTTTCCTATTTAACTGACTGTTATTATTTTTTGTGTGTGTCTGTGACTCATGACTGAACTTAACTATACCTTTAATAATCACTTCTTCTTCAAGTTTTTGTATTAATTTTGTTTAGTCACTAATCAGCTAAAGATTTAACTTCCTACCTAACAGCATATGGGACAATAGTTCATTCTCTAATTATATCATAGTAAACCCTTAACTGAGAGATAAGGTCAAAGTCCAAGATCCTAATGTTTATCTGCCAGGAAGAGACAAGAGAGAGAGGAGATATCTATTCTTATGGCTCCCTGCACCACAATGCTGTTGAAAGAATAGACTTGAATTTTGAATATCTGGATTCTAATCCCGATTATTTTTTTTTTTTAATTTTCTTATCTTTTTTTTTTTTTTTTTGAGATGGAGTCTTGTTCTGTCACCCAGGCTGCAGTGCAGTAGCACAGCCTTGGCTTACTGCAACCTCCTGGGTTCAAGAAATTCTCCGGCCTCAGCCTCCCTAGCAGCTGGGATTACAGGTGCCCGCCACTACGCCTGGCTAATTTTTGTATTATTTTTAGTAGAGATGGGGTTTCACCACGTTGGCCAGGCTGGTCTCAAACTCCTGACCTCAAGTGATCTGCCCGCCTCAGCTCCCAAAGTGCTGGGATTACAGGTGTGAACCACTGCACCTGGCCATGGATTCTAATCCTGATTTTTATGAACATACTTTCCTCTTTCAAAAATGGGAGGCTGAAGCAGGAGAATCGCCTGAACCTGGGAGGCAGAGGTTGCAATGAGCTGAGATCATGCCACTGCACTCCAGCCAGGGCAGCAGAGCGAGACCCCATCTCAAAAAAAAAAAAAAAAAAAAAAAGGAATCACCCATCCTGCCTCCAAAGTTCCCCTGTCAGACCAATAATCTATGTGGAAATATTTTCTTAATTATAAACCCCCATACAAATGTTAACATTATTATTACAAAATATATCAAAGAGACAAGAAAGTAAAGCTTTCTCAGGAAAAACAGAGTAGAAGGAATTGGGCCTGGATGAAGGTGGCAAGGTGGCAAAATTAGGTTCAATAAATGTCAAATAGAGTGTTTTATTTACATTCTAATTTTTTCTTTCTCATAGTCTTACAACAGAATACATATTAAAAAACTAAATTTTGATATTTCAAAAACAACCTGAAGCAACACAATTAGGAGGGGGGTAAAATTACAAGAGTAACAATTTCCAAATTCAAAATCAAACAAAACTCATCCTTCAACCAACTGAGCCTAGACTGAAGGCTGCAGAATTAGAAGCAATAAAGATCAAAAAGGGTATGCTTTGTTTGGTTTTATTTGCATTATAATTTTGCTCTTGTATTTTTCTCTTGGTGTTGGGAAACACCAAGTGTGTGGACATTCCATGGAAAATACTGCTCTGATTTTTGGCTTCAAGAAGGTGGCATGGGAGGGGAAAGAGAAAAGAATTCAGACGAGCAGACCGAGAAAGGGCCAGAAGAAAAACAGAACAACAGCAAAGCAAAGCAAAATTCTGAAGCAAACAAGATTTCGCAGTGATGATGGGTCTTTTACCACCTCAAAATGAGACGGTAATAACTGTCTTGTCTCTGACACAAAATTACTATGTCCAGTGACAGCCAACTTCTACATGAAAAACAACACTCTAATGGGAAGCCTAGCACATCTTAAGAATTTTATTTTCTTAGTCCCAGCATAGGGCTAAGTCAGAGCCTCAGAATCCATCTGTCCACAGCTTGCTCTGATTGCTAGTATGGGCACCCTCGGGGTCGGCAGAATTATTGGGGGCAGCTAGAAGTGGAAGTAGAAAGGGCACCTGGCCATATTCCCCAAGGGAGCTCGTAAACTGACTTTTAGCCACCTCGGACTTGATTCAAATCCTTGAAACAAATCCTGGCGCTTTGGGAGGCCCAGGCAGGCGGATCACCTGAGGTCAGGAGTTCGAGCCCAGCCTGACTAACACGGCGAAACCCTGCCTCTACTAAAAATACAAAAATCAGCCAGGCGTGGTGGTGGGTGCCCATATTCCCAGCTACTTGGGAGGCTGAGGCAGGAGAATCTCTTGAACTTGGGAGGCAGAGGTTGCAGTGAGCCAAGATCGCGCCACTGCACTCCAGCCTGGGCGACAGAGCGAGACTCCATCTCAAAAAGAAAAAAGAAAAAAAAAAAAAAAAAACAAGGAACAAATCCTGTCTTGGCTTGCTTGTGTGGCTCAGCTGTTTCTCAACATTTCGAAATCCTCCTGACATGACTGCAAATCAGTTCTGCTCTCCCTGACCATTTTCCCACCATTGCCTTTTTTCTTTACATGGTAATCATGTATTCTAAGTACAGTATATCTGTATAAGCCAATAAACGCCAATAAAACTGTGTGAAAATTCCTTCTGAAATGTGAAAAAACACACTGTTTTGAATTCTTATGAAAATTCATAAAGATTTCTTCAACCAAACTTTTTGGGAAATTTTTTGAACAGAAGAAAATAATTTAGTAACATAATTGGTGGAGGGGAAATGTGAGCTAGTGTTTATTTCATAATTACACATTCAGCTTAACTATATGAGCATGTATTCTTCATGTTGACATAAACATGATACTCCTGTCACTAATTGGAGATAATCTGTGCACAACAAGAAAAAAAATGGATCTCAGCTGTACAGCTCTCAATGCAATGGAAATTCTTAACGGTCAATGGTAATGGAGTGCCTTGATGAAAATAATATTTACTATTCTTCCTCTCTGGAATTTTGCAATGGTAGCTACCCAACACAAGGCAAGTGCCTTCCCCCTCCTATGCCCAGCATAGTCATCAAGATATCAATAATTCATCATAGCTTTTTTTTTTTTTTTTTTTTTTTTTTTGAGACGGAGTCTCGCTCTGTCGCCCAGGCTGGAGTGCAGTGGTGCGATCTCGGGTCACTGCAAGCTCCGCCTCCCGGGTTCACGCCATTCTCCTGCCTCAGCCCCCCGAGGAGCTGGGACTACAGGTGCCCGCCACCGCGCCTGGCTAATTTTTTGTATTTTTAGTAGAGACGGGGTTTCACCATGTTAGCCAGGATGGTCTCGATCTCCTGAGCTCATGATCCACCCGCCTCGGCCTCCACATCATAGCTTTTTATTTTCTTTGCTTTTTGCAGAATTCGTATGTGGCCCAAAACTCTTCTCACTAGTGATCTAGGTAGTTATCACCATTTGACTAAAGATGACATAAGCAATGGAACCTTTTTGTCTTCCCCAGGCTTGCAGTTATTACTCCTTGACTCACACAATTATTTATTTTTAATTTTTACTTATTTTTAATTGAAAAATAAAATTGTATATATTTATGATGTACAACATGATTTTTGTTTGTTTGTTTTAGAGACAGGGGTTTCACCCTGTCGCCCAGGCTAGCATGCAGTGGTGCGATGATAGCTGACTGCAGTCTCCAATTCCTGGGCTCAAGCAAGCCTCAGCTCCAGCCTCCCAGGTACCTGGGACTACAGGCATGCACCACCACATCTGGCTAATTGTTTTTTAATTTTTGTAGGGATGGGAGTCTCACAATGTTGCCCAGGCTGGTCTTGAACTCCTGGTCTCAAGATATTCTTCCATCTAAGCCTCCCAAAGTTCTGGGATTACAGGTGTGAGCCACCAGGTTAATGACTTAATTTAGCTGTTTTGCAATATATACATACACTGTTGTGTCATGATGTTTTGATATATACATACAATGTGAAATAGCTAAATCAAATAACTAACATATCTATTACCTTACATATCTTCTTTTTATGAGGAGAACATTTAAAATCTACTCTCTTAGCAATTTTCAACTATACAATACAATGCTGTTAACTATAGTAGTCATGTTGTACAATACATCTCCTTCCTTTGGACTAACTGAAATTTTGTATCCTTTGATCAGCACCTCCCCAGTCCTCCCTCCTCCCCAGCCCCTGGTAACCACCTTCTACTCTCTACTTCTATGAGAACAACTTTTTCACAACTTTAGGTCTTACAAGTACCCTAAAGTCATTTAAGAAATAAAATAAACTGCTGTGTGCGGTGGCTCATGCCTGTAATCCCAGCACTTTGGGAGACCAAGGTGGGCGGATCACGAGGTCAAGAGATTGAGACCATTCTGGCCAACATGGTGAAACCCTGTCTCTACTAAAAATACAAAAATTAATTGGGCGTGATGGCACACGCCTGTAATCCCAGCTACTCGGGAGGCTGAGGCAGGAGAATCGCTTGAACCCTGGAGGCGGAGGTTGCAGTGAGCCGAGATCGTGCCACTGCACTCCAGCCTGGTGACAGAGTGAGACTCCGACTCAAAAAAAAAAAAAAAAAAGGAAAAAGAAATAAAATACACTAACAGAGAAATGGCATTTTAACTGAAAATAGCCACCTCAGGATGAACCCACCCAAACGGAAGAGATTTTTGAAATCCTCAACAAGATGGTGAAGAAAGCCAGTGAAGATTTTCTGACTTCTACTCCACATTAAAATCTTTAAAATGCTAGTCAGAAGCTAAACTTAGAAGTTATCAATAGAACGTACAGGTGCGGTGGCTCACTCCTTTAATCCCAACATTTTGGGAGGCCAAGGAAGGTGGATGACTTGAGCCCAGGAGGTCAAGACCAGCCTGGGCAATATGGTGAAACCCCACTTCTACAAAAAAAAATTTTAAATTAGGTTGGTGTGCCGGCACGTGCCTGTGGTCCCAGCCACTGGGGAGACTGAGATGGGAGGATCACCTGAGCCTGGAGATCGAGGTTGCAGAGTGACACTGCAGCCTGGGTGACAAAGTGAAGTCAGACAGTGAGACCCTGTTTCAAAAAAAAAAAGAAGCTATCAATTGACTTTTTATGATGTATTTTTTTAAATCATCAAAATTTTCATACAAATGAATTTCCAAAGTTATTAATATAAATCAAATTTAAAGTTTTAAGCATAAACTTTTAGCGAATATAGTTATCCACAGGACAACTGAATTGCATCCAAATCACATGTGCCATAAATGGATTCATCAAGGGGCAAGGAACTGGAAATCAGAACTGTGTCCTCAGGGAACAACCAGCTGTCTAAACTTAGAGAAAGTGGTTCTCTTCTTTGTGTTTTAATTGAGGAAATCAAGACTTAGATAGTCTTTATCAAGACTTCAGAGCCATGGCACCTACTGACCTTACAACTCCCTGAGGTTATATAGGCAATAAAAAGTAAACATTCAAAGTGACTTGCCTGAGGTCCCAGCAGGAGAGCAGAGCTGTCGGAGAAACAAGCCTCGGGCATTCTGGCCAAGTGCCCTTTCTCCTGTATCCTGACAATCTCATGCCATTTCTTTGGTGGACCCATACTACAAAGCAGCACTGGGAAGACACAACTGTAAAGCAGATTCTTCTCTTTCAAGAAGCCCATAACCTCTTATCGAGCTTTAATTGTTCAATTACCGTACAAAGATGGAAAGCCTTCGTGATCTTGCCAAACACAAGATTTTCAGAGTGAATGTTCTCAGACAGGGATAATAAAATCATGAGAAAGAGCCTGTGACTTCTAAGTTTTTTTTTCTTTAATAAACAATTTTTAGTCTCCCCTATGTGCAAATTCCTTCCTTTCTACTTTGCTTATTAATGTGCTTTCACTTACTATACAGAAGCACTGGGCTACATTCTTCCTATGCATCTTTTCTTTTATTTTTCACAACAAACCTAATTAGTTCTATTATTATTTTAATTTCATACATAAATATACAGTGATTTAAGTGACATAATGGAGTGCAGTGGCACAATCTCAGCTCACTGCAAGCTCCACCTCCTAGATTTAAGGGATCCTCCTGTCTCAGCCTCCCTAGTAGCTGGGATTACAGGTGCTCGCCACCATGCCCAGCTAATTTTCATATTTTTAGTAGAGACAGGGTTTCACCATGTTGGCCAAGCTGGTGTCAAACTCTTGACCTCAAGTGATCCGCCCTCCTCAGCCTCCCAAAGTGCTGGGATTACAGGTGTGAGCCACCACGTCTGGCCAAAACCAACATTTATTACGTGTTTACTATATAGTAGGTTTTCTTCAAGATACTTTACATATATTATATTGTTTAATCCCTACTATGGTTTTAGGAGGTAGATAATGATTTTATAGATTTGGAAAATGAGACATAAAGAGGTTAAGTAACTTGCCCAATGTCATCAGCTTGTCATCGCAATTAGAGCCTGGTTTTGTCCAACTCCAAGACCCTTGCCCTTAACCACTACTGTTATATATACACTGCTTCACATTACACCAAAACCTTATACTCTTTGCAATCACTTCACTAGCACTAAGGTTTTATTCCTATAGCATGCAGGAAATTTAACAACTTCCTTTATGGTTCCAGACAGCAATAGATACTATTACAGAAGTTAATGTTTCACTAGAACCAATGTTCTCTAAAGGAAGTAGCTGCTGCTTTAAGAGCAAATAATTAAGAGAGATACCCTGTCTACCAGCATCTTCATGTTCCAACTGCTTACACTACAAGCCCAGGTTAAAGGTCTCAAGTCAAATAGGCCACTTCATAATTCTATTTTAAATCAATTAAATGTGCGTTGACTCACATTTAAATCAATAAAATGTGTGTTGACTCTGTCTATAACATTCTGCTTCCTCTTCTCTACAATGTTTTCTAAACCATAACCTACATCACACAATGTATGATTTTAGGAGAAACTTTACAAATCATCGAGGCCATATTCTTCAGTTCATTTATCAATGTATTTGCTTTTTCTGAAAATAACATTTTTTAAAATATGAAAGAAAGGCACGCTCATTAATTAAACGACAAAAACACAGAAACATAGAAAAAAAATACCCTTTTCAATACCCCCAAAGAGTTGTGTAGTATCCCTTTTTATTAACATAATGTTCTATTGTAAGCATTTTCTGTATTACTAAACATTCCTTGCAATTGTGCTTTTAATTTGTGCATTATAGCCACTAGATGGGTGTACTATAGTTGCTATAATCATCTCACTGCTACATTGAAGTAGTTACTATGTCAAAGATTGTGATAAAAAAATCCTTAAGTATAAATCGGTCTGTTTCTCTAGTTTATGTCTTTTGATTGATTTCTAGATGTGGAATTGTAAAGCTGAAGGGTGAGAACTTACTCTGAGGCTCTTGATATGCATGCTTTCTGGAAAGCTGGTACCAATTTCCACCCTCACCAGCCTTCCTCACATTCAACATTGCCCCTTTAAGCTTTATTCATCTCCCAAGTGAAATGTATCTGACACTGTTTTAATTTGCGTTTCCTTTGTTTATGTGGAAGGTTTAGTTTTTTTCCCTTTTATCTTAATGTCCCTTAGCCATTTGTGTGTTCTCTTCTAGGAATTCCTTCATTTACATAAGAGAGGAAGACCCATAGTCATTAAATGCCTACCAAGACTACACAGCTACCTGGAAACCAAGGCTGGATGGGAATCTCAGTTCTGACACTAGACTAGTGCTATGTCCATTATCCCAGGTGGCTTCCTTAAATCACAGATGCTTATTCCAGAAATATTCCTTTCAGCATTTCCTTCCCAGATCTTCAGGAAGCTGCCAGACTCAGAACTCTGGAGAGGGAGCCCTCCCTCAGGCTATACTGTCATGAGTACAGGGAAGGGAAAACTCCTTTCCTTCTATGCTCTTAGGTTGTCCGGGGCCTTGTAAATTAGACTGAAAAGAGACAAATTAACAAAGGGAAAACATAAAATTTATTGAATATAAGTGCCATGTGACGTGGGAGCCTTCATTAAAAAAATGAAGACAGAAAGAAACATTAAGCGTGAGCATTTTTATCCTAAGCTTGATGAAGAGTGGAAAGTTATGGGAAAATGTATTAGGACAAAGATGTGTGAGCTGAGGGTGGTAAACTGGGGGAAAGTGAGCAAGACCTGCCTGTGCAGATTCCCCATTGTGTCCCTCCATTCTTGGAGCTAAGGATACTCCTTTCCTCTGGGTATCAGGAGGGCACTTCTCTCACACGAGAGTACTGTAACCTGCTGTTCAGGGGAGAAGGTCAGAGAGTCTTTCCACCACATGCCACTTCTCACATTCCTCCAGTTCAAAATATTCAATGTGCCAAGGCACCCTATTTGGGGATACCATGTTCTGAACCCCATGATGACCAAGGCTGCAAAGACAGACATACCTTTGCCTACAACACAAACTCATTAGGTTTCCTTCCTTAGATTTCCAATAGCTCAAACTCTACCCTGCCATGTTTTGCAAACTGTGCTTGTGAAAATTAATATTTTGGAGACATTAAAAGCTTTCCACAAAAAAAGTTCACCATACCCAAATACATTTGAAGCACAGAATGCTAAAATCACCTTCTAAAAATTCACGATATAATATGAGCATATTAAAGATTCTAAGAAGTCTTGCAGAAAGGAGCCTTTTTAAGCCCAAAGTCTGCAAACTTATGGAAAACGTTTTTTGTTCTTTTTCATTAAAACAAAACAAAACAAAACGGGTTCTTTGAGAAATCATTCAAGAGACACAAGGTTAGAGAATTAAAATGACTAAAATATAGAATGGCCAGAGGGTATCTAAAACATTTCTGGCCATGCCCGATAAATCTATACCTAATAAGTCTACTTCAGAAATTCAAATTCCAGGATATCCCTTGGAAACCAGACGTCTGCCTGTTTCTACAGAGGCCTTCTACTAAAACTACCTTCAAAGGTAGAGAAAACTGATTGCAGAGGGAAAAAATGTGTGCCCTCAACTTACAGTTCTGTTTTTAATGACTATCAAAGCCTCTTAAACCATCAAAAACATTTCCCTGAAGATTAGTTAGGAAATGGCCATAATTTAAAATCATGTTGCTTTCAGCCAGAGCGTTGTATCATACAATTTTCACAACAGGTTGCTTTAATTGAATAACTTAAGCAAAGTGAAACACACTCACATTCATCATGGTGTGCCCCATTCTTCATCAGGGACCTGCCGTGGGCATGTACCAAAACTCACACCTAGGGCCTTCCCCACCAGTGTCACGCCAACTGAAATTAATTTTCCTCTTCTTGAGTGAACTCTTCATTTCTTAATTTACAACAGAACAACACCAAACTGTGTAAAAGTGAGATTCTGTTTAAATTCGTATTAAATCATGTCCAGGAATTCATCTTTGAGACCAATTCAATTTTCAGAATGTATCTTGGCTCTTTGAGTATGACATATCATCTGTTCATTCATTGTACAAACAATTGCTGAGTACTCACTTAGGGACAAGTGCTATGTTAAGTGCTGGGATTGTGAAGACAAAAATGACAAAAAAAAATTCTTGCCCTTAGAGAGTTTATAATGTAATTCAGAAAGACAAACATAAACTAATGATTCAAAACAGGCAGTAATGCCAAGCACAAGGGAACATGTCTGTAGTCCTAGCAACTGGGGAGGCTGAGGCAGGAGGATTGCTTGAGCCAGGGAGCTCAAGGCCAGTCTGGGCAACACAGCAAGACCCTGCCTCAGAAAAGCAAAACAAAACAGCAAGGGTGGTAAGTGCAGTAATGGTGAGATATATTTTATGGTATAGGACTAAATAGGAAGGCAGCATTTGACTCAAACTGGGCCTAGGGTACGCTTCCCAGAAGGGGAAAGAGTTAAATTTGAAAGAAAAATTAGTATTGAGAAAGGTGCATAGGAAAAGTAAGGGCATGTTTGAAGATGGAGAGAAAGAATGTAGCATAGTCAAAGAATCAACAAGTAGATGTTATGTCAGAAGCAAGGAGTTTTTGTGAGAAAAAGCACAGGGGCACTGTGCAAGAAAAAGTTCAATAAGAGGTAACTTTAATCTTTAAGAGATTGAGGTCTTGTGGGAGGGAGATTTATAATCAGGTATTTTACAATACAAAATGGTATTTGCTGCCTGCTCTGTCTATGGAGTAGCCATTCTTTTATTCCTTTACTTTCTTAATTAACTTGCTTTCACTTTACTCTATGGACTCACCCTGAATTCTTTCTATCCTAAGGTATCCCTCTTTCTGAGTACCTAAGAACTTTCTGAGTACCTAAGAACTCTCTCTTGGGGTCTGGATTGGGACCCCTTTCCTGTAACATCTTTATGGTCACCACAGAAGGGACAATACTGAAAAAACCCCCCGACCCAAAGGCTAACACTGGGTAAGTGGTGGGATCCAGTAACATTATTCTGCAAACCCCAAAGGGATGATACTGAAGAGGCTTCCAACCCAAAGGAAAATCATTTGCACACACAAATTGGCTGACTTTGGGTAGGTGGGGTGCATTTACCAGAGTAAATGATGGGATTGGGTTAGAAGCCCAACTAAGGAGAGTTAGAGTCTCTCCTAAGATAGACTGGGTTAAAGGCCCCTCTTAATAAAAGGCAAGGACGCTTGACCGAACTTGGGTTTGAGATCCAACTTATGAAAGTTAGAGTCTTTCCTAAGATTTAGGGGTAAAGTCCCTCTCAGCTAAGAACGGGTTTGGCACTATAGGATGTTAACCACCATTTTCTTTGGGTTAATCTGCCTTGCACTCTTTGCTGATGGCTGTGGGTGACAGAATTAGGCATGTATAGGATCATGGGACATGGGGACAAGTTTCCCCCTAAAGGGGAAACTTGAGAGCTGATGGAACTGCCATGAAAGATCCCTCTTCTACTGACAAGCTGCCGCGTGAACTTTTCAGTGTCGCTGCAATGGGTGGGTCTTTCTCTGGCCTCCCTGGGCTCTTCACCTTCCCCACTCTGCCCCAGGCAATGCTTTTCTCTCTCTCCTTTCCTTTTCCCATCTTTACTATTACTCAGGGTGACCATCTTGCCCAGAGACCACAAGTTGAAATTCCTGGTCAGAGGTTGGATTAACAATGGCAGGGTCCAGCCGGGGGCATGTTTGAGCCTTGTCAGTTTGATACTAGGTGCTAAGCAGAGGGGCTAATGTCTGTGTTTTGTCACATGTATTTTACTCTGGCCTTCCTTTGTGTTGCAGCTTGGCCCCCAGAGCTGTGGTGCAGCCAGCCGGGTCACTAGGGCCACTCAGAGAAAGGAAACCCTGAAGCCTGGCATGTCAGCAAAAGGGTAAGAATTTTGACTTCTCTCTTTCTCGCTCTCTCTCTGTGGTTGAATGAATGGTAAAAATTACTGTTTATCTCCTCTGTAAAGTTTTGATTAGTGGGCAAAAGAATTCATGAGGCTAGTCTTAAACTGTAGTGAATCTGTTGTACTTTGTGCTATGAATTTGTCTTTCCATATCTTTCTGTCAGAAAGAGGGATACCTCAGGATAGAATGCGGGCCTAGGACCCCATAAGCCTGCTGTCTATGACAGTCCAGCAAAACTGGTCAGTTATGTCCTTGGGAGCTTGATCTTGTAACCATGTGGCCCTGCTTTCTCTTTTCACATTGGTGGCCTGGGTTCAGGGTTCAATTCCTGGATCAGGAAATGAGTCCTTTGTCTTCTGTGTAGTTATGTGTTGTGTGTGTAATATAAAAGAGCTTTTGTTAATTGGCTTAAAAATAATAAGAGCTTAAATCAAATATTTTGTTAGAAAAGTAAAAAGTGTAATGCCTTTTAGTTTGTGTGACTTAATTAATCTTTGGGAAATAAAAACAGTTTGACATGTAAGCTGTGTAAAGAAAGTAAAATGTGTTTTTGGTAAAAGACTATAAGAAGTCATGGAAATGTGGATTTTTTTGCCTAGATTAAAAGGTTAAAGGGTTGTTTTAAGTTAGATAGGATAAAGCTGAAGGTTTAAGCAAGTTGTGGAAGGTTTGTAAAAAATTAATTGTAAAAGAGATTGTGTGTGTGAACATATTGGCTAAAGCTAAAGGGGTATTATTCAGCTTTTCTATAAATTGAACATTGAAATAAAAGCACAATAGGTTTTTCTTAGAGCACTGATCTGCTCTTTCACAAATATTTTAAAGGGTTATAAAAATTTATGAGAATCTTACCTTATGGTTCAAACTGATTAAGATTAAATACATTTGTCTATAAGGTTTTATTAAGAATTGGATTTAACATTAATAGTACACTAATACAACAGTGACATTTGGCTTATTTGGTATAAAAATAATACAAAAAACATTGTCAAATATAAAACAATGCTGGCTTTCTTAGGGCTGTATTTATATAAATATGTTACTGGTATGTGTTCCAAAATAATGGAAAAATTCCTATAATTCTAATGTGACTCAGCATATGTTATTAATAGCTATAACTGTTATGTAAAATTGTTGTATGCCACAGAAGTAAACAAAATTTCCTTGCCAATTGTGGCTTTAATAGTGGCTGCCCTAAGGCATTTTATCATCCACTGACAATTGTTGTCTTGTTTTAATCCTCTTCAAAAGGTAGCTTATAATCAGCTATAGGACTTTGACAGGTGTTCTTAAATGCAGGTTTCTAATAACTTTGGCAATTGTCACATTAGAATAGAGGAAAGCAACTTTCAGGACTCTCATGGAAAGCTGAAATGTTCACAAATATCAAGCATGACAGGAGTTAACTGCATGGACTGAACTAATAGAAGACTGAAGTGATTTTTTTACTTTTTGCTTAAAACGGTGCTAATCCTTTGTTTTGTTTTTTTAGAGTCAAGAAAACTTTTCTATTAAGCTATTTACAGCTTTTAACAATTGAGTAAAGTATACTCCTATGAACAGAATTTGGAGCATGTTTGTTTCTCTCTACCTGATTTTGCCAGAATTTGGAAACTAGTTGTGAGTATTCTTAACTTACGGCAATATAGTTATTTGCATAAGTGCAATAAGAATCTGTTTTCTTTTGTAACAGGACACAGTTGGAGAAATTGGTTATTTTACCAAGGCTTTGACTGGAATGGTGCACTTTCCTTTAAGGAATTAAACTTGACTGGTAAAGCCAATAAAAGCCCTTTGGGAAAAATGGCCTCATACCTTGTCTACACAGTTTCTGTACAGGGTTCCTGACCTGGTGGTAAACAAAGAATGTCACTTTCTGACAGGCCCAGGAGCTCCAGGTTATCTTGGGACCTCAGGAGGAGAGGAATTTACCCAACTCACAGGTATTTGAGGGTACAAACCTATGGCTGGTCTCAGCTTTAAAAAAGTCTTATTTGAGATTCCTTACAGAACAGAGTTCCATTAAAGTCAATTTAAAAAGCCTATGTGAAAAACAATTATTCCTGCTGCACTTCATACAAATAATCAGGCCAAGTATAATAAAGCAAATCGGTCTTACCATGATTTGTCTTTAGTGAAAATGGGAAACTGGAGAGAGAAATTATGTTTCAAAAACTATGGTACACCCGATTAGATTCTAGTCTCATCAGTTGTTTTTTGAGTATTTTTCTGCAATTTAGACTGACTGCTTATTCCTGTGAACCAACCAGTGATCTTTGGCTGCTGCTCAGAAGAAACAAGAGGGATGGGTAATGTAAAAATCTGGATCAATATTCTAATTCTGGGCACATATTGGAATCAGCTAACAACTCCATATCTGCTTGGTTCCAACAGTTGCCCAGCTCATGAAAAATCTTCTAATTTAGTTTACTTGGGATAATTTTACTTATTTTGCCTTACTGTTGTGGAATATATTGCTGTTGTACTCTTTGTGTAGAAATGCAGAATAAGCCTACTAGATGTTTTCTTAAACATTTATTAATCTTCTAGATATCACCTTTTGTTGGAACTCCAGAGTTATGAGTGGCCCTTGACATACTGACGCTTTCTGACTGAGCTCTTCTCTACCCAAATACAAGAGATCCTCATAGTTAGGCAGGAATATCATCACCCCTATTCAGCCTGAAGAAGTTACAGAATACAGATCTTCATCCCTCTACAACTCTTAAGATTAAGGGTTCTCTTATAAAAGGGAGGGGGGAAATGTCAGAGGCATTTGAACCAGAGTAACTCCAACTTGAATAGGACCTGGGTAAAATGAATCTGAAACCTACTGGGCTGCATTCCTAGATGGTTAAGCATTCTTACTCATAGGATGAGAGAGGAGGTCAGCACAAGATACAGGTCATAAAGACCTTGCTGATGAAACAGTTTGCAGTAAAGAAGCTGGCCAAAACTCACCAAAATCAAGATGGGGATAAGAGTGACCTCTGATCGTCCTCACTGCTACCCTCCCACTCCTACCAGCACCATGACTGTTTACAAATGCCATGGCAATGTCAGGAAGTTACCCTATATGGTCTAAAAAGGGGAAGCATGGGCTGGGCCCCATGGCTCATGCCTGTAATCCCAACACTTTGGGAGGCCGAGGTGGGCAGATCACGAGGTCAGGAGTTCAAGACCAGCTTGACCACCATGGTGAAACTCCATCTCTACTAAAAATACAAAAATTAGCTGGGAGTGGTGGTGTGCACCTGTAATCCCAGCTACTCAGGAGGCTGAGGCAGGAGAATTGCTTAAACTGGGGGAGACAGAGGTTGCAGTTAGCTGAGATTGCACCACTGCACTCCAGCCTGGGCCACAGAGCGAGACTCCATCTCCAAAAAAAAAAAAAAAAAAAAAGGCATGAATAATCCACCCCTTGTTTAGCATATAACTAAGAAATAACCATAAAAATGGGCAACCAGCAGCTCTCAGTGCTGCTCTGTCTATGGAGTAGCCATTCTTTTATTCCTTTACTTTCTTAATAAACTTGCTTTGGCTTAAAACAACAACAACAACAACAAAAACCAGAATGGTATTCGCTGTGATACCATAGGAGCAAAATGCTCTAATGATTTTATCAAACTCACCAGTATACACTTAAAGAAACTTCCACTATGCAGGGTGAAACACTTCACTGTGAAAAGAGCTGCTCAGACATTCAGAAAACTATTCAGCATTGCTCCTCAAGCTGTGAGGTAACCTTGATCATCTCATCTGCATTCCTTGCTCAAGATTAAAACTCAAACTCACAGATGTCTGCAGCAGAAAACAGATCAACCACCATGAATATTTTTGTAAAGAGGTCTGATGTAAAGATCTGCTTTTGATGACCTAAGAAATTTTATGGTAAATGACAAAAAGTGCCATGTTATTGGAGCCTAAGTTACAGTATATGAAAAATCATACAATTCTAGAATTAGAAGGAGCTTATCCAAATTTTACGTAAAATAACAATAATAAGCATGTATTATGCACTCACTTTGTACCTGGCACTGTTGTAACTCATTTAACCTTCACTACAATGTATGAACTCAAGTCTATTATTATTCCTATATTACAGCTAAGGAAATACATAAATAATTTGTCTAAGGCAAATTCTCTTAACTAGAGTACCTCGTATTCCAATCCCAGAAGACAGCTTGGGGAGCCCAGGTGCCTGAAACCATGTTCCTTGCTCTACCATAGGGTGATCAAGATGAGGAAACGGGGGCCCAAACAGGCTAAGTGATTTGTCAAAGGTTAGACAATTGGTTGTTGCTTTACCCACTGATGCAAGCAAAGTGGGGAATGTAAAGCATAGTATCATATACTGAGATGTAGTAAAGAAAAAAAAAAGCGCAACACTTAAAACCAACAAAGAGGCTTAATCGAACTCTAATGATAATTTTTTTTTTTTAAGAGAAGGAGTCTTGCTCTTTTGCCCAGGCTGGAGTACAGTTCCTTCATCAAGGCTCACTGCCACCTCAAACTCCTGGGCACAAGCAATCCTCCCACCTCAGCTTCCTGAGTAGCTAGGACTACAGGCACTCGCCACCATGCCTGACTAATTTTAAAAAAATTTTTTGTAGAAACAGGGTCTCAGTATGTTGCCCAGGCTGGTCTCGAACTCCTGTCCTTAAGTGATACTCCTGCTTTAGCCTCCCAAAGTGCTGGGATTATAGGCATGAGCCATCAAGCCTAGCCAAGGAGTCTAATAAGAGTCTTAATGCTCTTTCCTGTTGAGGATCTTAGCACAATTTTGAGGTCTTCAGCTATGACTTACACACATTTCATTTTTCATAATTTTTCTTTCTTACAAATAACTTTGTAAATAATGTTATGATTCAGTAGCGCTAAAAAAGGAGGATGAGAGAGTTTAATTCTTTGATGCAGGTTTGGAGAGGAAGTGAAAGAAAATCAGAGGCCAGCCTATTAATCAGCTCTACCAGACCTGTGCACCTATCTTGGTTCCATAATTTCTTTGAGCAAGGTTCCTATTCTTCCTTGGGCTCTGTTTCCTCATCTACAAAATGAAGACAATAATTGACACCTTTCAGGGTTGTTACACTAGTTACATGTGATACTATCTGTCAATGTAAATCAAAGTTGCCAGCACACACATAGAGCAAGGCTCAGCCAAAGTTAGTTCCCTTCCTGCCCCTTTCTATTCCAGATCTATTGAAGAAAAATTTTTCTAAAATTTATTTTAAAAGCTACCACTGTGATGGTGGATATATGTCATTAAACATTTGTCAGAACCCATAGAATGTAGCCGGGTGTGGTGGCTCACACCTGCAATTCCAGCATTTTGGGAGGCTGAGGTGGGCAGATCACTTGAGGTCAGGAGTTCGAGACCAGCCTGGCCAACATGGCGAAACCTCGTCACTACCAAAAATACAAAAATTAGCCAGGCATGGTGGCAGGCACCTGTAATCCCAACTACTCAGGAGGCTGAGGCAGGAGAATCGCTTGAACCCGAGAGGCGGAGGTTGCAGTGGGCCAAGATCACGCCACTACATTCCAGCCTGGGCTACAGAGTGAGACTCTGTCTCAAAACAAAACAAAAACAAAACATAGAATGTACAACACAAAGAGTGAACTCTATTGTAAAATATATGCTTTAGATAATAATAATTGCTCATCCATTGTAACAAATGCACGACACCAATGCAAAACATTAATAATAGTGGAAAGTAGGGGTTGGGAAGTGAGAAGGTATATAGGAACTCTGAACTTTCTGCTCAATTTTTCTATAAACCTAAAACATCACAAAAATTAAACTCGACTAATTTATAAAAAGTTGTGAGTTGAGCCATCTTTTGACATGCCTCATGGCTCAGGCTGAATTGACTCTCCTGTGACACCCACATACAGCTACAGAGTTTTCTCTAGAGTAGTGGAGGGCCATCAGTAACAAAAAAGGAACAAGGCAAATCACAGAGAGTTTTTGTTCATCATGCTTCCGGGCTTTTGAGGACTGTCTCTTCTGGGGATCTCCTGACCCACAGCTACTCAAGGGCCACCCTGGTGGCTCACAGGCCATGTCCCCACAGTGAGACACCACGTGTGGCTGCACACCCATGCCAGTGTGCCAGTGTCCATTCTGCTGCACATGCTGGAGTCTCTGATGCAGTGTTGCTCACTGAGCTTAATGGCATTAAGAAAAGCCAAACTTGATCTGCTCACTTTGGCAGAATTTGGGGGTGGCCTGTGGAGAATGCAGGTGGGAGGGTGTTCTCAGGCAGTGGGATTAAACGTGCTTCAAGTACTGGTTCAAAAACAAAATCTCCATAAACATCACAGGCTGCAAATAAAGTATCTGAATGTCTGATTAGATGTCTCACTTGTTGAAAAAATATGTGCAGGAGGATACAGCAATGTAGAAAATTACATCGCATAAGAATTGCAAACACCAGTAAGTCAGAGAAACATTTTAAAAGTGAAACCAGTATGGAACACACAAGCAGTCTTGGCTAAAACACCTTCTTAGAGTCTCCAAGACACAAATAGGCTATATTCAAAATATTGGTTTGCAAGAAATTTGTCTAGAGGTAGAAACGTATTTACTGTAGGCGCAATATCCAGATAGGCTGACAAATACAGTTCAAACTGTGATGTCCCTGAGCACGGCAAAAACTCATCATGGTGGAAGGTATTTCTGTGGAAAAACATACTAACTTATCTGTCCTTTACTGTGTCGGCCAAAGGTGATGAGACTCCTTTAATTGGTTTTGCTCAGTTCAGCACACCAAATTCCAGGGCACCATTTATGCTGTTAATACAGACCATAACGTGAACGGTGTTCCTGGAGTTGTGCAATGTGGGGGCTGATTCCCATGGCCTGGGAAAAAGCACTGGCTGCAAATAAACTTCACGCTCATGGCTTCAGACCTACTCCTCTGTCCTAGAAAGAAGCAAACCATTCTTATGAGGGATTACTGGGTCTGCGCTATTAATGAGAATGGGAAACACACCAAGATGAGTTGCCTCCTTCATCTAGCGGACCCCCTCTTCGGCTTCATATTACCATCACCCAGTCACCACTCCCAGAGTTTCTGATTTAATTTGCCTGAGTGGGGCCCAGGCATCTGAATTTAAAAGTACTCCAGGTGATTCTAATGAGCAACCAGGATGGAGAACCACTGCTGCAAATATTAACTGCATTAATAACTGCATTTTATTTTATTCTCCTCTAAGTATGACAAGAGGTAAAAGGAGCTTTGGTGTCCAAAGACTGAAGTTAGGATCTTTGGCATGTCTAAAACAACCCTCAGACTCAGTAAGTCTCTTAGTCAGGGTGGAGCGCAGCAGTAGGACTGGGGCTGGGGATGCCACCTCCAAGAACAGCACTAGGAAGAGCCCAAAAGCAAGACCCAGTGTGGAGGTGGTTGGTTGGGGGAGGGCTGGGAAGAGGAGAGGAAGATAGGATGGTCCTAGATAGACAGAGTCTGACACAAGGTAAAGAAAGACAGGACGCTCCAAGGGAGGCATCATGAGCGAACGTTTCATTGGCAGCCTAGCCGGGATGGCCATCCCTGGAAAGCCAGTCCCATGTGTGAGATGTAAGTACACAAGTCAGTGGCACGGAGACATTTCCTGATCTGTGGCTTTGCAAGTTGCTTTGGTGCCAGTCCCCTTATAGTGCATGGAAATCACAGGCTATGGGATTCTTTGGTAGGAGGACTCTGGGGTCCTTGCACATCCCTTCCCCAACTTTAGTTTTTTCCTATGTTGAGAAAAATCTTTGCTAAATTAGCAAAATTGTCAGAAAGGAAGCAAAGCCTAAAATGAAAGAAATTAACATAAAGTTTAGCTACTAAAATTTTGTGCTACCACTAATTTCTGTTGCATTTTAACTTTGTTCCTTGCTGCGACTCTTTAAAGACAAAGATAAGTCTATATAACAATAAATTTTATTATTCATAAGGCTAAGGTTTTTCATGCTTGTTTTAAGACAAGGTGGAAGTGGATATTTAGGTTTAGGCAGTATGTAATAGATCTCTCTAAAACCATAAAATACAAAATCATTATTGAGCACATTAGAAGGAGATTTGGGGCTATCTGCTTAATCATCTGCTGTAAAGAAGAAAAATTTAAACCTTCTGATCTGTAAATTAAAAGTCTCTCAAATCATTCTATAAGTGTAATTCCCCTCTGTGTTCCTAATGTGTCAATTACTTCTGTTAATTTTTCAGTGAAACAATGGCCCTTATCCCATACTCCTTATAACATTCTTTGACATGTTCATGGACCTCAATCTTGTTCGTTTCAGCCCATATTACTGCCTCCAGCTTTCTCCATGGGATAAACAGTCTGGCTTTTTCTACTCAATAACAAAAAATAAAAATCAATTTTTTGAGGGGAAAAAGGAAGTGACTCCTTTTTAAAAAATAAAATGGATTTTTTATATAAAGAGACAGTATGATAGTAATGCATAACACAGGTCACCTTTAGTTCACATGTCTTATTGTAGGAAGACCTCATTTAATCAGCTGAACTAAAGATAAACACTTTAACGACTCACTTTTTGAACACTTAATGTTTGCAGAAAGAAGCTCAATCTACAATATAATTAAATTTGTTAAAAATTTCTCAGCCTTGAATTCATCATCTTACAGTGGGGATTCATAATATTGACTTCATGGGGCTGTGAAGATAGTTTTTATGTATTTTTTTTAAGAGATGGGGTCTCACGCTGTCGCCCAGGCTGGAATGTAGTGGCTTGATCACGGATCACTGCAGTCTTGACCACTGGGTCTCAAGTGATCCTCCCACCTGTCTCCTGAGTAGCTGAGACTACAGGCATCTGTCGCCATGCCTGGTTTTTTGTTTTTTTTTTTTAAGAGATCAGATCTCACTATGTTTCTCAGGCTGGTCTCAAACTCCTGGGCTCAAACTATCTGCCTGCCTTGGCCTCCCGAAGTGCTAGGATTACAGGCATGAGCCACCACACTTGGCTGTTGTTAATTAATATGGAATTTCAACTTCCATCACTCCTGGACAAGTCTTAGCTCTTAAAGTCTTAATGCCAGATCTCTCTGGCCACAGAGCTAACAATTCAGACTTGATGCCTCTGAGCATTGCTGTGAATATTTAAGCCTGTTGTGAAACACTATATGATCTCTGACCGTATCTCCATTATCTCACATGGTTGATATCATTTGCCATTCTTAACATAGAAAAAAACTAAAGTGGGGGAAGGGATATGCAAGGACCCCAGAGTTTTCCCATCAGTGAATCCCATAGCCTGTGATTTCCATGCACTATCAAGGGACTGGCACAAAAGCAACTTACAAAGCCACAGATCAGGAAATGTCTCTACTGGGGGTAAATGAAGACCAATAGTTTCCAGTAAAGCAATTCAGCAACAATCCATGAGTGATGGTGAGGCCACATAGTATCTTGAATGCTAAATGGTACACCCAGTGCACTGCCACCTCCTAGCTTGAACAGTCAAATCAGCACCACAGAGGCTCTACGGACAAATGAGAAAGACAAAATTGGTTCCATCTGAGGTTTTTGAAAGATTCTGTAAAAGTGCAAAGCTAGTCCTTTAGTCCTGTCTCAGGAATTTTGTCACCCCATGCTGCTGCGAAACTCTAAGTCCAGAGTATATTACAAACTGATTTTTAAATGGGGGTTTATGGGGCTACATATTTTATTTTACTTCCTTTTGCTGTAGTAATGTCTTAAGAATTGGGAAGACCAGCTTACTGACACCAGGAGGAAGTCTTAACAGAATTACATGGTAAACAGGATTATGAATAGGATATAAATTGCAGTGTTAAACTCTTTGGGTACTATTTAATGTAATCAAATGGCCATTTAACTCCTATTCTTCTCTCACTGATAAATCACCCTCGAGTGACATTTTTATCACCAATCAGCACCTCCAGCAGCAGCTTTTTTTGATTGTTCCAAAATTTCTAAGAGCTTGAGACATAGACTATTTTTCAAAATTTAAGTCAAGTCATTTTTATAAAATGCTGTGTGGTCTCATTTAGATCTAATGTGTGAAAGTAGGTAGCAGAGGCCACAGTCATTCATGAGACCAAAGTTACTGAGCCATGACATGTGGTCAGCAGGAACCTGATATTCTTAAGATGAAGAAAATATTAAAAGGAAAGAAAATTATGAAGAATGACTGATGAGGAAAGCAAAAGGCAATTGCGTCTGTAATTTGAAATGGATGGTTGATGGCTTGACTGCTGGGGAAGAGTGGGTCATTATATCACAGTACATTAAATGACAATGGATTCATGTTAAAAGGGGCTATTTTATATTGCCTGGAATGTCTTTGCTTCCATCCTTATTGAGATCCTTCCCATTTATTAACCCCTCAAGAAATGCCTCATTCAGGATTCCGTAAGACCTCATCATTTCATCTGGAAAGACTTCCTTCCTCCGATTGCAGGAGAATCATATTTTATTTAAACCCATCACAGGGTTTATCACATCCTACCTGGTAGTGTATATGCCTATGTGTTTTGAAGGCAGAAGGACAACACTGTCCGCTGCATGTAACATGAGTTCAACTTTTGTATAAATAAATGAAATTAGCAATTATTGTGCCTTAAGCAGTCTCATAAAAAACAAGAACACCAACACACATTGATATCTTTGAGCTCTTTCTATTAAAACTTAGACATTTCTGGCCAGGTGCGGTGGCTCAAGCCTGTAATCCCAGCACTTTGGAAGGCCGAGGCGGGCGGATCACGAGGTCAGGAGATCAAGACCATCCTGGCTAACACAGTGAAACCGCGTCTCTACTAAAAATACAAAAAAATTAGCTGGGCGTGGTGGCAGGCGCCTGTAGTCCCAGCTGCTTGGGAGGCTGAGGCAGGAGAATGGCGTGAACCTGGGAGGTGGAGCTTGCAGTGAGCCAAGATCGCGCCTCCAGCCTGGGTGACAGAGCAAGACTCCGTCTCCAAAAAAAAAAAAAAAAAAAACTTAGACATTTCTGTGATTCTGGGTTATAAAGACTAGTGACTAGTTTCCTCCTTAAAAGGAAACAAAAAAGAGAGGTTAGGGACATCATTTTCTCATTAGAAATATTTAGAGTTGTGCCTTATAGCTCGTTTTTGGTTCTCTCTGGTTAAACATTTTTCTAAATCTTTAAACAAAGATAGAGAAGACAAGCTTTATCCAATTCACAGAAAGCACAAATCCAAGAGGGTTAACTGTTATCACTGAGGACACAATCAAGATCCACAGCTTTGATAATCAGAGCCTGGAATGATGCACTGAGCCAGTAAGTTAGCTTCCAATAAGCAAAATTGTGTAACTCTACATTTCCCAAAAACAAGTGCATATGTATGGAAAAGAGCAGATCTGCTTTGACAGCACTTTATTTTTTAAAATAGTCTGTCTTCAGATGTTTGAAGGGGAGTGACTTGATGGTTCCAGGGTGTAGAACCAGGGAGAATGTGTGAAAGTCTCAACTTTCAGAAAGGACTTTCCCTCAGTGCTGTCCAATAATGGCAAGAGCTGAGGTATAGACACAGAACAGGGTTCTTTATTTCAGAGAGGGAGTGTGGATTAGGTACTTTCCGGGATCACTTTTAACCGTGCCCGACTGTCCCCTGCACACCTCTCCAACCTCTTCTTGCATGACTCTCCTCCTTGCCATTGACATGCTGGTCAAACTGGACTTCTTCCCATCCTTAAACTCACCATATTGCCAACCCCAGCTTCCAAGCCTTTGCAGGTTTTGTCCATTCTGTTCCGTCTGCCATGAATGCCCTTCCCCACTGCCATCAACCACCTCATTTACCTGGCTAAATTCTACCCATCCTTCAGGCCTCAATCTCCCAAACCAGTTTTATCTGCTCACATGGAATCCTGAAATACACTTTGCCACATGTTGCATATCTATAAGCATTTTGTCATTATTCGCAGCCATTAAAAAAAAAAAAGTCTGCTGTTTCTCCTGGTCTATAAACACCTTGAAGATAATAACCATGACTGTTCTGTTCACCCAAGTTCTTTTAGTGCTGATCATTGAATCTTTCACAGAGAAGCTCAATAAATATCAGTTGAGTGACTAAATGCAAATACCAGACCTATTTTTTAAAATGGTGAGAGAGAGAGAGAGAGTGCACACTCCTCCACATGTTTGAATGAATATGTCCTTCCTTTGGTGATGGTTCGCAGGCTCACTACAGTGCAAGCCCAGAGTTTCAAATTCTCAAATAAACATTACCCCTGAGGGGCCCCTTGCTACAATGGAGCAAAATCTTGAGAAAAACAAAATGATGCATCTCCTTATGCATTTATCTAAAACACCTATATGAGGAGAATCAGTAAAAAAATGAAGACAGAATGATTTTCACACTGCCCTTGATTTCTCAATACCAAACAATTTCATAGTCTGTGAGCTCACGGATCTGTGTCAGGCTTTTGGTCTATAAGAATCAAGTGAGGGTCAGGGGCAGTGGCTCACGCCTATAACCCTAGCACTTTGGGAGGCCGAGGCTGGCGGATCACCTGAGGTCAGGAGTTCAAGAGAAGCCTGGCCAACATGGCAAAACCCTGTCTCTACTAAAAATACAAAAAAATTAGCCGGTCATGGCAGTGCATGCCTGTAGTCCCAGCTACTCGGGAGGCTGAGGCAGGAGAATGGCTTGAACCAGGGAGGCAGAGGTTGCAGTGAGCCAAGATCACGCCACTGCACTGCAGCATGGGCAATAGAGCAAGACTCTGTCTCAAATTTAAAAAAAGAAAAAAAAAAAGAATAAAGTGAGAACCAGGCTGCTGATCAGAGTTAAAGGCCACGGGAGTGGTGGGTTGAGACCTGTTCTGCCTAGACATTGGGATCTGGAATGTAACTTTATTTCCTGTTTCTCTTTTCTTTTCATCTATAAATTAAGTCGCTTGCCATGTTTGTTTTCTTTTCAGACATTATACTTGTATTAGCCATCTCCCAAAGAAGAAATATTTATTAAACACTTGTACATCATGCTTCATAAACGAACATCTAGTGAGGTAAGTATCAATGACCTCATTTTACCCCTGAGGAAACTGGCTGAGTAACTTGGCCAACATTACAGAGCCAAAGAACATTGTAGCCTAGGATTAGAACCCAGGTGAAATTTTTTCAAAGGCCATTATTTTTTCCTACTGCACCTCTCTGATTTAACATTCTGGCCCTTGCGTCAATACTGCCTTCTGGTTTTAAAACAACCACTAATGCTTATTGGGTAATATAGAACCATCCTACCATGTGATAATAAAGAGGGACATTTATGTAAAACAGAATTAAAGTATTGCTGTTGTGTTGTTACTCTGTTGTCTTTCTAAGGTGTAGGATCACTTTAACAAAAAAGAAAAAGTCTGTACTATGAAAGAGATTTGATAGGAAACGCCTAACAAATTTTAAATATTTGGGTGAATTTTCATCTGCGGTATCTATCCTTTCTGCAATCTTCCTAACTTTACTGTGGTTTGAGTTTGTAATTTACCAAATAAATCATTTTTATGCTAACAAGAAACGTAGGCCTTAGAATGAAGGTAGCATGGCAGTGGGTGTGGGCTAATGAGACAAAGTTGTGGCTCACATATTTTAAGAGAAGAGTGCACAGAGCATCTGTAAGTACTAAGCAGCTGATAATGTTTGATAGAAAGCAGGGAAGAGTTCCAGGAAAGCAGAACACCCAATAAAGGACTTGAGGCTCAGTCACTCCCTGAGCATTTATCTGTCCTTTGTTGCTAGGGAGCCAGATAAGAAAGTTTCAAGGATAAACCTGAGAGTGAAAAGTGACATGCAATCTTAGCAGCCTTTGGATGATGCACAAAAAGAGCATTTTGGGCACCATTTTTTAATACACATTTTCCCCAAATATCATCACCTCCATAAATAGGCAGGTTTAAGGGAGAAACCAAAAACTATTTTTGGCTTCTGTAAAAACTTACCCATGAGAGGCAAAGAACATCTGTTTAAGAATATTCTAACTTAGCAAGATCCCTGTCCTCCAGTCAACAGTTTTCCACTCAAACATATTATCTTCAGACAGCTAGAGGCTATGTTGTCAGAAAAGCACATAAATCACAGCTATAATTTCTTATCTTGATGGCCAAGTTTTAGAGCCCTTTGAAATGGTGCCCCAGTCACTGCAGTGAGAGAAGCTGCATTACAGACAAAATATAGTATAGACAGTATTTCATTAGGGAGTGGGTTTTGCTTTGTTTTTTGTTTCGCTCAGCCCCTCAAAGGTATCTGTTTAAGCCTCTCACCTGGTAGCACAAAAGCTGTTGAATCACTTGAATGAAAGGGTCAGGTTGCAAGCTGTGCATGTGTGGAAGCTGTCAAGCCCTGTTCAGACCACCCAGCTCTCCAAAGGAGTAGCGACATCAGATTCAGACAAGATAAGAGGCTGCCCTCCTATGTAACCTGGCGCAGGGAAACAGCCTTTCCAGGGAGTTACGGGATCCCATTGTAAGGAATGGCTACATGCCCTGAAAAGATTACACTTGTCTAACTCAATATTCCTGTGGTCATGGTGCTTTGTGAGAGAAAAAAATATATCTGAAAATTTTTGAAGAAAAGCAGTTAGCGAAATCTTTAGGCCTATTCTCAAAGTAAATGCTGAAAAGCTCTCATAGCCCATATCTGTGTTTAGAAGACTGAGTCATATCCATCAATGTCAGAATATCAGAGCTAGGAAGATACCAAAACTCATTTAATTCAACTTATTTTACTGATGAGGAAGTGAATCTTTCAGGGGTTAGATGGCTCTTCCAAGGCTGGTTAGCAACAACTAAGATTTGAAACACCATGAGGATAAGGACCCTGCCTGCGCATGCCATCCCCAGTGGGCATTTTGAAATCCTTAAAAACTATCACTGAGCCTGGCATGTAGCAGGTGCACCTAAATGGTTGGAATGAGGGAAGAAAAGAAAGCAAGGGGCTCTGATGGCCATGTCCAGTTTTCTTTTTAATATAAATATTAAATGCCAGAAAATGCAAGGATGGGGATGGAAGCTGAGCTCTGACTTTCATATATTGTGAAATGAGAATTTTAACACCATGGAGGAATCACTTTCTGTTTCTTCTCATCCCTGTGGGATGGTCCAATCCAAAAATCATTTTATAGGAATGAGGCTCCTAAACCATTCCATGAAATCGAGCTCAGTTTACCCAAACTCAGCCTAGCCCAACCCCTACAGCCCAGCAGCCCCAGGAGGCTGGGAAAGAATTAAGAACAGTCCTGGGTTTAAAGTTTCCAAAACAAACATTGCTTAGCCATGCAGGGGCAGATCAGGCCATATAGCCCAACATGTGAAAGCAGGGAACATGGTAGTCAGGTCCCTTTGCCCAACTCCTTTTTTCCCTCGTGGGAATGAAAAGGCAGAGATGAAAAGGGGAGCAAGAAAAAAAAAAGATGACGTTGGTGGAAAACTGATTAAAAAGCCCTGGTTTGCCAGCCAAGCATGCAAAACCATGTTGCACATTAAGTTATGCTCAACAACAGCTCAAACTCAGGTTTCTTATTTAGATATAAGGTTTAATATTAACCAAGTACATGACAAGAATCTCATGTCAAGGACAATGTAGAGCAATGTTTACCCAAGTGTGACCCACCTGCTTCAGAATCACCTGGGAAGATTCCTGGCACCACTCCAGGTCTAAAATCCTTTGGGCCTGGGAACTGAGAAGCTGCCTTCCACCAAGCAAATGGGGGTTCTTACACACAGTCAGTTTTGAGAATGCCTGATGGAGAGAAACAGCAAAGTTTCCTAGAGCTGCACTGAAGGCACCTTTATCAAATGTAAGCAGGGGGCTGAGGCACAGCTCTTCAAGCTTTACCTAGAGTCAGGAACAGCGGGTGTCAGTTTTCCAGAGCAGAAACCTGAAGAGCATTTGAATCACTAGCTCTGTTCTGTGAAGCAGCACCACAGAGGTTAATCTCTCCAGTAAGATTCCCAGGCTGTAAACACCAATTGGCTCCCAGAAATGCTCTTTTTAAGCTTTGTAATGCACACCAAGCAACAAGACTGGGTGCAACAGTTTAAAAAAAAATCAGAAACTAAAATTAAATACCTTAAAAACAATAAACAATTTCCATAAGCCAAAAATTGTTTCCTGGATTTCAAAATAAAATGAAAAGAAACTCTTTACAACAGCACCAAAGTCTCTGGACCAAATCTCAGTACTGAGCAGAGAGAGCCTAAAAGTCAGTCCAAAACTTCAGAACAAGGCCATTTCTTTGCCTCCCCAGCACTATCTCTCTTCCCCACAATGAAACAGAAATCATGTTTTTGAAAATATGTCTCCAAATATAACTAAACTTAAGCAAAGGTATCCAGACATTATCTCATCCAAATTTCTCTATGTTTGTAACATGAGGATATTATCTGTTTTGTTCATTTTTGTGTCTTTTCCCTTTGCCATTTCATTTAGCTGAGAAGAAACATTCTAATTTCAGAGGAAACAATTACACAGTTAAAAAATGGTTATTTCATTGGCAAGTGCCAGCACGGATGGACTGAGAAGAGTTAGAAATTTGTGTCACGTAATAAAAAGAATCTCATTTTTGGCATTTGGTTTGTTAACACTGCAAGTTGCCACCTTCTGAGTTAACAGGAGAGTTAAACTTTTGCAAGCCTACTCTTGCAGATGCTTTGCATTGTTACTTGGCATTAATGATATCACACAAACAATCTCTGGGGCATTCTGCTAACAGAACATTCACAGTCACAATGAAAAGAAACACATAAAACAGATACTTACAGGTAGTGGTTTTCCTTTCCAAGACAAAAAGTTAGAAACCCTTGGAACTGGCGGGCAGGATAAGAGTCACTGACACAGCAATCTGGTTTAAAGGGCTTTGAGAGGAAGGGGGAGGAAAAAGAACCCCGGGAAGGAAGAGAGCTGAAATTCCAGTCTTTCAGGTCAGCTGTGTTTGAGATTTCTTTTTACTAAAAATCCATTAACCCACCTCACAGAAAATACAGAATTGAAGTTCACATACACACTCCACTTTCTTTGCTGGTCTTCTCCAAGTCAGCTGCTGCAGCTTTGCAAACTTCCTGAGCGCCAAGCCTCAGGACTCCCTGTGAGAAGGGCATGATAAAGATGCCTTCAACTGTTTACACGGAGCCCGACCTCCCTGGCGGACAGCCACCGCTCGCCCCGTGCCTTCTGCTGGTTGGGTCCGCAGGGACAAAACTGAGCTTTTGTTAATGAGGTCGGTTGCCTCTTCCCAGTCTCTTCCCAGCTTCCTTTCTCACTACTAGTTTTGTACTAACTGCTCTGCCACTCGCCGAGCCAGAGCAGCCTCTCCCGCCTGCAGCACACAGGCACACACACACTCAGACACAGGCACACACACATTCACAAATGGGCACGCACACAGTCACATACAGACACACCCACTCACAGAGGTACACACACAGGCACACATACAAACACGATATACACACAATCACCACACACAGACACATACACAGGCAAATGCATTCACATGCATGCACACAGTGACCCACCCCACACATGTGCATGCATTCTCACGCATGCTCCACACACACACGGGGGCACACACATACGCACAGGACGCACATGCCCACAACCACACATGTACATACTCACGCAGACTCTTCCAACACACTTTTTTTCTGTCCTTCTTTTCTTCCAACACATTCCCATCTTCAAAGGTTTTTATTTAAATTTAGATGAGAAGCCCAGCATTCAGAAGGGACAGGGCCCGTTTTAACTTTTGTCATGGCATTTAAGGGAAAAGATAGGATGGAACTAGATCCTAAGGTGCTGTTTTTAAGTACCACCTTAGTTCTTCCATTTGTAAGGCTTTTTGTGTGTCTGGCTCTTTTCGAAAACCCATAAAAATCCCATTAATCTGATCCATTTGCATATAGTGCATGATCCCAATAATGCAGATATATCACAGGCCAAGAACTGTCCTCTCAACAGAGATTCACATAGTTAACTTGTCAGTATTCAGTGGTCTGTGAAAGTCTTAATCCTTAACAACTGTTTAATAAAATGCTTCCCTGTATTTTATTCCCACCAGGAAAAAAAAAGATAATGGCCTACCATCTGGCCTTTTAAATTAACCATAAAGAGAAAATTTGAAGTATTAACTCACTTTGGGGGAACTGTTTATATTAAGACATGTCTGGCTATCCTAAACCTTTGCCAAAAATATAGAACACTGTGAATCCAATTCAAACTAGATGTGGTTTCCCGTAACAAGGTCACAACACCATATGCCTTTCTTTGGAAGCCATAAGGAAAAGAGAGAGGAAAATTAAAAAGGAGAACAAAATTATATGAGGAAGGAAGAAAGAAAAGAGAAAAATGTAAAGAAGAAAAGAATGCATAAGAAGGGAGAAAAAATTATGTATTTTAAAAACATGCTTTGTGGTTACTTTAGCAATGAATGGTGCATATACACTTACTCAAAGTCATCAGAGATTTCAAATCTTCAAGAATTTCTTGATTCATTTTATTTGCTCTGAGAATAAGTAGGTGAAAGTTAAGAATCACTAAGCTCTTTATAAGTGAACAGATATTATTTACTAAACACAGTTATTATTACATAAATATAGTGACAATGTGTGAGTCATATATTAATCCTGAAAAGGCAAGAAATAAAGTCTTAATAATGACAGTTAAGAAACACAGCATAATAGACAATTTTATTCCCAAACTGATTTTCAAAATTGCCCAGGTTGTGAATATCTTACCTGCAAAGAAATGAAGATGGTTTTAGAAGCTGTTAGTTGAGACTCGGATTCCATTTGACAAAGGAATTGTATACTATGTACAAACGGTTGCATCAACATGCTTATTCTAACATCTGAGCTAAATAAGATTTATAGATTAGTCTAGAAACAGAGATAAATGTCTTTATATCACTACTATGGGAAAAATAACTTAAGCATGCTAAGCAAAAAATAACAAACTTAGATTGTAAAGTATTTCAAAAAGTCCGCAGGAGATATAATCTTTCCAAAGTTAATTATATACATGAAGCTTGGCCTAACTGTGATGAACATATTCTGAAATAGGCAGTTAAGAGTTAGATCAGTCAAAATGTCCTGAAATCCTTAGTACCTGTTTATACAAATGTCATTCCTTCTATCTGCCACAAATGAATAAGGGCCTGGAAATAATACAATTATCAACTTCAATCAATAAAATACTGTTTGAACAGATTGAAATGCCAAGCTAGGGAATTTAAAAAGAACTAGTCAAAGAAACAACAAAGAATTCTTCCCCTAAAAGCATGTGCTGCTGAACTTAGTGCTGGCACAAAATTCATTTTTAAAGAAATCATTTTACTTCTAGCCCTAGTTGGAGTGATAATGAAAAATATCAAATGTGTGTTGGAGATTGGCATATCATTTTGGATTGTAAATATGAATGATTTTTGTTGAATTGCTGTAGAATGTAGCATTCTCTGAAAAGCATAGCCAATGCCTTCACCAACAATTCATATAAAAAATTAGGAATGTGCCTATTAAATTTTGATGATGGCAGCAAGACAGAAGTGTTATCTATTGCAACGTAAAGATAGTTTTCCACTGAGTCTCTAAAACTAGATGGCCATGGGAAGCAATACTATGGCGAGAGAAGAGGATGAGTCCAGGAATAGAAAGGTTATACATACCACACTTGAAATAATAAACATGAAAACAAATAAATAAAGAAAAGCAATAAACACCTCTGTGTACCAGAAAAGAGCAATAACACAGCCCAATGAGAGGGTTTATAGGAAGAGCCTTGCTGACCTCAGACTTGGGAGCTGACAACATGATTAGGGGTTATCAGGAAATAAAACCACCCCAGAGCAGGGCACAAGAGGAGCGTGCTCTGCTTGCCATAAGAGCGCTACAGGCCAATTTGACTGTTAACATGAATGCAAAATCCTAAATAACTAATTTACAAATCAAATTCAGCTCTGCTTTTTAAAAGACAATATGACCAATAGCGATGAATTTTTCTTTCAGGATTGCAAGGATGTTTCAAAATCAGAATATCTAGCAGTTTAATATATTAAAGAAGGAAAAAAGACATGACTATCTTAATAACTGCAGAAAAGAGACATTCAGTAAAATTTAATACTCATTCATTAAAAAACCAAAAACTGAAAACTATTAGCCAACTAGGTCTGGAAGGGAAGTTTCTAAATCCAATTAAAGACATCTTACTCCAATCTCCACAATTCAACATTGGATAGGAGATCCTAACCAACACAGTAAGTCAAGATAAAAAAAATGAGGCATAAAAATTTAAAAGGAAAAATAAACCTTTCATTATTTGCAAAAGATAAGAGTCTCTGTACAAATATGCAAAAGAATTTACTGTTTGAACTATTCAAAGAGTTCAGCAAGTTTGTTGGACATAAGGTCAACATACAAAAATAAATGGCATTCATATATACAAGTAACAACTAATTACTGAAAATACTTTTTAAAAGACAGCTTTTACAATAGCAGCAAAACTTTAATGAGCCTGGTAATTCATCTAAATTAATTAAATTTGGGTAAAATTTCATGAAGAAAATAAAAAATTAATAAAGGGCATAAAAAATCTAGATAAATGGGAAGATAATATCAAACTGATTGAGAAGACTTAATAATGTAAAAATGTCAATTCCCCCAAAATTAAAATTTCAATGCAGTGTCAATTAGAATGCCAACAAGGCATTTTATATAAATATGTGTACACATATACATATTATGTACATATATGTTATATATGTATATTATATATACTATGAAATATATAAATTATATGTATTTATATATTTGTATATATTTTGTGTGTATGTGTGTATATATATATATATATGTATATATAAAATGACAAGCTGATACTAAAATTTATCTAAAAGAATAAAAACCAGGAATGGCCAAGACAAATTGAAGAAGATACATTTAATGATGAATTTCCCTGCTAAATATTGATATTTTATATTATAAAGTTTTCACAATTAAGAAATTGTGGAATTTTCACAGTGATAGAAGGCAAAGAAAGAGTCTAGAAAAGCTTGGAAGAAGGTCACTCACATATAGCAACCTGGTGTATGACCAAGGTCAGAATAGAAGTCAGTGAAGAAATAATAGACAATCAATAATATGTTGACAGAACAATTGGTTATCCATATGGAAAACATAGCATTAGATCTCTACTTCATATCATATATCAAAAAACATTAGATCTTTACCTCATACTATACATCAAAACAAATTGCAGTTGATCTGAGTATCTTAATTTGATAACAAAGCCTTTAACTTTTAGAACCAAAAAAATCAAGGAATATCTTCTTAATATCAAGGGAAAATTTCTTAAGTATGATACAATAAGTAAAGGCTATAAAAGAAAAGCTTGATATATTTTATATAATAATTAAAATTTCCCATGGAGCAGAAACTTAAAGTTTAAAAAAAAAAAAAAAAAAAAAAAAAAAAGACAGAAATTGGGAGAAGGTACTCACAATGAAAATAAATTACAAAATCTTTATGTTCAAAATTTAAAGAAGCTTCTGAAGCCTATACAAATCATTAAGAAAAAAATCTTAATATTCTCCTTTTATTAAAGGAGAAGACACACAAATGGCTAATAAATACATGAAAGCATCCAATTACACAAACAATCATGCCAGTACAAATGGAGACTAAAAATGAGATTCTCTTAGATAAATAAAACGTTTAAAATCTTACAATAAATTAAATCTGGTAAATTAAATAAATTAAATCTGGTAAAAGATAAGTGGGGGAAAAACTCTTAGTTGCTACTGGAAGTTTTAAATAGTTACAAACACTTAGAAAGTAGTTTGACCATTTCTAGTAAAAGTAAATATTCCAAAAACCTTAAATTAGGCATTTTAACTTCTAGAGTTACACTTAGATTCTCATATGTGTACAAAAAGTCTTATACCTGACATTCTTTGCCATTGTAATTGAAAAATATTGAAACAACCATCATCTAAACCAAAAAGATGTTGAGTAAAGAAAGCAAATTGCAGCCAGGTGCAGTGGCTCACACCTGTAATCCTAGCACTTTGGGAGGCCCAGGCGGGTGGATCACTTGAGGTCAGGAGTTTGAAACCAGACTGGCTAACATGGTGAAACCCCATCTCTACTAAAAATACCAAAAAAATTAGCTGGGCATGGTGGTAGGTGCCTGTAATCCCAGCTACTTGGGAAGCTGAAGCAGGAGAATCACTTGAACCTAGATGTGGTGGTTGCAGTGAGCCAAGATCACACCACTGCACTCCAGCCTGGGTGACAGAGCAAGACTCCGTCTCAAAAAAAAAAAAGAAAAAAGGAAATTGCAAAAGTACAGGAACATGCTTTAATAGGGATTACACTGAATCTGTAGATCACTTTGGGTAGTATGGACATTTTAACTATATTAAGTCTTCCAATCCATGAACATGGGTTGTCTTTCCAATTATTTGTTCCTTCTTTAATATTTTTATCAATGATTTGTAGTTTTTAGTGTACAGCATATGAGACTTTCATCTTGATTATATTTATCACTAAGTAAAGAGGACTTTTTTAAAAAAGTGTTTTTATAAAAAACTTTACATGGATTTCAAAAATTCTTTGCACCAAAATAAATTTGTACTAACTTGTTATAACATGTCGGAACGTCTAGCTTGAGGCACTAACAACTATAAGACACCAGTTTGAAAAGAACTGCTATCAGAGCAACATGAATTCTGCTAAAATTGAAATAAGAGCAAAGATCAAATTTACGGTGGGAGAATAGTGAAATCATTGGTGCTTTACGAAAAGTCTGTGGGGAAAATGCCCCTACAGAAATCAGCAGTTTGCAAATGGATAACTCATTTTAAGAAGAGATGAGACAATGTTGAAGATGAAGCTCACAAGGGCAGACCATCCACATCAAAATGCGAAAAAAAAAAATCATTTAGTTCACACCTTAATTGAAGAGAATCAATGATTAATTGGTGTTGACAAACAACAGTCAACACCATAGACACCTCAGTTGGTTCAGCTTACACAATTCTGACCAAAAAATTAAAGTTGAGCAAACTTACCATTTGAGTGGTGCCAAAACCATTGTGCTGTGATCAGCTGTAGACAAGAACAGAGTTTTCTTTTTTTTTTTTTTTTTTTTTTTTTTTTTGAGACGGAGTCTCGCTCTGTCGCCCAGGCTGGAGTGCAGTGGCGCGATCTCGGCTCACTGCAAGCTCCGCCTCCCGGGTTCACGCCATTCTCCTGCCTCAGCCTCCCGAGTAGCTGGGACTACAGGCGCCCGCTACCACGCCCGGCTAATTTTTTGTATTTTTAGTAGAGACGGGGTTTCACCGTGTTAGCCAGGATGGTCTCGATCTCCTGACCTCGTGATCCACCCGCCTCGGCCTCCCAAAGTGCTGGGATTACAGGCGTGAGCCACCGCGCCCGGCCAAGAACAGAGTTTTCAATGGAAATTTTAAACAAGGAGGATCAAGATCCTGAAGGATTTCTTCAAATAATTACAACAGAAGATAAAACACTGCTTTACCAGTATGCCCCTAAAGACAAGGAACAATCAAAGCAATGACTACCAAAAGGTGCAAGTTGTCCAGCCAAAGCAAAAGCAGACCAGTCAAGAGCAAAGATCATGGCAAACTTGTTTCGGATGTTCAAGGAATTTTGCTTGTTAACTTTCTGGAGGACCAAAGAACGATAAGATTTGCTTACTATGAGAGTGTTTTAAGAAAGTTAGCCAAAGCTTTAGCAGAAAAACACGCAGGAAAGCTTTGCCAGAGTCCACCTCCACCAGGACAATGCTGCTGCTCATTCCTTTAATTGAACAAAGGCCATTTTGCAAGACTTTTGATGGGAAATCATTATACATCCATCGTACAGTCTCCAAATTTGGCTCCTTCTGACTTCTTTTTTTCCCCTAACCTTAAAAAGTCTTTAAAGAGAACCCATTTTTCTTCAGCTAATAATGTTAAAAAGACTGCATTGACATGGCTAAACTGCCAGTATTTCCAGGTCTTTAGGGACAGACTAATTAGCTGATATTATCATTTACAAAAGTATCTTGGACTTCATGGAGTTTATGTTGAGAAATAAAGTATATATTTTTTATTTTTATTTTTTAATTTAATTTTTCCACAATTTTTAAAAGTCCCCTCATATGGCATTTATTGTGTTTAGGTAAATTCCTTTTACACCTAGAAAAAAATCATAAAATTCATATGAAACCACAAAAGATTCGAAATGGCCAAAACAATCTTAAAAAAAAAGAAGAAAACTGGAGACACAACACCTCCTGATTTCAAAATATAATACAAAGCTATATTAATCAAAACAGTGTGATACTGACATAAAAACAGAGATAGAGACCAATGGAACAGAATAAAGAGCCCAGAAATAAACCCAGGCATGTACAGTCAACTGATCTTTGACAAGGGTTACAGAAATACGCAATGGGGAAGAGACAGTTCTTCAACTGATGGTGTTTGGCAAAACTGAATATTCACATGCAGAAGAATGAAACTGGGCCCTTAGCTTACACAATATACAAAAATCACCTCAAAATAGATTAAAAACTTAAGTGTTACACATGAAACTATGAAACTTGTAGAAGAAAACGTAGGGGAAAAGCTTTATGACATTAGGCTTAGCAATGATTTGCTGGATATAATACCAAAAATATAAGTAACATTAGAACAAGAATCACTGAGGAGGAAAATTCCAAAAAAAAAAAAAAAAACGCCAGAAGTAACAAAAGCAAAATTAGACAAGTAAAACTACATCAGACTAAAAATCTTCTGCACAGTAAACAAAACACTCAACAGATTAAAAGGTAACCCATAGAACAGGGAAAAATATTTGCAAATCATATTTCTGATAAGGGATTAATATCCCAAACATACAAGGAACTCCTGCAACTCAATTAAAAAAATGGGCAAAATTTCAATAGACATTTTTAAATGGGCAAAAAAATTCAACAGACATTTCTTTAAGATATAAAAATAGCCAAAAGGTATATAAAAAATGCTTGATCTAACTAATCTTCAGGGAAATGCAAATCAAAACCGTAATGAGATATTATTTCACACTATTAAGATGGATATTACTTTATTAGTCAGGGTTCTCTAGAGGGACAGAATAGGATAGATGGATATAAAAAGGGGAGGGGTTATTAAGGAGTATTACTCACGTGATCACAAGGTCCCACAATAGGTCCTCTGCAAGCTGAGCAACAAGGAAGCCAGTCAGAGTTCCAAAGCTGAAGAACCTGGAGTCTGATGTACCAGGGCAGAAAGCATCCAGCATGGGACAAAGATACAGGCTGGGAGGCTAAGCCAGTCTCATCTCTCCACATTCTTCTACCTGCTTTTATTCTGGTCATTCTGGCAGCTAATTAGACAGTGCCCACCCAGATTAAGGATGGGTCTGCCTTTCCTAGCCCACGGAGTCAAATGTTAATCTCCTTTGGCAACACCCTCACAGACACACTCAGGATCAATACTTTGCATGCTTCAATCCAATCAAGTTGACGCTAAGTATTAACCATCACAATTATAAAAAATAAAAGCAAAAGATAAATGTTGATGAAGATGTGGAGAAACTGGAACCCTTGTACCCTCTTGCTGAGAAGGCAAAACGATGCAGCCACTATAAAAAAAAGTGTGGTGGTTCCTCTAAAACTGAAAAATAGAACCATCATGTGATTCAGCCATCCCGCTTTTGAATGTACATCCAAAAGAATGGAAATCAGGATCTTGAAGAGATATCTGCACTCCAGTGTTCACTGCAGCACTATTCAGAGTAGCCAAGATACGGAAACAACCTAAGTGTCTATCAACAGATAAATGGGTAAAGAAAATGTGGTGTATATACACAATGGGATATTATTCGGCCTTTGAAAAGAAGAAAATCTTGCCATATGAGACAAGATGGATGAATCTGGAGGAAATTATGCTAAGTGAAATAAGCTAGCCATAGAAGGACAAATACTGCATGATTCCACTTATATGTGGTATATAAAATAGTTAAACTCATAGAAACTGAGAGTAGAAGGGTAGCTGCCAGGGACTTGGAGGCAGGAGAAACAAGGCGCTGTTCAATGGGTACAATGCTTCAGTTATGCAAGATTAATAAGTTCTAGAGATTTGCTGTACAACATTGTGCCTATAGGTAACAAGGGCACACTGTATTTAGAAATTTGTTAAGATAGATCTCATGTTAAGTATTCTTACAACAAAACAAAATGAAACAAAGCAAAAAACAACGAGGCACAAGGAAATTTTTGGAGGTGGTCGATTTATCTATTACCTTGATTATCTATTATGTGCATATGTTCAAACTCATCAAATTGTATATGTTAAATGTGTGCAATTTTTATATATCAATTATACCTCAATAAAACTATTTTTAAAAAGATGGACAGAATAATATGTAATTTTTAAAAACAAAAAACCAACACAATTGTTTATTTGTACATCTGTGGTAAAAATAAAAGCATAGATGAAAAAGATACATACCAATTTCAATTCACCAATTACCTCAAGGGCTTCCAGGCTGCTAGCAGGCTATTGTTTTATTTCAGACAAGAGGCAGGCTTTAAAGGAATCGTCTGCATGAAGGCTTTGAAGAAGATGCTCCTGACTGGAGAGACACTGAAGGGACAGGCTTCCAAATACACACATGCACACATCGTGCAAGCATGTAGCTATTAACAACAAAGGAATCCTTCTCCCAGCACTTTGTTTTATTTCTGGAGCTAATGGTCCAGCTGGATCTGAAAGGATGAGGGATTCAGGTCCCCTAACTTTACAAGGGCTTATACTCAAATCACGTGCTTCAGTGAATCTATTTGCGCAAACATTTCCCATCCTCCATATTCAAGGCTATTGTGTGTAGATATGGAAACTTCAGGGTAAAAATTCTACTAATTATATTATCATTTCCACATTTGTCCACTAAATTCAGACAGGAAATCAGAATAAACTCACAGCTTCCATTCCACTCTGCCTTCACAACTGAAAATCAAACAGGCAATGCATTTTTTTAATAATTAACTTGAACACAGCTTCAAATGCTAGCATTAGCTAGACATAAGAATTTTGCACATGCATTAAAAACATGAAAAAATCATCAGGAATCCTTTTTATCTCCACCTTTTACAGAAAAGGGGAAGATGCACCAAAGGCAACATAAAGAATTTAATTTTCAGATGTTTTCCATTTTAACAATCTGTGTGGGACTTGAGAGTGATTTAGTAATTTCAAAGCTTAGCACCAGGAGCAATTTTATTTTTCCAAGCATAACTCAAGGAGTTGGGAGTCTTTGCTTACTGACCTTAATTTTTTAAAATGTGACTCTAGAAAAATGTCCTAACTCCAGCTTTCTCAAAAGACATTTTGCATGATGAAAAATAAAAATAAAATCAGTTTTCGCACAAAAACATCATGGCAACTTAGCCTAAGTTAGAACACAATGAAATTAACAAAATAAAACCACAGGCAAAGATGCTTTCCACATATTAGGAGTAAATTTCACAATTCTACTAACGAAATCACAGACTGTTTGGAAAGCTGAAGCTGAAGCCACACACTGGTTGTGCCTCACAGAAATATGCTGATCCCTTCAACGAGGGTTACTGAACCTAAGTGTAGGCCAAGTGCTGAGTAGGACCTAGTGCCTGCTCTCAAAAACTTTACAGTCTAGTTGGAGAAGTAAGATAAGAATACATAGAAATGTTATACATTGAGATATGATTGAGGACAGCAAATTATTATTGAACATATACACTCTTATGTACGTTTTTATTTACATGCATTAACTCATTTATTTTTTTTTCACTGTTCAAGGTTTTTGGGGGTTTTAGTTGGTATAACACTTGGATAGTTAGCTGCATTGTTTACATGTAGATCTTTTTACATTATATGGTAATGTACACTGCTGATACATATAGTTCACAAAATAAGATCCTTTGGAACAATTATGCACAAGACATACGATATTGGATTTACACACTGGATCCCAGGATGTGACTGATTGGGAAAAAATGTTGGACTAGGCATGTTCAGTGAAGGAGCCAGGAAGTTATATAACACATGGTAAACATCCACCTGGCTCAAGGGGCAAATGCAGCATGTACAGCATTGGCAGTGGTGCGTCAGAGGTGGCAGAACTACTTCACACTAACCAGTTTAGGACTACACAAGATTAATACCATCCAGCATCAGGATATAGCTGTGGATTTTACAAATCATTCCTATTTCTAACTTGAGGAGTTGATGTTTTTCCCAGTCCATCTTAAAATATGACTGCTTTAATCACAGATCAGATAAAAAGGACAGCATGTACAACCTCCAACTAGAATCCTGTTGTAGCCTAGACAGTAAAATGATATGACATCAGAAGACTTTAAAATTGCAGCTCTTTTTGGATCCCCCAAAGTGTATCTGCACTCTTCTTCAAACAGGCCTCTTCCTCAGGAGTTAGAGTCACCTTCACAAGGTCTGAGATTCCATTCTGTCCCAAAATGCAAGGAACCCGAAGGAAGACATCATCTTTTATTCCATAGAGACCCTTAATCATGGTGAAAACTGGGTGCACCTGCCTAAGATTCTTCATCGTACTCTCTGCCAAATCTGCTACAGAGAGTCCAATGGCCCAGGATGTGTAGCCTTTGAGTTTGATCACCTCATAAGCACTCTCAACCACCAGTTTGTGAGCCTCTTTCCACTGTTCCTTATGTTTATCAGTCTCTAAATCTGGGTGCGGAGTCTTCAGGGAGACACCAGCAACATTCATTCCACTCCATACAGGTGCCCTGGAAACTCCATGTTCCCCAAGGACCCACCCATGACAGCTTAATGGGTGAACTACCAGCCTTTCCCCCATCAGGTAACGGAATTGGGCTGAATCCAGATTGCAACCACTTCCAATAACACGGTTTTTGGGAAAACCACTTATCTTCCAAGCCACGTAGGTCAAGACATCCACTGGATTTGAAACAATAAGCAACTTGCAGTTCGGGCTGTATTTTACAACATTAAGAATGATGAATTTAAAGATGTTCACGTTATGCTGGACCAAATCTAGACGGCTTTCTCCCTCTTGCTGACATGTCCCAGCCATGATAATTACCAGTTTGGAGTTTGCAGTTACATTATAGTCTTTGCCAGAGACAATCTTTGGTGTTCTAAGGAAAAGGCTGCCATGTTGGAGATCCATCATCTCTCCCTTCAATTTGTCTTCGATGACATCAACAAGATCAAGTTCATCTGCCAAGTCCTTCATTAAGATATTGATGGCACAGGCCATGCCAACAGCACCAACCCCAACAACTGTAATCTTATTCTGGGCGGTCTGTTCTTCCTTTAGAAGATTATGAAGCAGCTGATCCTTGAGAGTTGCCACATTGGACTTGGAACCAAAAGGAATCAGGAATGCACATCAGGCGGTCGTCGGGGCGTGTGGCAATGAGATCCGGAATCAGCGGCAGTGGCTGCAGCACTCCCATTATTAACTCATTTAACCCTGACAACAACCCTACTACCTTGAGTGGATCTAGGGACTTAAATAATAGCATCAGTTCTTTCTCTCTCTATCAGCAAGCTCTGTCTCCACATTACTTTGCATATTAACCTTATTTGCTCCTAGTGCAATACAGGCTTTTTCATGGGAAAGAAGAATAGCAGCAATGTAGGCCTGCATATCTATGACTTGTGAACCAAAAAGAAGAGAGTCATCATTCATAATAGTTTTAGCAAAAAAAAAAAAAAAAAAAAAAAAAAGAACAACTGGGGAAGGAGTGGGGGCTTTGGATGTGGACACATCAGAATCACATGGGGTGGGAAAAGATTTTAGAAATGGTAGCAGGGAAGAGGGATAGGAAAGCTGGTCAGGCACCATAACATATGTCTAGTTCAATCTTTGAGGCAAGAGGGAGCTACTAAAGGGTTTTGAGTAGGGGAGAGACATAGCACTAATCACTCAGACAGTGAGTGAACCTTACCCCCAGCCCAAAATCTACAGCTCACCAGAGCTTTGCTATTCTCATCTAATGCATGATCTTCATTAATCTTCAAAACGAACATTTGAAGAAAGTACTCTTTCCCCCACTTTAAAGGTGAAGAAATTAAATGGTATCTTGAGAGACTTGTAAATGTCAAGTGTCTAATGTATGATAACCATTACGAGTAGTTCTCTAAAGATTTGTGAATGAATAGGTTGAATACTAATATCCATTACATTTCTGGCCTTATGTTAAGTACTGATTAGGGTGGAGAAAGTGATATACATTATGTGGCCCTCACTCCCAAAGAACCTGCAGTGCTGTTGAGGAGATAAGATTTATACACTAACACCTGCCACACAAAATAGAGAATAATACCAGGTAATAAATACAAATTATACCAAGAGATTTGTTGGCCAAGTAGGGTCTCTCTGAGGAGGTGACACTTTATCAAAACCCTGGATAAAGTGAAGATTCTGGGGATGAGGAAAGCCCAGGCAGTTAGCTGCTAAAAGGAGACTTAGAGATTTTCCAATTTAAATTATGGGTTTTGAATATTTTTTAAGCATTGAAATCATTTTGTAAATAAACATTTTGATAGTATCCTAACACATAAAACAGAAATAAGTAGTTCTCTTTGTTTGGAAAGTAGCGGTAGAGGACCAAGTGTCCCCAGCTCTTGGATTTTTGCATGCTGCAATTCAGGACACCTCCTAGAATCTCTAAGATCCCAAGTAACACTGTCTGGGGGAAAAAGTGTTTAAATATGAAATCCTTATTTGACAGATGGGTAAACCAAGACCAAGAGACTAAGTCACTTGCCTTAGAAATCACAGCTACTTAGTAGTGGTTCTGAGTATAGAACTCGTATCTCCTCCCTCAGAAAATAAGACTCCTTCTACCACACTCCATTCCCTCATTCCATAAGTATCGATTAACCTCCAACAATGCCTCAGGCACCAGCTTCATCACTGAAGAAAATGCAATGAGAAAAAAAAACAACATACCACTGGCCTTGTGCTGTGTTCATTTCCTATATTAAAAAATAATCACAAAACTAAATACTTAATTATGAATTGTGGTAAGTCCAACAAATAAATGTACCCTAAAGCATCGTAATATGCCCTTCATAAGACTAGGAACAGAAAATAGATTTATCACATGGGCTATAGGAAGGTTTTGTCTTAAGAATTTACATTCTTAGTAATATGCCTCCCCCACGTGACATATGTTGACTCTTTGTATTTTAATAAAGACTTTTCATGATTGAATTCATGCTCACACATCTGCTTTGTCCATCAGACTGAAAAGACTTTAACTTAAATCTAGCCACCAAGTCAGGTGCATTGATTTGAATAAATGCTGTGTACTGAAACACCTTTCTTTTCCTGCAGTATTTACCCAGCATCTAACTATTGACATTTTTCTCTACTTAACATATATGGAGATGACCCTTCTCTCCTCCTTTCCTTAGGGAGTACACACTTTGCAATTGGAAGGAAAATTACATTCTTCAGTCAGATTGAAAATCAATGACATCGCTGGTCACAATCCCCAGGGAGTTTCTCAAGGAGAAAAGACAGTCTTAAGAATTCCACAAGAAGAAATTGAAACATCGTGCATTATTAGTGGGATTATAAAATGGTGATACTTCTGTGGAAAATAGTACGGAAATTCTTCAAAAAATTAAAAATAAAACTATCATATAATCCAGCCATCCCACTTCTGGGCATATAGCCAAAAGAATTAAAAGCAGTCTTGAAGTGATATTTTAACACCCACGCTCATCAGAACACTCGTCACAATAGCTAAGACATGGAAGCAATGTAAACATCCATAGATGGACAAATGGATTAACAAATGTGATTTATTCATGCAATGGAATATTATTCACCCTTTAGAAGAAAGGGAAGTCTTGCATATGCTACAAAGTGGGAGAACCTTGAGGATATTAGGCTAAATGAAATAAGTCAGTCACAAAAAGACAAATACTGTTTGATTCCATTTATATGAAGTGTCTAAAGTAGTCAAATTTATAGAAACCGAAAGTAGAATGGTGGTTACCGGGGCTGGTGGGAGGCAGAGAGGGGTGTTGCTTAATGGGTATGGAATTTCAGTTTTTGCAAGATGAAAAAGTTCTGGAGATCTATTTCACAACAGTATGAATATACTTAACAAGCCTGAAATCACTTAGGATCTGGCATTATTTGAAGAATGACCAGCTATGCAATGAACTTTATCATTGTTTCTTTAAAAACATGTCTTTACTTACAAGTACAGTTATGATAGGTTCCCAACTTACAGTCAACTCACTCAACCAAATATGTTTGAGGTAGGGGGTGGGAGTATGATAAAAAATGCTTTTTTCTAAAAGTTTCTTTGTTCAGAGTTTCAAATTATCTCTCATTACTTCTAGATCTCAAAGATGGGGTCTCACTCTGTCGCCCAGGTTGGAGTACAGTGGCGCGATCTCAGCTCACTGCAACCTCCGCCTCCCATGTTCAAGCCTCAGCCTGCCTCAGCCTCCTGAGTAGCTGGGACTACAGGTACATGCTGCCACACCCAGCTAATTTTTTTATTTTTTAGTAGAGATGGGGTTTCACCATATTGGCCGGGCTGGTCTTCAACTACTGACCTTGTGATCTGCCCGCCTTGATCTCCCAAAGTGCTGAGATTACAGGCGTGAGCCACTGCACTGGGCCTAATTAAATATTTTTTTAAATAGATGACACTTCCCCATGTCTAGGAATCTTTTGGAGGTCTTCTCTGGAATTATATCAAAAATACTTCTCAAACCTTTTGTTCATAAAGTGGACTTGGCTCTAAACAGAAAGTAAAAGACAATTATAAGGCGGCTTCTCTAGAGTCTGCAGACCCTTTCTCTAATTTTTTAGCTATAAGCAGTTGACCTTACATATTTTATTTCACCTTTTAACTTCATGACTAAGTTTTCCAGTATGAAATGGGGGTGAAAAAAGAATATACAATTTCAGAAAGCCATACCAGCACTTCAGACACAAATTATATACACTAAACCTTGTTCACAAGAGGCTGCAAATATTTAGTTAAGTCTTTCTTTAATTTCTGCACTGTATACTTCTGTGTTTTGCACAGCCCATTTAGTACACTATGCTTTTAATGTTATCTATTTTTAGCCCAATAATTCATAGGAATTATATAAACTATATAACTTCAATTGTATGACACTTCTCACTGCATCTTGCCCTGGTAAGCATGTAAGAAATGGCATTGATGATGGTGCAATTTGGGTTCCTGCTCTAAACAATGTCACAGAAGTATCTGAGCTCTCTTTGCTGGCATCAATAAAAATGTAGTTAGGAAATAAACTCTGGAAGCCACACTAGACAACCACTGAAGACACACTGGAGATGGCTAAGCAGAAGCACAGGTGCCATTGAAAAGATATGGTCTAAGTGGACTGATCACTTTGGGCTGCTTTTCTTTGCTTTTATTCTATAGCATTAAGTCAATTCATTCATTCATCTAACATTTATTAAACACTAAGCATATGTTAACCACTACTACTTTGGTGCTGGAAGTAAAACAATGAATATAATGTATACAATGAACTATTAAAAGCCTGGGCTTTTACCCTACTTGCAAGCTAACAAATTAGCTTGCCACATTTACTTGAATGCTGGCAGAAGACACAAAACTTGTGAGTTTGAGACAAAGAACAGTTTATCACGCGTAGCAATAGTAGCAGTAACCAGTGTATTAACATTTGCACCACTTACCTAAAATTCAACCACAGGACAATGTAAAGAAGGTCATATAATACCTGCATCTGCAGTAGTATGCATTATAAGATACCATGGGAGGATCAAGGATGGGCTAAGAGAAACATTCAGAGAAGGCTTCTCAGAGGACATAAATGCCAGGGCTGATGCTAAAAGGAGGAATAGGAAGGAGCAGATATAGAAAACCAGATGGGTCATTTTAACCAGCAGTCTTTCTAAGACCACAGGCATGGGTATGTGAGTAGTTTGCTACAAGTAGAAAAATCACAAGTTGGGAGTCACTGAAGCTTAAAGCAGAAGGCCAAGGGTAAAGGAAGATGAAGTGAGATAGGCAAGCAAGACCTAGAGTATGGAGAGCCTTTGATATCTTGCCAAAGAGCTTAGTCTTTTCCCTGTTGGCATTGGAGAGCCACTGGACGTCACAAGCAAATAGGTTTGCATTGGATAGATAATGCTAAACAGAAAGGCATCTATGTCTTTGGCATATTGCTGTGATTCTGATATGATATAGCAAGTCCCCAGCAATCTCCAGCAACCTCTGATAACTCACAGCAAACGATGTGTGTGGTTGCCATCAACCATCCTTGTGCATTCTTTGATAATTCAGTAGGGCTGTTTGCACTTCTGAGTCCTGACAAGTGTGCTCTCACTCTCACATTCACCCTATGTCTCCAACAGTGTACCAGAGCTGTGTTTCTTGCAGCATACTTACCAACCCCCACTGTCTTCAGAGTAGTTTAATCTTGTTCCCTGGGGTTTTAACAGTCACTGATAAAGATATCTAATTCAGCATTTTTCTATAATCTAATTTCCTCCTCTGACAAATGCTGTCACTGAAAAATGATGGAGAATTTCCTGACGCCTTCTGTTTTCCTTACTGAGGCCCCTCTAGAGCATTTTGGCATGTGTTATTGATGGGGCCCCTGAATACTGGGAAGAGTGCTGATATCACAGTTTCTAATCATGGATAGAAACTAAGGGCTGGGTAGGGGGTCTTTTTAATCATCTATTTCCAAGAAATGGGAATATAAATCTTTTTAGAATTCTTCGACTTAGATCCAGTGGGTCCTTTAATTAGACATCACCAGAAGTTGTTTGGACATAAAATATACCCTAGATACTTTGTCATCACTAAATGTTACAAAATGGCACCTAGATCTGTCACAACTCTAATTATGAGGGATCAAAAAGGCCTGACTTGATCTCAGAAACTTCAGCCTCCCAAAATTTCAAGACCAAAATTTATTCTGCAGGGCACTCCTTCCATGACACATTGAACCAGCATCCTTTTAGCAAAGTAAATGCTCAGTACTACGGCCAATGGAGTAGGAATTTATTACCTATCTTGTCCATGCTTTTCCATTGATCTGTTATTTTGCTCAACTTATGCCACCATATCTTGGAACCAAGCAGGTATTTGTCAAGGATTTTTGTCTTCTTAAGTAGAGAATCCTCTAGAAATTGACTTTTCACTATCATCAGTAGAAATATTGAGCATATTGTAACCCTGGGTTCTTAGGGTGGCCCTTAGGATTTTAAAACCATAAACTGCATCATCCAATAGACAGCAGCACATCATCTGTAACCTGTGAAGTGATGATCAAATGTTACTAGATCAGTACATGAAGAGAGGAATGTGAGTGATCTAACCTACTCTAACATGGCTGTTCTCAAATGAGTATTAATTACTCCAATTATTGCAAATTGCATATGTAATGCAATATTCGGTAGCCTTTTTCAATTTCCAAAGCTATTTCATAAACATTAACTTGTTTGATTATTATAAAACACTATGATTTTGGCATGACTGTGTTCATCTCACACACAGTAGAATCAAAGACTTGTAGCTGCATTTTTGCAGCAAGAGGCTGCCTCTAAGGCTTGTATTCATAGAATATATTCACGGAGTTTCAAGGGATATTAGTGATGAACTGGCCATGGCTGAACTGGCCATTGGTCTTCTTTTTACAGAAGAGAAATTCAAAACCCAGAAATGTGCCCAAGTTCCCAGAGGTAAGGGTGGGATTAAACATAAGCTCAGGTCCTTTTTTTCCAAGCCAGCATTCCATGTTATGTGGCTTGTGTCTTTGCAATGTATTTCATAATTTCTAATTTCCCTGTGGTAGGGAGAAACCTACCAATCTTAGCATTTTCATCTGAAGTGATGTCAAGTCTTCAGTGTGTCAGGGTGTCCCTAATGCTCTAATCTGCTGGATCATGGGACAGCTTAACAACATTGCACAGCCCAGATCTAACAAGGCCCTGTTGTTGACTCTCAGGTGCAAGCCTATCTTCAGCATAAAATGTCATTTGTTCACAAATGAAGAACCTTCAAGAAAGTTAATATTTTGAATTCAGATCAGTTCCATATAATACATCTGTAAAAGAACAATGGAGTAGCTTGGTCATGCATGGAATCATGGGTAGCAATAGTGGTATAGAGTCAGAGGCTCTGGGATTGAAGGAAGCCTTGGCATTTACAAGTTGTGTGACCTTGGAGAAGTGGCCTCATCTTTCAGAACCTCAGTTACTTGTGGATAAAATGAGGGTTTTTCTTTTAGACATCTCCAGGAGTTGACATAAATTTTAAATGGAATAATATGTTCAACCATAAATGTTAATTATCAAAGTTAATCATATTATTTATGTAGAAAATAGGACACTTCTGAAAATTTGAGCATAGCAAAATTTTTTCCACGTTGCAGATTCAAAATTTCCTCTAGAAAGAATACCAATTCTGGGGTTTTTAAAAAAACATATTTTGAAGTATAATATGTATAAAGTGCATAAAACACATTAATTAAGGGTAGAGTTGATGAATTTACACATTCATTTACACTCATGTAACCAACCTCCAGATCAAGATATAGGACATTTTCTGCACCCCAAAAGGTTTCCTCATTTCCATGTCCAGTCAATACTCTCCGCCAGCACTCGGAGTTGAGCACTATTTCAGCCCCACTCCTGGTTCTCAGGCCTCTGGACTCAAACTGGAACTTACACTATCATCTCCTCTGTTTCTTAGGACTTCAGATTTGGACTGGACCCACACCACTGGTTCTCATGGGCCTCCAGCTTGCAGAGAGCAGATCATGAGACTCCTCAGTTTCCATAATTGCATGGGCCAAACCCTCACGATAAATCTTTTTCTATATATCTATATGTCATCTATTGATTCTGTAGATGAGTTTTGTTTTTCTTGAACTTTGTATACATGGAATAATATAGTTTGTATTGTCATTTGTCTGTGAAATTTATCCACGTCTTTCACATACAAATAGTTTCTTCATTATGACTGCATATTATTGCATGAATATTAAACAAATTATTTATCCATTCTCTGTTAGTGGACATTTGGATTGTTTCTAGTTTGGGGCCATTATGAATAAAGTTGCTATGGACATTCTTGTGTATATCTTTAGGTGGACCTGTGTACTAATTTCTCTTTAGGTGGACCTATGGACTAATTTCTCTTTAGGTGGACCTATGTACTAATTTCTCTTCCGTATATTTTCAGGTCTGAAATTGCTATATCATAAACTGTTGTATGTTTTAGCCACAGCATTTTGAAACAGAGTTTTAAGTAATAGCATTAACTTCCAAGTCCAGTCAACCCTAGCCTGACTAAATCTGTGGATTTATTAGAGTCAATAAGCCAATAAATATTGGTTTAACACCTGCTATGTGTCAGGAATTGTGATTGTTAATTTTATGTGTCAACTTGACTGGGCTAAGGAATGCCCAAATAGCTGGTAAAACATTATTTCCAGGTTTGTGAGGGTATTTCTGGAAGACATTATCATTTGAATTGGTAAAAAGAGTAAAGAAGATCACTTTCACTAACGCAGGCGGGAATCATCCAATCCATTGAAGACCTCAATAAAACAAAAAGACAGATGGGCAAATTTGCTCTCTGCTTGAGCTGGAACATTTATCTTCTCTGGCCTTCAGACACTAGCACTCCTGGTTCTCAGGCCTTTGGACTCAGACTGGGACTTACACTATCAGCTCCTCTGGTTCTCAGGCCTTCGGGTTTGAACTGGACCCACACCATTGGTTTTTGTGGGCCTCCAGCTTACAAGTGGCAGATCATGAGACTTCTCAGCCTCCATAACTGCATGAGGTGATCCCTCATGATAAATCTTTTTCTATATATGTATATATTGCCTATTGATTCTGTTTATCTCGAAAGCCCTGACTAAATACAGGACTACAACAGTGAGCAAGGCAGGTGTGAGCTTCTCTTCATGAGGCTTACCATCTAATTAGAGCAGGACATCTAACTAGAAATGGGAACATGATGAGGGTCATGAGGGGAAGTGAAAGTCACTACAGGAGCATATAACAAGCATTCTAATGTGCTCTTAGGTTGAGTGCATTTCCCTATTTTTACTAAAAGCTGAGTTTTCCAACCAAATGGACAAGAATGAGTTGTGATCAAAGCACTTTGGGCTCCTTTTGCAGTTTTTCCATTAAGCTGTTTTGTGACTTGAGGCAAAACCCCTACCTTCCTGAGTCTCATTTGCAGTACGAATATCATCTTATATGTGCTTCACAGCGAACTGCTCCTCTTAAGTTGTTCGAAGAAATGAGTTTGTAAAGTAGTCACTGGTTATGCAAACTAGACAGTAGAAGTCAGACAAGGAGTCCTGAAGCTTTTCCGACTACAAAAAGATATTTAATCCCCTTATATTCAAGTGAAGTAACAGAAAACTTGGTTTCTCTACAAACAATGTGTATCTTTAGCTATAAGAATAATTGTTGGGCTGGGCACGGCGGCTCACGCATGTAATCCCAGAACTTTGGGAGGCCAAGGTGGGTAGATCACCTGAGGTCAGGAGTCCAAGGCCAGCTTGGCCAACATGGCGAAACCCTGTCTCTACTAAAAATAAAAAAATTAGCCAAGTGTGGTGGTGCGCACCTGTAATCTCAGCAACTTGGGAGGCTGAGGCAGGAGAATCACTTGAATCCGAGAGGCAGAGGTTGCAGTGAGCTGAGATCACACCATTGCACTCCAGCCTGGGCAAAAAGAGCAAAACTCAGTCTCAATAAATAAATAAATAAATAAATATTTTTAAAAGAATAATTGTTAAAATCACAGGAGATTACTGTTAACTCATCATGTTTTTAAATGACAGCCTAGTAAAATCTGTATGATTACTAAATCAGATTCAGGTATCATTCTTCAAGGAAGTACCCTCATCACAACATAAAATGCAATATGTGTTTTTATTTTTTATTTTATTTCTTTATTTGAGACAGATTCTCACTCTGTCGCCAAGCTAGATAGAATACAATGGCCCAATCTCGGCTCACTGTAGCCTCCCTCTCCCAGGCTCTAGCAATCCTCCCACCTAACCCTCTGGAGTAGCTGGAACGGGGTGCACATTATTACTTCATCTGGCTAAGTTTTGTATTTTTTGTAGAGACATGGTTTTGCCGAGTTGCTCAGGCTGGTCTCAAACTTCTGGGATCAAGTGATCTGCCTGCCTCAGCCTCCCAAAGTGCTGGAATTACAGGTGTGAGCCACCATGCCCAGCCTCAATGTATGTTTTTAGTATCTTCTAAGCCAGCAATCCTCAAAGGAGTCAGGGATGACTGGTCTCTGAGACCATTTCAGGGGATGCATGAGGTCAAATTATTTTTATAATAATACCAAGATATTCTTTTCCTTGTTTGCTCACATTCTCTCATAAGTATAGAATGCAATTTTCCAGAGGCTACATGACATGTGACATCACAAGAGATTGAATGCAGGAGCAGATGTGAAGATCCAGCTGTTTTCCATTAAGTCAGACACTAAAGAGACTTGCAAATAGATAAAACAACACCACTTTTTCACCAATTTTTTATTTTCAAAGATATAGTTATTTTTTATGAAAATAATAATGTTTACATGTAATAAAGGTATTGTTTCTTTCAAATAAATATTTCTGTTTTAATTTCTAACACAGTAAATATATAGATATAACTCACATATATAAAAGCTCTTTGGGGTCTTCAATATTTTTTAGAGTGAAAAGTAACCCTGAGAATAAAAAGTTTGAGTACTAAGTAAATGTCTTGCAAATGGTCTCAATCTCCTTATGTAACAAGCTCCTGGATTAGCAGTTTCTATCTCCTTATGTAACAAGATTGTCAATCAGTCTGGCTTTAGTCATGATTGTAGTAGCCAAGACTGAATCAAAGAAAATAGGGCTTATGGAAGCTAAGAAACAATGAAGGGCTTATATATTCCATCAAAGAATATTGGGAAGATATTTATTCTGTCTCCACAAATTGTGTCATGCTTCATGCTTCATGACTGTATATTTACATTCATGATTTTATTTAATGCTCAGAACTTAGGTAGACAGAAAAGGTGTTAGTCCAGCTACTCGGGGGGCTGAGGCAGGAGAATCGCTTGAACCCTGGAGGCGGAGGCTGCACTGAGCCAGATAGCACCACTGCACTCCAGCCTGGGTGACAGAGTGAGACTTCATCTCAAGAAAAAAAAAAAAAAAAAGAAAAGGTGTTAGTCTCCTGATTTTACAGCTGAGGAAATTGACCTAGAGGAGCTCAGTGAATTGAGCCATGGCCACAAAGCTAACAGGCTGGACTGGGATTGGAACGTAGGTATCTGTGATGCCCTATCTAGTGCTCTTTCCATGTAGCAGAACGTAAGAATTTTATGTAAATATTCTCCAAGTTAACTTTGAATCTCAGTAGTTTGTAATTCCATAATTCTTAATCAATGTTATCCTCCTGGTATTGTTTTCTTCAAAAAAAGTCAACATCATTTTTTTTCTCTAAAACTTACTCTCACCAAACCTGAAAAGAGCTTAAGAGAAGCTAATTTTCTGGAAGCATCTTTATACTTGAAGGGTAGAAAAGTATCCATCTTGTCTTTACATTGACTAAAAGTAAGCATAGTCTAATGGGAACTAGAAGCAAATATATCTTCTGAGAAAGAACTAAGAGTTAATACATATTCCATAAAAAGGCTGGAGACTGTCTTTAGCAGACTGATAGCAGTTAAGTACCTTAAGAGAACCAAGTGAGTTTGTTTTTTGTTTTTTTGTTTTTTGGTTTTTGTTTTTTTGAGACGGAGTCTCGCTCTGTTGCCCAGGCTGGAGTGCAGTGGCACGATCTTGGCTCACTGCAAGCTCCGCCTCCCAGGTTCACGCCACTCTCCTGCCTCAGCTTCCCGAGTAGCTGGGACTATAGGCGCCCACCACCACGCCCGGGTAATTTTTGTATTTTTAGTAGAGATGGGGTTTCACCGTGTTAGCCAGGATGGTCTCGATTTCCTGACCTCGTGATCCGCCCGCCTTGGCCTCCCAAAGTGCTGGGATTACAGGCGTGAGCCACCATGCCTGGCCGAGAACCAACTGAGTTTTTAAATCAAAAAAAAAAAAAAAGCTTTTTGCAATCCTTTCCTAAAACCAGGTGTTGAATAGTTGTCTCATGATTTATCGATGATTTTCTGTTCTCTCTAAAGCTCTGCACAACTTGATGGATTTTCCTCCACAATTTGATTTATTTCTTAAACCCATTATTAAGTAATGTCTGACACTTCCATTTCTGCTTGAGATTAATGGCATGCCAAATTCTAATTTATAGAATCAACTAAAATGTCACATAAAATGCAAAACATGAATTGTTTACTGAGTAAGGTGGTCTGGTTTTAAGGAGACAAAGATCATAGTTTCAATTTGGGAGTGGCTAAAGAGATTAAAATCACAAAGACAAACTCTGTTATGGCTACATTCACAAGAATACCAATAATTTGAAGTAACTGAGCCAGATACTTAGAGCCAGGAGTACCTTTAAGCATGGTTGTTAGGTAGGCTTCAAAAATTTCTAAATATAAAAGCATTTTAATACTTATTAATGAATAATCAATCACTTTCAAAATATGTCAATGCCTTCTACTAAGAAGGAGCTTTTTTGACTTCTCCAAATAAAGCTTAAACAAATGAAGTATAAACTTCCAACTTTTGACTGGGTGTGGTGGCTCACACCTGTAATCTAAGCATTTTGAGAGGCTGAGGCAGATGGGTCACCTGAGGTTGGGAGTTCAAGTATCCATTAGACCAACATGGACACGCCATGTGAAACCCCATCTCTACTAAAAATACAAAAAAAAAAAAATTAGCCAGGTGTGGTGGTGCGTGCCTGTAATCCCAGCTCTTCGGGAGGCTGAGGCAGGAGAATCTCTTGAATCTGGGAGGTGGATGTTGCAGTGAGCTGAGATCGTGCCATTGCACTCCAGCCTGGACAACAGAGCAAGACTCTGTCTCAAAATAAATAAATAAATAAATAAATATACACGTACATACATACACAAACTTCCAACTTTTACATTTGAAAAAATCATATGGTATTAGTTATTTTGTTATTAGTAGTAAAACTGTGGAATTACGGAGAAGGAGCTGGGTTTGAGAGCTGGAATGGAGAGTGAAGAAATAGTTTTTCTTTTGAAACTACCTCCTTAAATTTGACTAGAGAATTCTAAACCATCCCCCCATAACTGAAATGAAAGATCACAAATCTGCCAACTTTTGGTGTTGGAACTGTTTTTATAACAGAAGGATAGAAGGCTACACTTGCCAAAACAAGAGAGTGAGGGGGGAGAAATCCTTCCATTCTAAATGAAGATCCTTCAGAGTACCCGGGAATGGCAAATCAACACTAAGTTGTATTTTCTCCTAAGCAAGTCATCACATTTCAGCAGCAATTTAGCTTTAGCAAAAACAATAATAAATTCCCTTTATAAAAAGGCCAGCTACCATAGTCACAGGTTGGGCCGTATGGTCATCAGAGAATTCGAAAAGAAAGCAAGCTTTGAAAATGTGGCCTGCTGTGCTTTTGTACACTCCCAGACTACTGCCACAATAAAGCATTCCTGGTCAGTTGCAGAGTTAGGGAGGCAATTTCCCCAGAATAGCTGATAAAATGCCCCATCTGTTTTCATAAACTGCTGCAAACAAAGGCTCTTCACCTGAGTATTTTCAGGCATCACTGAGTTTACCTCTACATTAAAAAAAAAAGTGTTCATCAATGTAAATTAATGGCCCCCATTACACAAATTGAAACTTGGGAATTTATTTCTGTTTTTTTTTTTTTAACTTGGGAATTTAGAAAAGAGGCAACATCCAAGAGGGTTCAGAATTTCTTTTTCTTTAAACCAAGCTCTATTTCTATGTCTATGCATCCATGCAATGGCACATTGCCTTTCTACTCCATATTAGAAATTTATAGCATATGTTTTCAAATTATTTACTAGTATACATAAATATTAATTAAATGGATGATTTCTTTTAAGATTATGCTTAATTGCAATGTAACATAAATCTTGGCCAAGTAAATATCTTGAGACATTTATGGCAGATTCTGCCCCCTAGGCAAAGGTTTCTTGAGCTCTGTTTTGTGGGAGTGTAGCATCTGCTTACTATCAAGAGGCAAGCGAATGCATTTTATGGTGACTGTTTCCTGGAGAAATAAACAGGGGGAAAAAACCTTAATTTTTCAACATCCATTGTTTTAAACCTTAAAAACCCTTAAATTTAGCAGCACTTTTACAACTAACGATCTGGTTTTATAGTAAGAACCTAGAGCTAGGGGAACTCTATTTCCTTTAGAGCCACTTGAAAGTAGACAATTGCTCTGTTAAGTGGTCTCTTGGCAGTAGGATATGTTAGATATCTTTTCAGTCAAGCCAAAACTGATTTAAAGAATCTTGAAATGGCCACATCTCTTTAAACATGTCTGATTCATAGGTTATCTAAATGCTGTTTTACGGTATTTTATATGCTAAAAACCTGTTGATTTTGTTACTTTTAGAATCAAACCAAGTAAATGTTCTCCTCTCTAAAAAAAATCTTAGATCAGAATCTAACTAGCAGGGGGCTGCTCTTTGGTGGTCTCCTGGGCGAATGTAATCGAGCATTTATGATGCGGTCATGTGGCAAACAGACCTTTGGTTCAGTTCATTACTAAGCTACAGTCACTGGAGTCAAGGATTCTAATCCTAGGACAACTTTTAACCTCCCACAGAATTTGCTTTCTGTGGGTTACACTTTGGCAATATGTTTCTCTTGACTTACATTAAGGGACACTGTGTATACATGTAGAACACCCACTGTTTCATTTATTGTTAGGATTGTAGCTTTAAAAATATTGTTAATTACATCAGGAATTTTTAAAAACTAATATTTATAAGACATGTAGTATGCTACCACTTTGTATGCTTCACTTCATTTAAAACTTTAAAACTCTCAACAATACTGTGAGGAAAGCACTTTTATTATGATTTTGCCCATAGGAAATACAGGCTTAGGAGCTGTAAATGAAAAGAACAAAGAATAGAAGTCAGGTCTATCTAATGCCAAAAAAACAGCTATCCAGCATATGAGACCCTCATGGAAAAGCTATCTGAGGTCTAGTCACTCAAGGAGGCTTCTAATTTTCCAGGGTGCAGCATGCTTTTCTTTGTGGACAATGAAGAGCATGCAATCTGCATTGTATTCAGTTCTCTTACTTTGGCCACGACTAAGCTCTTCTTTTTTTTTTTCTTTTTTTAATAGAGAATAGTACAAAGTAGAAAGTTTTTAAAACTAACAAAATTCTATCATCCAGAAATCCCTGAAATCAGCTCTTTCTGAAGATAAAAATAACTGATGATATGCAATGTTGGTGAGAGAAATACAAGACAGTCACATTTATATCCTGCTAGTGCAAGAGAAAAGAGGGGAAATCTTTCTGGAAAGCCATTTGGCAGCTAACTAAAGAATTTTAAATGTCTGGTCCTTTGGCTTAGCAATATCACTTAAAGGACACTGTCCTACAACATTAGGAAAAGGAAAAAAAATTTATAACTTTTAAGTTATTTTATGAACGTATAAGTAATTTTATATATAATACTTTGATCATCAGGTATTATTTATTTCTAAAAGAATAGAATTAGAAACAACAAACACCTAAAATTAGAACATTTTTAAAATTGTGATATATACAAAAAATAAACTACCACACCTCTTTAAAATTCAAATTACTAGGCCAGGTACACCTATAATCCCTGCACTTTGGGAAGCTGAGGTGGGAGGATTGCTTGAGGCCAAGAGTCTGAAAAATCATATCAGTTATGGTATAATGTAAGTGAAAAAAGCAAGCCATGATATGATATTATGTAATTTAAAAAATTAGTTACTTCAATAGGTAATATAGTGATATTACATTAATATTAGTACAGGCAGGATGCAGTGGCTCATCCCTGTAGTCCCAGCACTTTGGGAGGCCGAGGCAGGTGGGGCATTTGAGGCTAGGAGTTCGAGACCAGCCTGAGCAACAGGGTGAAACCTCATCACTACTAAAAATACAAAAATTAGCCAGGTGTGGTGGCACATGTCTGTAATCCCAGCTACTCAGGAGGCTGAGACACGAGAATCTCTTGAACCCAGGAGGCAGAGGTTGCAGCAAGCTGAGATCTCCCCACTGCACTCTAGCTAGGATGACAGAGAGAGACTCTGTCTCAAAATATACATATATAAAATATATAAATATATATATTTATGTATTATATATGTATTATACATATATATTTAATATGAATGTATTGATGCTATTATTGATATAATAAATTGATTGAATATTAATATAATATTGATATCAAGTATTTTGATGTATATGTTGATACTAATATAATTATATGTATATAAATTAACATATTGATCAAATATTAATATGTTGATATTATATTCACATTATTATTAATAGCTAAAAACCTGAGTTTTTTTCCTCTATTCCAGGCTCTGTTTTAATCCCTTCTTATGGATTCTTTTATTTAGTCTTTGTAACAACACTGTAAAATAAACACTCGGTTTTTAAAAATAACTCTAAAAACTATTTAGAAATAACTTCTCACTTATAGAAAACTTGTAAGAATACTATAAAGAACTGTTCTACATTGTTCACTTGGATTTACCAATTAACAATTTGCCATATTTGCTTTATCTTTCTTTGTTTCTCTGTCTCTGTCTGTCTCTTTCTAGATACACACACACTTTCTGAACAAGTTGGGCAAGTTGTGTATATCTTGTTCTTTTATCCCTAAATACTTCACTGTATGTTTCCTTAGAAAAAGGGCATTTTGTTATATAATCACAGTATAAAAATTAATATCAGGAGATTTTACACTTACACAATACTTTCATGCTGTATTGTCTCAATAACATCCATCATAGCAAATTTTTTTGAGATCCAGGATTTAATCTTGGATCACTCATTGCATTCAGATGTTGTATCTGTTTAGTCTCTTTCAATCTGATACAGTTCCTCAGCTTTTGTTTTTAATGACAGTAAACTTTTGTAAATGCTTGGGCCATGCATTTTGTAGATTTCCCCTAAATTTCTGTTTGTCTTCATTTTTATGGTGTTTGCAAATTAGTGATCTTCTAACTCCATCATTCCTGAATTTCTCCTGTAAGAAAGAGATTTCTTTTTTCTTTTATTTATTTACTTATTGTCACTATGGACTCACAATTCTTACTTTATTCAGTGAGTTATAATCCTGTATTGTTGTTATTTATTTTCTTTTTTATAAGTCCTGTGATGGTTAATTTTATGTGTCAACTTAATTGGACCACAGGATGCCCAGATATTTGGTCAAACATGATTATGAATGTTTCTGTGAGGATGTTTTTGGATGAGATCAACATTCAAATTAGTAGGCTGAGTAAAGCAAATTGCCCTTTTAATGTGGGTGGGCCTCATTCAATTAGCTAAGGCCTGAACAGAACAAAAAAAGTTAGCTCTCCTTCACAAAAGAGAGCATTCTTTCTGCCGGGTGGCCTTCGAGCTGGGAGGTCGATTTTTCCTGCCTTCAGACTAACTGAGATATTGTTTCTCCCTAGGTCTTGAATCTGCTGGCCTTTGGACTGAAACAACACCATTGATTCTCTTGGTTCTCAGCCCCTCAGGCTCACATGGAAACTATACCATCAGCTCTTCCAGGTCTCCAGCTTGCCACATAGATCTTGAGACTTGCCAAGACCTTCATTATTGCATGAGCCATTTTTTCATAACACGTCTCTTGTTTTTTATTGATCCATTCATCCTATTGGTTCTGTTTCTCTGAAGAACCCTAATACAAACTCCCATTGTTTTTTAAGTACATCTTTACTTTTTAGCCAAGAATATGTTTCAGGCTCATCTTGGTTTTTCTCTTCCCTGGCCCTGGAATCAGTCATGAATTCTAGCACCACTATCTATTTTTAATGGGGCATGATATTTGCAAGCAAAAGTGCACTGTTGTTATTGTTGTTTGCTTCTAAGTCTTTTTAGCAGGCAGTTAGGGAATGTGTGTGTGTCCATAGATACATATAGATGTATCTGTATACACCTATAATAGTGTTAATGTGCATATATACACCTATAAGGGGACAAGCATATATACACATATGTGTGTATACAGATATACAGATATTCATACTAATACCTCTAATTACAATCCAACACCAAACACTACAGTGTTCCTCACAGCCTTCCTGTTTTTTATTGGTATCCTTGTTCTCAAACTATGAAAATCTGGTTGTCAGCATAATCAATATATTTACTCATTTGCTCAGTCCTACCATACACAGAAAGTAATTTCAGAATAGCTAACCCATACATTGTGGAAATCAAACCTAATATATATAGTTCAGCTTTGTCTTTTAGTGGACAATAGCCGAAGTTCTATGAGTTTGTTCTTTTTCACTGTTCAGTATGGTCATGTTATTCATTTAAAGGTTAGGTTGATCTACTTCTGTTTGTATTCCATTTTAGGGTTTTTCCCCTACACCCTTGTTGATCTAATTTTTTTCAGAGTGAAAAACATGAGCATGATGCCAAAAGTCAAAACTTCACTTTTACCTTGTTCCTATCCATCTCCTGCAGGTAATCAATCTCGTTAGTTTCCAATTCATCCTTCCTGAGATGTATATTATCACTTTCGTTTCTTACAGGACATATAGCATACTCTATGTACTCCTATGCCTTTTGCTTTTTTCGCAGTAAATTATTTCATCTTTGTTTATGGAGATTTTTTAAGAATCTCCCTCTGTCACCAGGCTGGAGTGTAGTGGCTTAATCATGTTTTACTCCATCTTTGGCCTCCTGGGCTCAGGTAATCCTCCTACCTCAGCCTCCTGAGTAGCTGGGACTACAGGTGCATGCCACCATACCCAGTAAATTTTTAAATTTTTTGTAGAGAAACGGTCTTGCCATGTTGCCGAGGCTGGTCTCGAACTCCTGAGCACAAGTGATCTACCTGCCTCGACCTCCCAAAGTGCTGGGATTATAGGCATAAGCCACTGCACCCAGCCTGGAGATATTTTTGCAGTTTTTCATGATGTGGATGTTCCATACCTTATTCAATAAAAATGTCCTATATTTGGGGATTTAGGTCATTTCTAATACTTTAAAATTATAAATAATACTACATTGAATAACCTTGTGCATATATATTTTTATATTGTTGAGATCTATCTTCAGAGTAAATTCCTTGAAGTGGGATTATTGTACCAAAATGTAAACACACTGTGGTCTGATTAGGCATTGCCACATTCCACTCCATACGGATGTACCATTTTGTGCTTTCACTAGCAATATGTGGACATGCCGTTTTTTTCCTGCCTCCCTGAAAAAGTACATTGTCAAGTTAATTTTTTGCCATTAGTTTGCACTTTTCTCATAACATTAAACATTTTGTATATGATTAAAATTAAACATTTTGTATGTGTTTAATGGCCATTTCAATCTTTTTTGGTGAGTTATCCCTCATGTCTCTTATTTTATAATAAATCTCTAGTAGAAAAATATTTTTCTCATAGAAGAACATTTGCCAATTTTTCTATTAGGTTTTTGCTATCATCCCTCTTGAACATATGAAGCAACTGGCTCAAAGAAGAGTAACCCAGGGCCATTCATGTAGGAATTGCTGGAGCTGAAACTGGATATTACCATATAAAGAGAAAATTGCACAACATAATTTTTGTTGTTCTTTGGACTTTTCTATGTGACTCCCAAAATTTCCTGCCAGAGTATTCAGATATTACTTTGATAATTAAGAGGAAAAATGAAGTAAATTTTTTTAAATGAAAGAAATAGAAGAAAACCCAGCTGTTCCTTAAGTCACAACAGCTTTCCACAGTCTGCCAGGAGAATCTGCACCTGGAAGGTGGGAGCGGCCAAGCATGCAGGCTGCCACCTGCCAAAGGCTAGAGGAGTTTACCCTATTTGTGTTTATTTTAAATGAAAAAGTAAAAACAAAGGGAGAAGTAAGTAGAAAATATTGATAAGGTGACATTTGAGATGAATGATGCTTCATACTGAACCCAAGCTGCAAGTGGGGAAGAGAGACACACCCTCTAAAATCCATGACTTGAGATTCTCAAGAGAAACAAGAAGGAGGGAAAGGAGAGAGCTCACCAGTAAGACATAAATCTCAGAGGCTGTCTGGGAGTCTCAGGAGTGGCTTGAGTGAGGTTTTCAACATAGAGAGGAATGAAGAAGTTATGCAACAAATCTGCTACTTTGGAAAATTGAAAAACGGCGAAGGCTGGGGAGATGAGGCATAAATCATTCGTCTGCTAGGCAGTGGATTTCAGTCCCGACCGTAATTAACATCACCAGAGGAACATTTAAAGCAAACAGATGTTTGGGCCCCATCCTTAGAAATTAAATCAGAATCTCAGGGGTGGGATGCTAAGATCCTGTTGAGAACCGCAGGTCTAGCAAATGTACAAGAGGCACAGAACTTCATGGATGTTTTCAGAGTATCTTTCAAGGATAAGAGAAAGAGATCAGCTCTGGATTTTAACTCAACAAATCTACCTATCAGTGCAGATAAAGAAATTATGTCACCATTGTTCCCATCATTATCATCATCATCCTCATCATCGTAGCTCCCATTTAATAAACACCTGATTATGCCCCAGATTCTATGGTAGGTATTTTATACTCCTTACATATTTTATTCTTCACAGCAACTCTTCAGGATAGTTTTGGTTTATTTAAGAGTTGATGAAATGAAGGCTTAGAGAGATTAAAAAATTTATCCAAGTCAATTATTGGCATTTTTTTAATCCCATTCAGTACTGTGATTATATAACATTGGTTCATATTTATCAACTTCACCAACTATACTTTCTTTAAAATAAAGCAATTTCACTCCTGGATAATACAACCAAGAGAATTGTGTATTAGGCTATTTTTGGTTTGCCATTAAAAAAAACCTGAGACTGGGTAATTTATACAGAAAATAGGTTTATTTGGCTCATGGTTCTGCAGGCTGTAAACAAAGCACAGTGCCAGCATCTGTTTCTGGTAAGGGCCTCAGGAAGCTTCCAATCATGGAAGATGGTGAAAGGGGAGCAGACGTCTCACATGGCTAGAGCAGGAACAAGACGAAGGGAGGTGCCACATACTTTTAAACAATCAAATCTCATAAGAACTCACTCACTATCACAAGGACAGCACCAAGCTATTTGTGAGGTACCTGCCCTCATCACCCAAACACCTCCCACCAGGCCCCACTTTCAACATTGGGGATTACATTCAACATGCGATTTGGAGAGGACAAACATTCAAACTATATCAGAGTGCATATATCTGCAAAAAGACTTATGCAAAATAGTCATAGCAACTCTATTCGTAATAGCCATGACATAGAAACAAAAGAAATGTGCATTAGCAGAAGAAAGAATAAACAAATTGGTATAACCATATACAACAAACTTCTAAACTTATATATAAAACAACATGGGTGAGTTTCTTTTTTTTTTTATTTTCTTTCTTTTTGAGATGGTGTCTTGCTCTGTCACTCAGGCCAGAGTGCAATGGTGCGATCTCGGGTCACTGCAACTTCCGCTTCCCAGGTTCCAGCAATTCTCCTGCCTCAGCCTCCCAGGTAGCGGGGACTACAGGTGTGCACCACACCCAGCTAATTTTTGTATTTTTAGTAGAGACGGGGTTTCATCATATTGGCCAGGCTGGTCTCGAACTCCTGGCCTCAGGTGATCCACCCACCTCAGCCTCCCAAACTGCTGGGATTACAGGCATGAGCCACCATGCTTGGCCCAACATGGGTGAATTTCAAAAATTCAAAAATTTTATTGAACAAAAGAAGTTAGATACAAAATAGTACAAATTAAGTGATTCCATTTATATAATTTTTAAATACAAAATTAAGTCATAGTGCTAGAAATCAGAATAATGGCTCAAATTAGGGGAGGGGGATGTAGATGGTCATATTGGCATATAGGAACATAAAAACTTACTGACTTATACATTTAAGATCTGTGCATTTTACTATATGTAAATGAGGCCTCAATCAAGTTCTATAATTTAAAAATAAGTGACTGGGTAAGGTGGCTCATGCCTACTGTAATCCCAACACTTTGGGAGGCCAAGGCAGGAAGATAATTTGAGCCAAGGAGTTTGAGACCAGCTTGGGCAACATAGTGAAACCCCATCTCTACAAAAAATAAGAAAAAATTAGTCAGGTATGGTGATATGTGTCTGTAGTCCCAGTTACACAAGAGTCTAAGGTGGGAGCATCACTTGAGCCCAAGATTTCATGGCTGGAGTGGGCTATGATCGCACTACTACACTCCAGCCTAAGTGACAGAGTGAGACTCTGTCTCAAAAGATGATAGATTAGCTAGCTAGCTAGCTAGATAGGTAGGTAGGTAGGTAGATAGATAGATAGATAGATAGATAGATAGATAGATAGATAGACAGACAGACAGACAGATAGAGACAAATACATAGAAGCTTACCCAAGACCACAAAACTAGTGTCTGAGCCAAGAACAGAATTGAGGTTTATCTGAGAAAAACTTATGATCTATAAATAGGGCCACTTCCTTCTAAGTGTGTATTAACTGCTCCCATCCAAGTATCAATTACTCAACAGAAGTGAAAACAGCACAAATGCCTAACCTTATGACAATGATTAAGTAAATTATGATACGCCCCCCCCCCCACATAATGAAATATAATTCAGCCACTAAGTGATGATTATGAAGGTTTAAAGCAATACAACTAAAGGCTTATGATACAATGTATTTGAAATAAAGCAGAATACTACATTGTTTCTATATACATTATTATAGCAATGTAAGCATTAGGAATGCAAATACATAAGGACTAGATGGGAGCATTAAAACTCAAAATCTGTTATAATTGAGGGATTATGGATGACTTTCTACATTTGATTTTCATTATCATTACAATATTGTCTTGACAATGAAGTGGGTTGTTGTGATGAACACTTGGAATAGCATGTGATCCTTAGCAGGGAACATCAAAAAGGTGATGCAGGTTTGCAGAGTTCTCACCCAAAAGAGAAGAATAGGGCATTAGCGCCAAGACTTCCAGCCAAGATGTTCAACGACTGTCAGAGGTTCCATAAAAGACTAACTAGGGAGGCAGAGCAAGATGTCCAAGTAGAAACCTCCATTGGTCATCTTCCTTGCAGGAACACCAAATTTAACAACTATTTACAGAAAAAATCACCTTCAAAAGAACCAAAAATCAGGTAAGTGATCATGGTACCTGGTTTTATCTTCGTATCACTAAAAGAGGCACTAAAGAGGGTAGGAAAGACTGTCTTGAACTGCCAACACCAACCCTCCACTGAGAATCTGTGCTCTTGGGGGAAAGAGAAAGCAGTGATTATGGGACTTCGCTTTGGAACTCAGTGCTACCAACACCAGGCAGAACTCAGCTGATGACAAGCCTCTCCACCATGGGGTAAAGTGCTCCGGGCTCCTATATAAACTGAAAGTAAGTCTAGGCAAGTCCCAGTGTTGTGCTGGGCTCAGATCCAGTGGACTTAGGGGGCATATGACCTAGTAAGATGCCAGCCAGGGTGGCTAAAGGAGAGCTTGCATCATCCTTCCTCCAATCTTAGGCAGTGCAGCTCACAGCTCTGAAAGAGACCCCTTCCTTCCACTCGAGGAGAGGAGATGGAAGAGTAAAGAGAACTTTGCCTTGCAACTTGGATACCAGCTCAGCCACATTGGATAGGGCACTGGAAAGAATTGTGACATCCCCATTCCAGGCATTAGCTCCCTGACAATATTTCTAGACACACCCTGGGCAAAAGGGAAAACCACTGCCAGAGCACTTGAGCCCTGATCAGCACTGGTAACCAGGTAGTACACAGTGAAGGAAACAATCAACAAAGTGAAGAGACAACCCATAGAATGGGAGAAAATATTTGCAAACTAACCATCTGACAAGGAATGAATAAGCAGAATATATAAGGAGCTCAAACAACTCTATCGCAAAAAATCTAATAATCTGATTTTTGAATGGGCAAAAGATCTGCATAGACATTTCTCAAAAGAAGACATACAAATAGCAAACAGGCATATGAAAAGGTGCTCAACATCATTGATCATCAGAGAAATGCAAATCAAAACCACAAGGAGATATCATCTCAGCACAGTTAAAATGGCTTCTATGCAAAAGACAGGCAATAACAAATGCTGGCGAGGATGTAGAGAAAAGGGAACCCTTATACACTATGTGTGGGAATGTAAGTTAGTACAACCACTATTGAGAACAGTTTGGAGCTTCTTCAAAAACCTAAAAATAGAGCTACAATATGATCCAGCAACCCCATTGCTAGGTATATACCCAAAAGAAATCAGGATATCCAAGAGGCACCTGCACTCCTATGCTTACTGTAGCACCATACACAATAGACAAGATTTGGAAACAACCTGAGTCCATCAACAGATGATTGGATTAAGAAAATGTGGGACTTATAAACAACGGAATACTATTCAACCATAAAAAAGAATAAGATCTTGTCATTTGCAACAACATGGACAGAACTGGAGGACATTATGTTAAATGAAATAAGCCAGGCCCAGAAAAACTTTACATGTTCTCACTTATTTGTGGGAGCTAAAAATTAAAATAATTAAGCTCATGGAGAGAAAGAGTAGAATGAAGGTTACCAGAGTCTAGGAAGGGTAGTGGGGGTTGGGGGGCAAGTGGAGATGCTAATGAGTATTAAAAATAGTTTACAAGAATGAATAAGATTAGGATTTGATAGCACAGTGGGTGACTATAGTCAATAATAATTTAATTATAAATTTTAAAATAACTAAAACAGTGCAATTAGATTGTTTGTAACATAAAAAATAAATGCTTTTTATAAAAGGTGATAGATATCCCATTTATCCTGATGTGATTATTACAGATTGTATGCCTGTATCAAAATATCTCATATACCCTATAAATATATATATATATCTCTAATATGTACCCACAAAATTAAAAATAAACTTATTTTTTTTAAAGACAAACTCTAAAAATAGGATGAGGCATTTGTTCCAGAGGCTTCATCCACGGAAAAGGGAACATGGACAGGAAGATCCATGGCCCAAACCTAGACAATGTCCACTTTTAGATATTAGAGTTGCCTCTGCAGGCAAAAGGGTTATTGAAACTCATAAAGGACAGTTTCATCATTGGCAACACCTAAGGAAGACACTAGGGCTTGTGCAGAGAGTTAATGCGAGAAAGAAAAGTGCACTCAAGGAGCAACTCAAGGACCCAGCAGAGCCCAAATATACAAATCCTTGTGATGACATGGCGCCACTTCTGTGAGTGAGGGAAAGGGCTAGGGGCCACATCCTGCAGCTTTCAAGAAAGACCTAACAGTCTGAATGCTCTAAGCATGAATAAGCATTTCACAGAATCAGAAAACCCAAAACAACCTTTGAGGCAACCCTTTTCCCTGCTACCAAAGAGCCTATGTCCCCAGCCAGGGTTCAACAGCCTAGACCAGGAACACCAGTCTCTCAGGCCACGTTCACCACAGCCCCAGGGTCTGTCTCGGGGAGTGTGCTTCTCTGGTGAGCCAGAAAATTCTCCATTATTCCCTGCTTCCAGAAAAATCTCTCAAAGAAATGCAATTAGGGAAAATTAGTTCTTACATTATCACATCTTCTGAAGAGGTTGGTCTCTATTTCTCCTAACCAGCAATAATTATTTTCAAATCTATTTGTTTTTTCTAAACGGAGTGGTATCTTCTGTCTCTGGTGTGTTTGGAGCAAAAAATTTAAGGGAATTTCAATAACTTAGGCTTAGACAAAACAAGGGTTTGACTTTAGCTCTCAAGAGCTGGCTCTGTCTCCCAGAAGGTGACTAGGTTTAGGGACCAGGTTAGGGAAGGGAGTTGACAGTGACATGGCACACTTGCCACCATCCTGAATTCCTTCATTTTACCTGTGAAGATTATCCCATTTATTTTATTATTATTTATTTTAATGTATTATACTACTACATTATAAATAAATACATACACCCACAGACGAACATCAGCCCTTATGATCATTCAGATATTTAAACAATTAGAAAATCCAATAAAGACCAAGCCCCAAGACCTGGACCAATCATTCCTTCCTCTGCCCCTTCATTGTCTTGAACATTACACAACTTTGGGGTGGAGTACAAGGGGCTACGCAGTCATCAAAGGGCCAAAAGATACCCACTCAGCCTCCAGAATACTTCACGTATTCCCAAAATGGAACTGAAACCTTAGAGGTTGTGAGGCCTTGAGCTCAGAAGCACAAGGAGAAATCCCAATAACCCTAACTCTTTTAACAAATAGTTTCCACCTGCCCCTTCAAATCTCCTTCCATCCCAAGAGGCTGAGGAGATGTACTTAGCTTAGCCTTAATTAAAAGGTACCTCTTACTGCCACCTTACCTTTCCTCTCTCTTTGCAACTCAGCCACTGAAGTCAATGCAAAGATGGCAAATGAGTCCACATACCCTCCACATCTATGTTGTCCAGGTCATCGCCATTAAAGGGCCAAGTAAAGGGGATACTGGGAAAAAAGGAGCCACAACCAAATGGAGTCATCAAAGAAGGAAGCATCAATGGCTATGGTGTAGAGAAAGGAACCACTGTCTCCAACTATTTGCCCCTGCAACTCTTCTAGAGGGGAGGATAGGCAGGAGGGGTGTGGCTCATCCTAGCCCACTATAGTTTTCTCACTAGAAAGTTTAAGTTTTCTCCTTAGCTTCCAGATCCAGGGCCTAAAGAAGCAACTCTGATCTCCTACAAAGAACTTCAGACCTGCAGAGCAAGCAAATCCTGGGAGATTATTTTCTGCTTGTTATTACATATTTAATAATATACACATTCTTCTTTTTATTTGATTCCCCCAACTTGAAGTTCAGAGAGGCCTGGTAGTCCCCATGCCTGCCAAAGAGGCAAATGAAAGGTTATGGCTTTGTCACAAGTTAACGTCCTGATTAACTTCAGGGGATCTCAGAATATTCTTTGGTTCAAAGAAGAGAATATCTGCACAAACTGATAACATGTTGATAGTCAAAGCCCTTTGGTTCTTTGTGTTAACTGAAAAATTTAGTTGATGGTCAAAGGGGGCTTCTACACTCTTCAGAGAAATGTTCAGGATTAGAAGAAGGCATTTGAAAAAAAGTTGGACCTATTGAAACAATTTAAAAGGAGAACAAAATAGTACCCTTAAAAAAAAAAGTAAGAAAGTAATCAACTTCCTCTATTCCAGCTTCTGGGAATTTCAGCTCAAAGAAACATACTAAAAGTGAATAGTAAAAGAGAAAAATGCAAAAGTAAGAAATCCAGAGAGATGTCAGAGATGTCCCAAAACAGGAAATCCAGAGAGATGTCACAACGATTTAGGAAAGAGGAAGAGGGTGGCTGGCAAGACGGCTGAATAGGAATAGCTCCGGTCTGCAGCTCCCAGTGAGATCAATGCACAAAGCAGGTGATTTCTGCATTTCCAACTGAGGTCCCCAGCTCATCTCATTGGGACTGGTTAGAGAGTTGGTGCAGCCCACAGAGGGTAAGCCAAAGCAGGGTGGGGCACTGCCTCACCCGGAAAATGCAAGGGGTCAGGGAACTCCCTCCCCTAGCCAAGGGAACTCCCTCCCCTAGCCAAGAGAAGCCATGAGGGACTGGCTTCCCTGTGCCATGAGCAACACTGCACTCTGGCCCAGATACTACCCTTTTCCCATGGTCTTTGCAACCCGCAGACCAAGAAATTCCCTCGGGTGCCTATGCCACCAGGGCCCTGGGTTTCAAGCACAAAACTGGGCGGCTGTTTGGGCAGACACTGAGCTAGCTGCAGTTTTTTTTCACACCCCAGTGGTGCATGGAATGCCAGCAAGATAGAACCATTCACTCCTCTGGAAAGGGGGCTGAAGCCAGGGAGCCAAATAGTCTAGCTCAATGGATTCCACCCCCATGGGGCCCATCAAGCTAAGATCCACTGGCTTGAAATTCTTGCTGCCAGCACAGCAGTCTGAAGTTGACCTGGGATGCTCCAGCTTGGTATGGGGAGGGACATCCGCCATTACTGAAGCTTGAGTTGCTGGTTTTCCCCTCACAGTGTAAACAAAGCCGTCAGGAAGTTGGAACTTGGGGGTGCCCATCACAGCTCCGCAAAGCCACTGTAGCCAGAGTGCCTCTCTAGATTTCTCCTCTCGGGGCAGGGCATCTCCAACGCAGCAGCCCCAGTCAGGGGCTTATAAACTCCCATCTCCCTGAGACAGAACACTTGGGGGAAGGAGCAGCTGTGGGCACAGCTTCAGCAGACATAAACGTTTCTGCCTGCTGGCTCTGAAGAGAGCAGTGGATCTCCCAGCACAGCGCTCAAACTCTGCTAAGGGACACACTGCCTCCTCAAGGGGGTCCCTGACCCCCAAGCCTCCTGACAGGGAGACACCTCCCAGTATACACCTCCCAGGGGTTGACAGACACCTCATACTGGAGAGCTCTGGCTGGCATCTGGCAGGTGCCCTTCTGGGACAAAGCTTCCAGAGGAAGAAACAGCAATCTTTGCTGTTCTGCAGCCTCTGCTGGTGATACCCAGGCAAACAGGGTCTGGAGTGGACCTCCAGCAAACTCCAGCAGACCTGCAGCAGAGGGGCCTGACTGTTAGAAGGAAAACTAACAAACAGAAGGGAATAGCATCAACATCAACAAAAAGGATGTCCACACCAAAACCGCATCCAAAGGTCACCAACATCAAAGACCAAAGGTAGATGAATCCGTGAAGATGAGGAAAAACCAGCACAAAAAGGCTGAAAATTCCAAAAACCAGAAGGCCTCTTCCCCTCCAAAGGATCACAACTCCTTGCTAGCAAGGGAACAAAACTGGATGGAGAATGAGTTTGACAAATTGACAGAAGTAGGCTTCATAAACTGGGTAACAACAAACTCCACAAGCTAAAGGAGCATGTTCTAACCCAAAGCAAGGAAGCTAAGAACCTTGAAAACAGGTTAGAAGAATTGCTAACTAGAATAACCAGTTTAGAGAAGAACATAAATGACCCAATGGAGCTAAAAAACACAGCACAAGAACTTCGTGAAGCATACACAAGTATCAATTGCTGAATTGACCAAGCGGAAGAAAGGATATCAGAGATTGAAGATCAACTTAACGAAAAAAAGCATGAAGACAAGAATAGAGAAAAAAGAATTAAAAGGAATGAAGAAAACCTCCAAGAAATATGGGACTGGTGAAAAGACCAAACCTACGTTTGACTGGTGTACCTGAAAGTGACGGGGAGAATGGAACCAAGATGGAAAAGACTCTTCAGGATATTATCCAAAAGAACTTCCCCAACCTAGCAAGACAGGCCAATATTCAAATTCAGGAAATACAAAGAATACCACAAACATACCCCTCGAGAAGAGCAACCTCAAGACACACAATCGTCAGATTCACCAAGGTTGAAATGAAGGAAAAAATGGTAAGGGCAGCCAGAGAGAAAGGTCAGGTTACCCACAAAGGGAAGCCCATCAGACTAACAGTGGATCTCTCTGCAGAAACCCTACAAGCCAGAATAGAGTGGGGGCCAATATTCAACATTCTTAAAGAAAAGAATTTTCAACCCAGAATTTCATAGCCAGCCAAACTAAGCTTCATAAGCAAAGGAGAAATAAAATCCTTTACAGACAAGCAAAGACTGAGGGACGTTGTAACCACCAGGCCTGCCTTACAATAGCTCCTGAAGGAAGCACTAAACGTTGAAAGGAACAACCAGTACCAGCCACTGCAAAAACATACCAAATTGTAAACCATCGACACTATGAAGAAACTGCATCAAATAATGGGCAAAATAACCAGCTAGAATCATGACAGGATCAAATTCACACATAACAATACTAACCTTAAATGTAAATGGGTGAAATGCCCCTATTAAAAGACACAGACTGGCAAATTGGATAAAGAGTCAAGACCCATCAGTGTGCTCTATTCAGGAGACCCATCTCACATGCAAAGACACACATAGGCTCAAAATAAGGGATGGAGGAATATTTACCAAGCAAATAGAAAGGAAAAAAGAAACAGGGGTTGCAATCCTAGTCTCTGATAAAACAGACTTTCAACCAACAACGATCAAAAGAGACATTACATAATGGTAAAGGGATCAATGCAACAAGAAGAGCTAACTATCCTAAATATATATGCACCCAATACAGGAGCATCCAGATTCATAAAGCAAGTTCTTAGAGACCTGCAAAGAGACTTAGACTCCCACACAATAATAGTGGGAGTTTTAACACTCCACTGTCAATATTACACAGATCAACGAGACAGAAAATTAACAAGGATATTCAGGACTTGAACTCAACTCTGGACCAAGCAGACCTAATAGACATCTACAGAACTCTCCACTCCAAATCAACAGAATATACTTCTTCTCAGCACTGCATCACACTTATTCTAAAATTGACCACAAAATTGGAAGTAAAACACTCCTCAGCAAATGCAGAAGAACAGAAATCATAACAAACAGTCTCTCAGACTGCAGTGCAATCAAATTAGAACTCAGTATTAAGAAACCCACTCAAAACTGTACAACTACATGGAAATTGAACAACATGGTCCTGAATGACTACTGGAAAAATAACAAAATTAAGGCAGAAATAAATAAGTGCTTTGAAACCAATGAGAACAAAGACACAATGTACCAGAATCTCTGGGACACAGCTAAAGCAGTGTTTAGAGGGAAATTTATATCACTAAATGCCTACAGGAGAAAGTGGAAAAGATCTAAAATTGACAACCTAACATCACAATTAAAAGAACTAGAGAAGCAAGAGAAAACAAATTCAAAAGCTGGCAGAAGACAAGAAATAACTAAGATGAGAGCAGAACAGAAGGAGATAGAGACATGAAAAACCCTTAAAAAAAATTCAATGATCTGGCAGCTGGTTTTTTGAAAAGAATAACAAAATAATTAGACCACTAGCCAGACTAATAAAGAAGAAAAGAGAGAAGAGTCAAATAGACACAATAAAAAGTGATATAGGGGGATAACACCAGTGATTGCACAGAAATACACACTACCATCAGAGAATACTATAAACACCCCTATATAAATAAACTAGAAAATCTAGGAGAAATGGATAAATTCCTGGACACATACACCCCCCCCAAGACTAAATCAGGAAGAAGTTGAATCCCTGAATAGACCAGTAACAAGTTCTGAAATTGAGGCAGTAATTAATAGCCTACCAACCATAAAAAGTCCAGGACCAGATGGATTCACCATTCACAGCCAAATTCTACCAGAGGTACAAAGAGGAGCTGGTACCATTCATTCTGAAACCATTCCAATCGACAGAAAAACAGGGACTCCTCCCTAACTAATTTTATGAGGCCAGCATCATCCTGATACCAAAACCTGGAAGAGACACACACACAAAAAAAGAAAATTTCAGGCCAATATCCCTGACAAACATCGATGTGAAAATCCTCAATAAAATACTGGCAAAGCGAATCCAGCAGCACATCAAAAAGCTTATCCACCACGATCAAGTCGGCTTTATCCCTGGATGCAAGGCTGGTTCAACATACACAAATCAATAAACGTAATCCATCACATAAAGAGAACCAATGACAAAAACCACATGATTATCTCAATAGATGCAGAAAAGGCCTTGGATAAAATTCAACACCCCTTCTTGCTAAAAACTCTCAATAAATTAGGTATTTATGGAACATATCTCAAATAATAAGGGCTATTTATGACAAATTCACAGCCAATATCAGACAGAATGGGCAAAAGCTGGAAGCACTCCCTTTGAAAATGGGCACAAGAAAAAGGTGTCCTCTTTCACCACTCCTATTCAACATAGTATTGGAAGTTCTGGCCAAGGAAATCAGGCAAGAGAAAGAAATAAAGGTATTCAAATAAGAAGCGAAGAAGTCAAATTGTCTCTGTTTGCAGATGACATGATTGTATATTTAGAAAACCCCATCGTCTCAGCCCAAAATATCCTTAAGCTGATAAGCAACTTCAGCAAAACCTCAGGATACAAAATCAATATGCAAAAATCACAAGTATTCATATACACCAATAATAGACAAACAGAGAGCCAAATCATGAGTGAATTCCCACTCGCAATTGCTACTAAGAGAATAAAATACCTAGGAATCCAACTTACAAGGGATGCAAAGGACCTCTTCAAGGAGAACTACAAACCACTGCTCAAGGAAGTAAGAGAGGACACAAACAAATGGAAAAACATTCCATGCTCATGGATAGGAATAATCAATATCATGAAATTGGCCATACTGCCCAAAGTAATTTATAGATACAGTGCTATCCCCATCAAGCTACCACTGACTTTCTTCACAGAATTAGCAAAAACCACTTTAAATTTCATATGGAACCAACAAAGAGCCCAGATAGCCAAGACAATCCTAAGCAAAAAGAACAAGGCTGGAGGCATCACACTACCTGACTTCAAACTATATTACAAGTCTACAGTAACCAAAACAGCATGGTACTGGTACCAAAACAGAGATACAGACCAATGCAACAGAACTGAGGCCTCAGAAATAATGCTACACATCTACGACCATCTGATCTTTGACAAACCTGACAAAAACAAGCAATGGGGAAAGGATTCCCTATTTAATAAATGGTGTTGGGAAAACTGGATAGCCATATGCAGAAAACTGAAACTGGACCCCTTCCTTACACCTTATACAAAAATCAACTCAAGATGGATAAAAGACTTAAACATAAGACCTAAAACCATAAAAATCCTAGAAGAAAACCTAGGCAGTATCATTCAGGACATAGGTATGGGCAAAGACTTCATGGCTAAAACACCAAAAGCAATGGCAACAAAAGCCAAAATTAACAAATGGGATCAATTAAACTAAAGAGCTGCTGCACGGGCAAAAGAAACTATCATCAGAGTGAACAGGCAACCTACAGAATGGGAGAAAATTGTTGCAATCTATCCATCTGACAAACGGCTAATATTCAGAATCTACAAGCAACTTAAACAAATTTACAAGAAAAAAAACAAACAACTCCATCAAAAAGTGGGAGAAGGATATGAACAGACACTTCTCAAAAGAAGACATTTATGTGGCCGACAAACATGAAAAAAAGCTCATCATCACTGGCCATTAGAGAAATTCAAATCAAAATCACAATGAGATACCATCTTACACCAGTTAGAATGGCAATCATTAAAAAGTCAGGAAACAACAGGTGCTGGAGAGGATGCGGAGAAACAGGAACGCTTTTACACTGTTGGTGGGAGTGTAAATTAGTTCAACCATTGTGGAAGACAGTGTGGCGATTCCTCAAGGATCTAGAACTAGAATTACCATTGGACCCAGCAATCCCATTACTGGGTATATACCCAAAGGATTATAAATCATGCTACTATAAAGACACATGCACACACATGTTTATTGTGGCACTACTCACAATAGCAAAGACTTGGAACCAACCCAAATGTCCATCAATGATAGACTGGATTAAGAAAATGTGGCACATATACATCATGGAATACTATGCAGTCATAAAAAAGGATGAGTTCATGTCCTTTGCAGGGACATGGATGAAGCTGGAAACCATGATTCTCAGCAAAATATCACAAGGACAGAAAACCAAACACCGCATGTTCTCACTCACAGGTGGGAATTGAACAATGAGAACACTTGGACACAGGGAGGGAAACATCACACAACAGGGCCTGCAGGGGGTGAAGGGCTAGGGGAAGAATAGCATTAGGAAAAATACCTTATGTAGATGATGGGTTGATGGGTGCAGCAAACCACCATGGCATGTGTATACCTATGTAACAAACCTGCATGTTCTGCGCATGTATCCCAGAACTTAAAGTAAAATAAAAAAAGAAAAGAAACAGAAAGAAAACACTAAAAAACAAAACAAAACAAAAAACTAAGAATTTTTTAAAATCCACATATAAAACAATGACAAATCTTCTGAAAGGGGCAGAGAAGTAAAAAGCCAAATGTTATAGGAAAGAGGAGGGAGGAAAAAAAGGTCAAACTCACTGGAATGAGATAGCATTAGGAAGAGATGTCTTCCTAACATCGATTGATAAGTTAGCAAGCAAACTGCTAATATAATAGCGGAAGTGGTTTCTAAGAAAGACTGATGAATGAAACAAAGAAAGAGAATGGAGAAAATAAACAAAACATAATTACCTAAGCTCCTCCAGTTCTTTGTCCCACACTTTCTTCTACTCCGGAGAGGGAAATAAGAACTGATATTTTAATAAAGTTCGCCTGAGCTGCCTGGCTGTTCCAGCCTCATGACCTTTGCCAGAACTTAAAACAGCCTCCAAAACATTTGGCCTTTATCAGGGCTTCAGTGGATTATAAAGCAAACCATGTGTCCTATTTCATATCTAATCACAACTCACACGGGCCTTTCAGCTAAATCATAGTATCTTGGAAACTTCCAATTGGAAACAGTCATTTGAACATCTTGTCTGGAGGCAGGGCAAAGTGCACACACCCTATATAGTCTAGCTATTTGCTATGTTTGGTCTTAAATGCCTCAGGGGATGTGATTTTTTATTCTCCTCTTTGAGATATAGTCTGTCATTATTAGGACCCACTGTCAGGAGATTCTTTCTAATGCTTGCCTTCTGCTGCTAATATCTCATATTTCTCATTAGTGAGTATCTCCACCACTCTTAGAGGAGGAGTTTCCCCACCAGGAAATAAGAAAGATACCATGACAAATGTGGCTGGGGATTCTGGGGAGAACTTAGAAACTAGAGGCCAAAATATGCTTGGAAATAAATAGGTTAGGTTTCCTCCTTGTTCTGTAGACACCTTACATTGACTCCCTCATCCCCCGGGACTTCTCACTTTCTCACCTTGCATATTCTATTTTTATGTTTATATTTCTACCTCTCCCATTAAAATGGGAGTATGCAGCAGTCATGGTGGACACAATATATGATAACTGTGTGTGATTGTGAAAAGAAACTTAAATTGCATTAGTATGGGGTTTTGCTGGGTAATTTTGGTTTCTAGACATGGAAAGGATAACTCATATCATAACAGAATCATTTTAGGGCCAGGCACCAGAGTGATCCATAAGTTACCCAAATATCAAACAAAGAGCTGTGTGTTATTCTGGCCAGAAAGCTGCAAGCAGCCACTGAGACTGTACCAGCCCCAACGCTCTGACTCTTCAGACAGATGGACCAGGAAACTCTACTGAAACTTACTGATACCCCAGCCTTGCCTCATGCTTCAGTGGGAGAAGCCAAGCCTTCCAGCATCCTTTCACCACCAAATTCCCAGCCCATCTGTGTCCATGGCTACCTCTTGTTACTTCCTTCCTGTTAAGAGAATCAAAGGCCACTTCATGCTTTGGGCCAAGATCCTGTTTCCTCTCTCACTACAGAAAGCTCATTCCTTCAGTTTCTTGTTCCCCATCCAGCTGAATCTTCTCTGCTCCCCATCAGCATTGCATATGCTCCAGTATCTCCCAGCTCAAAACACATGCAAACCACCCCCCATTTGACCCCACAGTCCTGTAAGTGCACAGCCTCATCATCTGTTCTCTTTCTCAGACAGTACTCTCACAATATGTTGTCTGCAAACATTTTCTGCACTTCCTCTCCTCTGATTCGCTCTTCAGTCCTCTGCAAATCACCAAAAGGCACCAGAGACCTCCATTTTCTCAAATCCAATGAACAATTATTTTCTCAAAAAACAACCTTCTTCTTTATGAAACACTCTCTTCACTTCCTTGCACTTGTCAAAGAAAAACCAGAGCTGGATAGCAGTTGAAGCAGTAAAAACAGCTTTTATTCAGGACTATTGCAATAGGGGGAAAGGAATCTCGGTGTAGAGTTGGGCTCAATTCCAAACACAATATAGGCAACTGGGAATTCACAGCCAAGGAGCAGGGTGAGGGTCTCTGGATGGAAAATTACTAACAGGGAGCACTGGGAAAAAGGGGACTCTGGCTATACCTAACTAATAGGAATCTTGCTAAAGACAAAGGAAGGTGATCAGACATCACTTGGGGGATGGTGGAGGATAGGAGGATTAGATAGATATCAAGGTGATCAGATAGGGAGGACAGGGTGGAGGGGTTCTTAATAAACTGGCATGGAAGGGGTTTTGCTAAAACTGGACTTTATAATTACAGAGATGGGTTCAAACAAAGGTTCAGGAGCCAGATTAAAGTTTGGTCAAGCACATAATCTTTTCCACACTCTCTTCTTTTTTTTCTTCGCATCTCTCAGATTCTTTGTCACTCTCAATTGCTGGCCCCACCTCTTCCACCCAAACTGTTGGAGTGGCTCAGGACTCAGTCCTACGCCTACTCCTTTTCTTACACTACCCTGTGCATAGAGAATTCCATCTAATCCCATAATTTTAAATAAATATGCCAATGTCTCCAAAAGTTCTATCTCCAGTCCTGATCCTCTGGGCTCCAGAACAATCTACAACTGCCCATTTAACATTTCCACGACTATATCTGAGAGATATCTCAAACTTTAGATGTCCATAACAGAACTCTTAATTTTCCAAGTCTTCGCCCAGTGTTCACCCAACCAAGCCACTCCCCAGCCTTTCCTCAGATGCTACGGCCTCTCCCCAGTTTCTCAAGCCTGAAGTCTGAATCATTCTTGACGCCCTTCTTTTCCTACTCCCTATATCTAACTCAACTTCATATCGTGTTGATTTAATATCCAAAATATATTTTAAAATCTGTCAACTTCTTTCCATCTTATATCTTGTAAATGGTCTCCCTGCACCCATTCCTGTCCCTTCTCATACATTTCCACACATCAGCCAGGTTATCTTTAAAAACCATCTGACTACATTAGTCCTCTGCTCATCCTTGTATTGCACATGGAATATTAATTCCTTACCACTACAGCCTTTCATGATGTGGTTCTATCTGCCTCTCTAACTTCCCTGTGGCTCTCTGCACTCTGGCTTCATGGGGTGCACTGCAGGAAAGCTAAGAACCACATTTCCCCCAATCCTCCTTGCAGCTAGAGACCAGCATGTGATTTAATTCTGCCAGTTAGAAGCACCTGTCTGAGACTTAGCTTTGGGCCTGAGTTTAGTAGGGGAAAGAGAGAGACAAGATGATGTGTACATTTTGTTGACCAGAATCAGTGTGGATCTGCAGTCATTGGCTTCCAGATTTGGTGGTTTGCTGCAGTATCAGCAGCTTTCCCAATCACAGAAGAAACAGTATGGTTCCAGGAAATGCTAAGAGCAGATTTTCTGGAAGCTCTGCCTACACTCTCAGCTTTAGGGTTTCCCCTCGTGCTCTTGCAATGGCTTAGTAAACCACTGAGTACCTGATAAATCTCTTCTTCCTGAAACTAGCTAAAATGGCTTCTATTTCTGCAATTGAACTCTAACAGATGAACTGAAAGACTGAGTTATTTAACTGAACTAAGACTATGGTTTAGAAAGTAAAGTTTTTTGATCATTCTGCATGAATTTGAACCCCCATTCCAATACTTACACACTATATGACCTTAGATAAACTGCTTAATCTCTCCAGCTTCAGCTTTACTCATTTGTAGAATAGGAATAAAAATAGTATTTTGGCCCAGGCATAGTGGCCCACACCTGTAATTCCAGCACTTTGGGAGGCAGAGGTGGGATAATTGCTTGAGGCCAAGAGTTTTGAGACCAGCCTGGGCAACATAGTGAGACCCTATCTCTGCAAAATATTTAATTTTAAAAATTAACTGGGCATGGTGGTGTGCACCTGTATTCCTGGCTACTTGGGGTGCTGGGATGGAAAGATTACTCGAGCCCAGAACTTTGAGGCTGCAGTGAGCTATGATTGTACCATAGCACTCTAGCCTGGGTGACAGAATAAGACCCTGTTTCTAAAAAAGCATAACATTTACCCCAGAAAGTGTTTGAGGATTAAATGACATAATACTGGTAAAGCACTTAATATAGTATCTGGCATATAATAAGAGTTCACTAAATGTTAACTTTTATAATTACTATGATTAAGTATTATTATTTCCTTACCCTGGCCCTTGCAATTTGCTCTTCCTTATGCTGGGAGTGTTTTTCTGTCTGAACTACCCCAAGTTTACTCCTACTTATCCTTCAAGTTTCAGTTTATCTAGCACTTACCCAAAAATTACTTTCTTGGTCCATTTCAACTATACCACCCCCACTAGTTTTTTCTCATAATGGCGTTTTTCCCTCAGAGAACTCATGAAGATTTGCGATCATGTATTTTTTTGTATGTTCGTGTATCTACTGCTAATTCCCCCATGGAGCTACAAGTTTCAGGAAGAGGAGTCATGACTGCATGTGCCCCATCAGGTGCCAGCACCCAGCTTGACATTTTGCTCCATACGTAAAGGAGCTCAGTAAATGCTTTTCAGATGAATGGCCCAGCCCTCCTGGTGGCAAATATACCAGAAATTGCTAATGATACAGAGAAATGCATCACCAACACATTCTAACATAAAGAACACAGGTTTTCTTTGCCATGAAACAGCCCAAAATAAACTCAAGGAACTATCTGTAAATATTCTTTATAATATTAAGCTACCTGTTGATAGTACTCTACAGTTTTCCAAGCCCTGTTACATGTATGTATGTATGTATGTATGTATGTATGTATTTTGAGACAAGGTCTCACTCTGTTGCTCTGGCTGGAGAGCAGTAGTATGGTCACAGCTTACTGTAGCCTCAACCTCTTGGGTTCAGGTGATCCTCCCGCCTCAGCCACCCAAGTAGCTGAGACTACAGCCACATGCCACCACGCCTGGCTAATGTTTTTCATTTTCAGTAGAGACAAGGTCTTGCCACGTTTCCCAGGCTGAACTTGGCTCAAGCGGTCCTCTTGTCTCAGCCTCCCAAAGTGCTGAGATTACAGGTGCGAGCCACTGCACTTGGGCAGATATATTAATTCTTTTAATACTTATGACAAACCAATTACCTTTTGATTTCATCTTACAGAAAACGAAATGGAATCTCCAAAGGGTGTGCATCATGCCTAACATAACACAAATAGGAAGCAGCACATTTCATGAATCACCGACCCTGGCTTTGCCACTTTTTGCTGTGTGGCCTTGGGCAAACTGCTCAACTTCTCTGAGATGTTTTCCTCATCTGTGAAAAGGAAATAATAATAATACTTTTGTTGTGAAGATTAAAGATTATACGTAGACTATCTGAGATGTGCACTGGGTAAACAACAGAGAACCCAGATGTTATCATTATCATCATCATTGTTACATCGCTCAGTTTCACTCAGCAAGATGGCAAATCAGGTTTCTCTGAGGCAGGAGAATAGGATCTGGAGGCAGGGAACCTAAGGCCATTTCACACAGACTTCCTAGAACCAAATTGAAAGGAAAACCCTTACTTTCCATGCCTAAGTAATAAAAGGACAAGAGGCTACTCCCTTTGCAAATCCCCACCTTTGCTCCGCAGCAAATGGGAAATTGGCTGTCCACAACCAATCAGACTGACGGCAGGCCAACTCTTCGTTTGCATAGAAGCGCAGCTTTGTAACTTCACCTTACCCTGTGATTGATTGCTTTTTGCAGCCAATCAGATGTTTGCACAGGAGTGTGACCTTTGTAACTTTAATTCAGCCTCTCATTGGTTGCTTTGCCCAACCAATCAGACCGATTGCGGGCCACCACTTCATCTACATGAGGTGACCACCAAAGGGCCAATGGGAAACCTGTAGAGGGTGTTTGAAGCCGAGAAGATCCTGTATCTTGGACCTTGAGCCACTGCTCAGGCCTGCTGCCACACTGTGGAGTGAACTTTCATTTTCAGTAAGTCCCTGCTTTCTTCTTTCATTGCTTCCTTCTTCCTTTGCTTTGCTGGGTGTTTTGTCCAATTCTTTGTTCAAAACACTAAGAACCTGGACAACTCGCAGTCAAGATCCTCTAATGGTAACATCTCCACAAGATCTTTAGATTCTAGACCATTGAAACCTTAGAATGACATGCATCCTTCACTTTGTTAACTGACAGAGTTAGTCCCCACATATCCAGCACAGATACACAAATCAGCTTGTTTCCTCTCTGCAATTCGATTTTCACTCCTTGATTGTAGGGACTAGAGAGCCTCATTTTTCTAGGGTGCTTTGGATGTAGGTTTTGATTATTTATCAATGAATGAGTAATAAACAAGAAAAAAAATTGCTATGGACAGGAAGTCCAAAGAGCTTCAAAAAACCAGTCCTATTTCAGAAAGATTTCCATAAGGGAGATGATCCAAATCAGAGCCAAAGGTCCTGGCCCCACGCTCAGAACTTTTTAAGCCTTAGGCCAGAAGAACCAAATAGTCCTGTGTTCTGTTTCTAGGGAGAAATCAACTCTCTGATGAGTACACTGTTAGGCAGAGTGCCACAAACAACAATCGCGGTTTTTGCTGTCACTCAGACTGACCTGGTTAAACCATTATGGAGCAGGTATGACTAGCACAGGGAACTCAGTGAAGACAGGACAGGTGGCAAAAATTAGGAGACCAGGTAATAGGAGTGAATCCAGAGGTCCCCATTTTCAGCATCCTCTAGATACCATCTGCTATAACCACAAATAAATTGTACACAACAAATGCTTTCAAAGGGATTATGAGTCTTCCCGGTTCCTCCCCCAGGACTATGACTTCAACATCTTAAATATCCATATTAATAAGGATCCCTGGTTTTAATTCTATAAGATTGACCACAATATTTCCTGTTTGCAGCTCAGCTGAACACAGTGGATGGGATTCAGAACTCCTACTCCCCCACAATACCATGTCTCAGGGCTTGAAGGGGCCTCCCACTGAGGTCCCAGGCCATTGTGTTTCCACACTGACAAGTGAAAGCCCCTTCACAGTAGAAAGACTACTCAGAAATGGTGGAAGGCAGGGAATTTGTCACCTATATTATGACCTTAAACCAATCTCTGCTGTATTGCTTCAGAATTTCATATCTTAATCACAAAAATGCCAGCTTCTATGCTGCGAAATCAGTTAATGACTTAACATAAAAACAGCCTTATATTTTGCCAAGCACTATGCTAGATTTCAAGGAAATTAACTCCTTAATCTTTATCACAACCAAGTGAAGTAGGTACTATAATTATCTCTATTTTACAGATGACAAAATAGAGGCTTAGAAAAGTTAAGTAACTTTTTGGAGGTCACACAGCTAGTTAGCAACAGAGAGAATACTCAAACTCAGGTCAATCTGACCTCAAAACTATCCTTAGTAGATTTCTATACGAGGTTCTCTCATTTCCCTAGGCCACACTGGGGAGGGTCTGCAGCTTCACTCCTGAAGCCAGCGAGACCACAGACCCACCGGTAGGAATGAACTACTCAGGACACACCACCTTTAAGAGCTGTAACACTCACTGCGAAGGTCTGCAGCTTCACTCCTGAAGCCAGCAAGACCACGAACCCACCGGGAGGAAGGAACAACTCAGGATGCACCACCTTTAAGAGCTGTAACAATCACGGCAAAGGTCTGTGGCTTCACTCCTGAGGCCAGCAAGACCATGAACTCACCAGAAGGAGGAAACTTCGGACACATCTGAACATCTGAAGGAACAACCTCCAGACACACCATCTTTAAGAACTGTAACACTCACCGCGAGGGTCCACGGCTTCATTCTTGAAGTCAGCGAGACCAAGAACCCACCGGAAGGAACTAATTCCGGACACAATATCACCCCCTCTCCCTCCCTGAATATTACGAGCCATGTGACAGGGGTGTGTCCACCCTCAGCCATATGGGGCATACTATCACCACCCTCTCCCTCTCTGGATACTATGAGCCCTATGACAGGGGGTGTCCACCTCCCACCATGTGGGGTGTAATATCACCTCCCTCTCCACCCCGATAAGGGGGGTGTTTACACAGCGTGTCTGCAGTATTGGGAGTAACATCATATCCCCCTTTTGAAATTATGAACAATATGAGAGGAGGGTGTACAGCACCTGTGATATTGGGAGTAATATTATCCTCTCACTTCCCTAGATATTAAAAAAAAAATCACAAAAGAGGCGTACACCCTCCACGATATTGGGAGTAATATCATCCTCTCCTCCCCTGGATATTAGGACCAATATCACAGAGGGGTGTACACCTCTTTCTATATTAGTATTAATATCACCCACTCCCCACCTTGATATTAGAAGAAATATCACTGGGTGTATACTCCTGATGCTGGGAGTAATATTATCCTCTCCCCCCGCCCAGATATTAACAATATCAAAGGGGGTGTACACCTTTGCGACATTGGGATTAATAGCATCCCCTCTCCACCTGGATATTACGAACAATATCACAAAGGGGAGTGTACAGTCCCTGTGATACTGGGAGTAATACTGTCATCTCGCGTTTTAAATATAATGAACAGTATCACAAGGAGGGTATACACCCCTGTCATATTGGGAGTAATATCCTCTCCTTTTGTAAATTTTAGGAACAATGTCACAGGGCAGGTGTACACCCCCTGCTATATTGGGAGTAATATCATTCTTTCCTCCCTGAATACTAAAAACAATACAACGGTGGGGATGTACACCTGCGATACTGGGAGTAATAACATCCTCTCCCTTAATGGTTATTAGGAAAAATATCACAGAGGGTGTGTACACCCTCTGCGATATTGGGGGTAATATCATACTGTACCCCCGTGGATATTAGAGACAATATCACAGGGGAAACGTACATTTACTGCGATATTGGGAGTAATGTCATCCTCCTTCCATTGGATATTGGAACAATATCACTGGGAGGGTGCACAACCCATGCGATATTGGAAGGAATATCATCCTCTTACCTCATGGTTATTAGAAACAATATCATGGGGGGTGTGCACCTTCTTCGATATTAAGAGTAATTTCATTTTCTTCCCTCCTGGCTATTACAAACAATATCACAGGGAGTTGTACAACCCCTGCAATATTGAAAGTAGTATCATCCTCTCCCTCTTTGAATATTAGGGAAAATATCACAAGGGCGGTGTACACTTTCTGCAATATTGGAATTAATATCACCCTCTCACCCCTTGGATATTAGGAACAATAGCACAAAGGGGGTGTACACCACCTGTGATTTTGGGAATCATTTCATCCTCTTCCCTTTGAATATTAGAAAAAATATTATAGAGCGGATGTACACCCCCTGAGATATTGGGTGTAATATCATCCTCTTCCCCCCTGGATATCAAGAACAATATCACAAGGGCATGTACACCCTGCAATATTGAGAGTAATATCATCCTCTCCCCACCTGGATATTAGGAAGAATATCATGGGGGGGTGTACGCCCCTGAGATACTGGGAATAATATTGTCATCTCTCTCCCTAAATATTAGGAACAATATTACAAGGAGGGTATAAACCCCCTTGTAATATCATCCTCTAGCTTTCTGGATATTAGAAACAACATCTCAAAAGCAGTATACAATCCCCTCGATATTAGGAGTAATGCCATCCTCTCCCTCCCTGGATATTAAAAACAATATTATAGGGGAAGGGTGTAAACCCCCTGTGATATTAGGAATAATATCATCCTCTCCCCCCCTGGATATTAGGAACTATATCACAGGGGAAGTTTACACCCCATGTGATTTTCGGGATAATATCAGGCTCTCCCTTTTGAATATTGGGAACAATATCACAAGGGGGTGTACACCCCCTGCAATATTAATAGTAATATTATTCTCTCTCCCCCTGGATATTAGGAACAATATCACAGGTGGGGTGTACACCCCGTGCCATATTGGTAGTAATATCTTCTTCTCCCTTCCTGGATATCAGAAATGAAGTCATAGGGGGGTGTACACCTGCTGCAATATTGGGTATAATAAATTCCTTTCCCCCCCTGTATATTAGAAATGATACCACAGCAGGGGTGTACACCCCATGCGATATGGGGAGTAATAGCATCCTCTCCCCTACTGGATGTTAGAAACAATATCACAGGGGCGGTGTACAGCCCCTGCGATATTTGGATTAATATTATCATTTTCCCCCATGAATATTAGAAACAATATCACAAAAGGGGTGTACACCTTCTGTGATATGTGTAGTAATATCATCCTCTCCCTCCCTGGATAATAGGAACAACATCACAGAAAAGGTGTACACCTCCTGCGACATTGAAAGTAGTATCATCCTCTCTGCCCATGGAAATTAGGAATATTGTCACAGGGGGGTGTACACCCTCTGCGATATTGGGAGAAATGTCATTCTTTCCCAATCGGGATATTACGAACAAAACCATGGGGGACGGGGTGTACACCTTCTGCTATTTGGGGAGTAATATTATCCTTCTCCACCCTGGCTATTTAGAACAATATCACAGAGAGGGGGTACACCCGCTGTGATACTGGGAGTAATATCATCCTCTCTCTTTCTGAATATTAGGTACAATATCACAGGGTTGTTTACCCCTTCTGCAATATTTAAAGTAATATCATCTTCTTCCCCCATGGATATTAGAAACAATATCACTGAGAGGGTGTACACCCCATACAATATTGTAAGGAATATCATCCTCTACCCTCATGGTTATTAGAAACAATATCGCATTGGGGGTGTACAAATTTTCTAATATGGAGAATAACTTCATCCTCTACTCTCCTGGATATTACAAACAATATCAGACGGGGTTGTACATACCCTGTGATATTCAAAGTAATAACCTCTCCCTCTCTTAATATTAGGAAAAATATCACAAAGGGGGTGTACACTTTCTGTGATATTGGAATTAATATCACCCTCTCAGCCCCTGGATATTAGAAACAATATTCCAGTGGGGGTGTACACCCTCTGAGATACTGGGAGTAATATTGTTCTCTCCCCCCACTTGATATTAAAAACAATATCACAAGAGGTAGTGGATGCCCTCTGCGATATTTGGAGTAATATCATCCTGTCCCCACCCCCACCTATTGGGAACAATATCACAGGAAGTGTGTATACCCCCTGCGATGCTGGAAGTAATATCATCCTTTTTGCCCTGTATATTAGGAACAATATCACAGAAGGGTGTAAATCCCCTAAAATATTGGGGGTAATAACATCCTCTCCTCAGAAGGATGTACACCCTCTGAGATATTGCGAGTAGTATCATCCTCTCACCCCATGGATAGTACAAACAATATCACAGGGGGGTGTACACACAGGGTGCTTACGATATTGGGATTGATATCATCCTCTCCCCCCCAGATACTGCGAGCAATATCACAAGGGGCTGTACACCTTCTGCCACATTCGGAGTAATATCATCCTGTTTCCCCCTGGATATTATGAACAATATCACAGAAGGGTGTACACCCCCTGCGATATTGGGAGATATATCATCCTCTCCCCTTCTGGATATTACAAACTATAACACAGGGGGTGTACATCCCCTGCAATATTTGCAGTGATATCATCCTCTTCCCCCCGGATGTTACAAACAATATCACAGGAGGGGGTACACTCCCTGGGATACTGAGAGTAATATTATCCTCTTTCTCCCTGGATGTTAGGAACAATATCACAGGGGGTTGTACACCTGCAGCAATATTGGGAATAATATTATCCTCTAACCCCCTGGGTATCATATCCCTTCCTGGATATTATGATATCATAGGGAAGTGCACACCCCCTCCGATAGGGGGAGCAATAACATCCTCACGCCTCCTGAATATTAAGAACAATATCACAGAGGACTCTACACCTTCTGTGATATGGGGAGAAATGTCATTTCCCCCTCCTCTGGATAGTACAAACAATATCGCTGGAAAGTGTATACCCCCTGCAATACTGAGAGTAATATTATCCACTCCCCCCTCAAATATTAGGAACAATATCACATGGGAGGTGGACACCCCTGCAATACTGGGAGTAATATCATCCTCTCCCATTGGGATTCACTCAGGATGGTGGCAGAAATATTAAAGGGAAATATTAGAGAAAGTTACAGGGAAGAGTCTCAAACCTTTTGGAAGGTCGAAAGGTTACCTAACTCGTACTAATTGAACAGGCTGAAGGCAGCCGGATCTCACCTTAGAGCATTAGGTCATAGGGCAAATACTAGGGACAACAGAGGCTTCCCCAGGTAAGTCTGTTTACCCTACCTCCATTAACTAACCTTTGAGCCAGATGGCCCTCTGGCGGGGAGGTAGACCAGGGAAACTGCCCCCGATGGTATTTACTTTAGACCTTGGTACCTGAGCTTTAAACATTCGTAAAAGTACTCTCTTAACCACGTTAATTATCCACAAGTGTGTTTACTCAAAGCTTCTGTTGTTAATTCTATACTAAATAAATGCCTGGAGTATGAGCTGCTCAGGGTATCAGTGAATGAAGACCAAATTAATGAAATAAAGTGAGAAGAGAAGTTTCGGGAAAAAAGAGCAAAAAGAAATGAACAAAGCCTCCAAGAAATATGGGACTATATGAAAAAATCAAATCTACATTTGATTGGTGTACCTGAAAGTGACGGGGAGAATGGAACCAAGTTGGAAAACACTCTGCAGGATATTATGCAGCAGAACTTCCCCAACCTAGCAAGACAGGCCAACATTCAAATTCAGGAAATACAGAGAACATCACAAAGATACTCCTCAAGAAATGCAACCACAACACACAAAATTCACAAAATTGTCAGACTCACCAAAGTTGAAATGAAGATAAAAATGTTAAGGGCAGCCAGAGAGAAAGGTCAGGTTACCCACAAAGGGAAGCCCATAAGACTAACAGCAGATCTCTTGGCAGAAACTCTACAAGCCAGAAGAGAAGTGCGGACCAATATTCAACACTCTTAAAGAAAAGAATTTTCAACCCAGAATTTCATATCCAGCCAAACTAAGCTTCATAAGTGAAGGAGAAATAAAATAATAAAATACTTTACAGACAAGCAAATGCTGAGAGATTTGGTCACACCAGGCCTGCCTTACAAGAGCTCCTGAAGGAAGCACTAAACATGGAAAGGAACAACAGGTAACAGCCACTACAAAAACAGGCCAAATTGTAAAGACCATCGAGGCTAGGAAGAAACTGCATCAACCAACAAGCAAAATAACCAGCTAACATCATAATGACAGGATCAAATTCACACATAATATTAACCTTAAATGTAAATGGGCTAAATGCCCCAATTAAAAGACACAGACTGGCAAATTGAATAAGAAGTCAAGACCCATCAGTGTGCTGTATTCAGGAGACCCATCTCACGTGCAGAGATGCACATAGGCTCAAAATAAAGGGATGGAGGAAGATCTACCAAGCAAATGGAAAGCAAAAAAAAAAAAAAAAAAAGCAGGGGTTGAAATCCTAATCCCTGATAAAACGGACTTTAAACCAACAAAGATCAAAAGAGACAAAGAAGGCCATTACATAATGGTAAAGGGATCAATTCCACAAGAAGAGCTAACTATCTTAAATATGCACCCAACACAGGAGCACCCAGATTCATAAAGCAAGTCCTTAGCGACCTACAAAGAGACTTAGACTCCCACACAATAATAATGGGAGATTTTAACACCCCACTGTCAATATTAGACAGATCACTGAGACAGAAGGTGGACAAGAATATCCAGGACTTGAACTCAGCTCTGCACCAAGCAAACCTAATAGACATCTACAGAACTCTCCACCAAAAATAAACAGAATATACATTCTTCTCAGCACCACATCACACTTATTCTAAAATTGACCACACAGTTGGAAGCAAAGAACTTCTTAGCAAATGTAAAAGAGCAGAAATCACAACAAATTGTCTCTCAGACCACAGTGCAATCAAATTAGAACTCAGGATTAAGAAACTCACTCAAAATCGCACAACTACATGGAAACTGAACAACCTGCTCCTGAATGACTACTGGGTACATAACGAAATGAAGGCAGAAATAAAGATGTTCTTTGAAACCAATGAGAACAAAGACACAATGTACCAGAATCTCTGGAACACGTTTAAAGCAGTGTGTTGACGGAAATTTATAGCACTAAATCCCCACAAGAGAAAGCAGGAAAGATCTAAAATCGACACCCTAACATCACAATTAGAAGAACTAGAGAAGCAACAGCAAACAAATTCAAAAGCTAGCAGAAGGCAAGAAATAACTAAGATCACAGCAGAATTGAATGAGATAGAGACACAAAAAAACCCTTCAAAATATCAATGAATCCAAAATATCAATGAATCAAAATATCAATGATCTTTTTTGAAAAGATCAACAAAATTGATAGACTGCTAGGAAGACTAATAAAGAAGAAAAGAGAGAAGAATCAAATAGATGCAATAATAAATGATAAAGGGGATATCACCATCAATCCCACAGAAATACAAACTACCATCAGAGAATGCTATAAACACCTCTATGCAAATGAACTAGAAAATCTAGAAGAAATGGATAAATTCCTGGACACATACACCCTCCCAAGACTTAACTAGGAAGAAGTTGCATCTCTGAATAGACCAATAACAGGCTCTGAAATTGAGGTAATAATTAATAGCCTACCAACCAAAAAAAGTCCAGGACCAGACAGATTCACAGCCGAATTCTACCAGAGGTACAAAGAGGAGCTGGTATCATTCCTTCTGAAACTATTCCAATCAACAGAAAAAGAGGGAATCCTCCCTAGCTCATTTTTATGAGGCCAGCATCATCCTGATACCAAAGCCTGACAGAGACACAACAAAAAAAGAGAATTTTAGGCCAATATCCCTGATGAACATCGATGTGAAAATCCTCAATAAAATACTGACAAACTGAATCCAGCAGCACATCAAAAAGCTTATCCACCACGTTCAAGTTGGCTTCATCCCTGGGATGCAAGGCTGGTTCAACATACACAAATCAATGAACATAATCCATCACATAAACAGAACCAATGACAAAAAACACATGATTATCTCAATAGATGCAGAAAAGGCCTTTGACAAAATTCAACAGCCCTTCATGCTAAAAACTCTCAATAAACTAGGTATTGATGGAATGTATCTCATAATAATAAGAGCTATCTATGACAAACCCACAGCCAATATCATATTGAATGGGCAAAAACTGGAAGCATTCCCTTTGAAAACTGGCACAAGACAGGGATGCCCTCTCTCACCACTCCTATTCAACATAGTGTTGGAAGTTCCGGCCAGGGCAATCAGGCAAGAGAAAGAAATAAAGGGTATTAAATTAGAGAAAGAGGAAGTTGGATTGTCCCTCTTTGCAGATGACGTGATTATATATTTAGAAAACCCCATCGTCTCGGCCCAAAATCTCCTTAAGCTGATAAGCAACTTCAGCAAAGTTTCAAGATACAAAATCAATGTGCAAAAAATCAAAAGCATTCGTATACACCAATAACAGAAAAACAGAGAGCCAAATCATGAGTGAACTCCCATTCACAATTGCTACAAAGAGAATAAAATACCTAGGAATCCGACTTACAAGGGATGTGAAAGACCTCTTCAAGGAGAACTACAAACCACTACTCAATGAAATAAAAGAGGACACAAACAAATGGAAGAACATTCCATGCTCATGGATAGGAAGAATCAATATCATGAAAATGGCCACACTGCCCAAGGTAATTTACAGATTCAATGCCATCCCCATCAAGCTACCAATGACTTTCTTCACAGAATTGGAAAAAACTACTTTAAAGTTCATATGGAACCAAAAAAGAGCCTGCATTGCCAAGACAATCCTAAGCCAAAAGAACAAAGCTGGAGGCATCAAACTACCCGACTTCAAACTGTACTACAAGACTACAGTAACCAAAACAGCATGGTACTGGTACCAAAAGAGCATGGTACTGGTACCAAAACAGATATATAAACCAATGGAACAGAACACAGGACTCAGAAATAACACCACACATCTACAAACATCTTTGATAAACCTGACAAAAACAAGAAATGGGGAAACGATTTCCTCTTTAATAAATGGTGCTGGGAAAACTGGCTCGCCATATGTAGAAAGCTGAAACTGAATCCCTTCCTTACACCTTATACAAAAATTAATTCAAGATGGATTAAAGACTTAAATGTTAGACCTAAAACCATAAAAACCCTAGAAGAAAACCTAGGCAATACCATTCAGGACATAGGCATGCGCAAGAACTTCACATCTAAAACACCAAAAGCAATGGCAACAAAAGCCAAAATAGACAAATGGGATCTAATTAAACTAAAGAGCTTCTGCACAGCAAAAGAAACTACCATCAGAGTGAAGAGGCAACCTACAGAATGGGAGAAAATTTTTGCAGTCTACCCATCTGACAAAGGTCTAGTATCCAGAATCTACCAAGAACATAAACAAATTTCCAAGAAAAAAACAACCCCATCAACAAGTGGGTGAAGGATATGGACAGACATTTCTCAAAAGAAGACATTTATGCAGCCAAAAGACACACGAAAAAATGCTCATCATCACTGGTCATCAGAGAAATGCAAATCAAAACTACAATGAGATACCATCTCACTCCAGTTAGAAAGGCAATCATTAAAAAGTCAGGAAACAACAGGTGCTAGAGAGGATGTGGAGAAATAGGAATGCTTTTACACTGTTGGTGGGACTGTAAACTAGTTCAACCATTGTCGAAGACAGGGTGGTGATTCCTCAAGGATCTAAAACTAGAAATACCATTTGACACAGCGATCCGATTACTGGGTATATACCCAAAGGATTATAAATAATGCTGCTATAAAGACACATGCACACGTATGTTTATTGTGGCACTATTCACAATAGCAAAGACTTGGAACCAACCCAAATGTCCATCAATGATAGACTGGATTAAGAAAATGTGGCACATATACACCATGGAATACTATGCAGTCACAAAAAAGGATGAGTTGATGTCCTTTGCAGGGACATGGATCCAGCTGGAAACCATCATTCTGAGCAAACTATTACAAGGACCGAAAACCAAACACCGCATGTTCTCACTCATAGGTGGGAATTGAACAATGAGATCACTTGGACACAGGACAGGGAACATCACACATTGGGGCCTGTCGTAGGGTGGGGGAATTGGGGAGGGATAGCATTAGGAGAAATACCTAATGTAAATGACGAGTTAATGGGTGCAGCAAACCAACATAGCACATGTATACCTATGTAACAAACCTGCATGTTGTGCACATGTACCCTAGAACTTAAAGTATAATAATAAAAAAAAAGGGATATCATCTTCTTCTCCCCTGAATATTAAAAACAGTATCACAGACGAATGGACACCCTCTGCAATATTAGGAGTAATATCCTCTTCCCTTCTGGATATTACAAACAATATCACATGGAGTGTACACCCCCTGCGATATTGGGAGTAATATCATCCTCTTCCCCCTGGATATTAAAAACAATATCACAGGGGAATGTACACCCCCTGCTATATAGGGAGTGATATTATCCTCTACCCCCTTGGATATTATGAACAATGTCACAGGGGATGTACATCCCCTGTGATATTGGAGGTAACACCATCCTCTACTCACCTTGATATTATGAACAATATCACAGAAGGGTGTACATCCCTTGTGATATTGGGAGTAATATCATCCTCTCCCCCCCGGATATTAGCAACAGTATCGCAGGTGCGTGTACGCCCCCTGCGATATCGGAAGTAATATCATTGTCCGCCCCCCACCAGATATTTCAAATGATATCACAAGAGGGGTGAACACTCCCTGCGATATTGGGAGTAATATCATACTCTCCACCCCTGGATATTATTAACAATATCACAGAGTGGTTTACACCCCTTGCAATATTGGGAGTAATATCATCCTCTGCCACCCTGGATATCATGAACAATATCACAGAAAATGTACGCAAAGGGTGTTTACAATATTAGGAGTAATATTGTCTCCCCCCTGGATATTACAAACAATATCGCAGTGGGGTGTACACCCCCTTTGATATGGGGAGTAATATCATCCTCTCCCCCTCTGAATATTACAAACAATATTGCAGGGGTGTGTACATCCCCTGCGATATGTGGAGTAGTATCATTTTCTCTCCCCTTGAATATTACGACAATATTGCAGAGGAGTGTACACACCCAGTGATATGGGGAGTAACATCATCTCCTCCCCCTGTGGATATTACAAACATATTGCAGGGCTGTGTACACCCACTGCAGTATGGGGAGTAACATCATCCCCCGGAAATTACAAACAATATCGCAGGGGTGTGTATATTCCTTGCGATATAAAGAGTAACATCATCCTCTCCCCTCCTGGTTATTACCGACAATATTGCAACACCCCCTGCGATATCGGGAGTCACATCATCCTCTCCCTCCCTTGATATTACGGTCAATATGCAGGTTATTTACAGGGAGTAACATCATCCTCTTCCCCTGCATATTACAAACAGTATCTCGGGGGGGTGTACACTTTTTGCGATATGGGGATTAACATCATCTTCTCCTTCCCTAAATATTACAAACAATATTGCATGGGGGTGTACACCAATATCGCATGGCAGTGTACATTCTCTTACCTAAGGGAGATATTACTCCTAATATCACAGTAGGTTATTTGTAATAGCTAAAGGAGATATTACTTCTAATATCATAGTAGGTGTCCACCCTGTGATTTCATTTGTATTATCTAAGGAAAATATTACTCCTAGTATCACAGTGAGTTTATACACTGTATGTACACCCTTTGATATTATTTGTAATATCTAAGGAGGATATTACTCCTAATATTACAGTAGTTACATACCCTGTGATAATATACGTTAATATTTAAGCGAGATATCACTCCTAATATCACAGTGGGTGTACACCCTGTGATATTATTCATAATATCTAAGGGAGATATTACTTCTAATTTCACAGTGGGGATACGTCCTATGATATTATTTGTAATATCTCAGGGAGCTATTACTCCTAATGACACAGTGTGTGTACACCCTATGATGTTATTCATAATATCTAAGAAAGATATTACTTCTCATATCACAGTGGGTGTACTACACCCTGTGATATTATTCATAATATCTAAGGATTACATTACAGCCCAGGCTGTAATGCAGTGGCTCCACCTCGGCTCACTGCAACCTCTACCTCCTGCATTCAAGCGATTCTCCTGCCTCAGCCTCCTGAATAGCTGGGATTACAGGCACGTGCCACCATCCCCAGCTAATTTTGTAGAATTATAGTAGAGATGGGGTTTCATTTTGTTGGGAAGGCTGGTCTCGAACTCCTTACCTCAAGTGATTCACCTGCCTCGACCTTCCAAAGTGCAGGGATTACAGGCGTGAGCCACCACACCCAGCCTGACACTGAGCTTTTTCAAAAGCCACTTTTGCATATATGCCATCTCTGGCTGACCAGCACCCTTTTAAGAACAGAATCTGCCCAGAGACCAAGTCACTGGCCAAGAAGGAGGAGACAGAAGCACTGACATGCTCGCAGGGATGAGGAAGCCAAATAACTCACTTTCCTGTCCGTGTTTCTGCCTTCCAAATCAGATGGAGAAAAATGATTTGCTTTGCAACCACTCACTGACCACACATTGTCTACAATCATGACTCTTGGAAATAAATCATTTTCAATGCTCTTTAAAAAAATTTTTTTTAATTAAATATTAAAACATTAAAAATTAGCTGGTCATACTAGTGTGTACCTGTAGTCCCAACTACATAGGAGGCTGAGGCGGGAGGATCACTTAAGCCCAGGAGATCAAGGCTGCAGTGTGTTGTGATCAGGCCACTGTACTGCAGCCTAGGCAATAGAGTGAGACCCTGTCTCAAAAGTAAATACAATTTTAAAAATAAAATAACACCTGATTCATTTCTCCTTATACACTCTTTCAAGGCCTAACCCATGACCTTCCAAGGCATCCTGGGTCAACATCCAGTTCACAATGATCTCTTATGAATTTCAACATTGCTACTGTCCCAGCAGCCTTCGTAGTTGACTATTCCAACGTAACTCTAAACTCTAGGTTCATGGTGCGTAGGGGCTACGTTTTCTTTCAACTTAGTCTCAACATCTCCTAAAAATTACTCAATAAATACTCACGTTAAAAATTAGCCTGAGCAAGGCCAGGCATGGTGGCTCACGCCTGTAATCCCAGCACTTTGGGAGGCCGAGGCGGGTGGATCACGAGGTCAGGAGATCAAGACCATTCTGGCTAACACGGTGAAACCCTGTCTCTACTGAAAATACAAAAAATAGCCGGGCGCCTGTAGTCCTAGCCACTCGGGAGGCTGAGGTAGGAGAATGGCATGAACCCGGGAGGCAGAGCTTGCAGTGAGCCGACATAGCGCCACTATACTCCAGCCTGGGCGACAGAGCGAGACTCTGTCTCAAAAAAAAAAAAAAAAACATTAGCCTGAGCACATAATTAGGAGACTAAATTTTTGAAAGAAAATCCCCCAAACATAAGACATCTCAAAGTCCATCCTGCAGATTATCTAAACCTTTGTCCCCCAATTAAAGAATCCACCTACATTTTCTTTTTTTTTCTTTTGTTCTTGGGAGTGGGGGGCGGGTGGGGATGGAGTCTAATTGTGTTGCCCAGGGTGGAATGCTGTGGTGCAGTCTCAGCTCACTGCAATCTCCACCTCAGGTTCAAGCAATTGTCCCACCTCAATTGTCCCACCTCAGCCTCTCTGAGTAGGTGGGACCACAGGCACGCACCACCAGGCCCGGCTAATTTTTTTATTTTTAGTAGAGACAGGGTTTCACCATATTGGCCAGGCTGGTCTTGAACTCCTGACCTCATGTGATCTGCATGCCTCAACCTCCCACAGTGCTGGGATCACAGGTATGAGCCACCGTGCCTGGCCCCAACTTCATTTTCTTTAAATGGCCATACACCTGATAATGGTGGGACAGCAGATTGAAATCAAAATGTTATGAATCATTTAACTTCCATTTCTCTTAACAGGTGACTGACCTGTCCATTGTATCCACTCTTGGAGTTTATGCCTTGGGTAGAAAAATGTGCCTTTCCTAACAATGAAGGAGAGTGTGAGTAGGACAAAAGTCCACTCTTCCCCTTGTACTTGGTTCATGGGACATACTTGGTTGGGTTCATTCATTTACTCATTCACACAACATTTACCTAGCTTCTCCAAATGCCACGCAAGTTAACAGGTGCTGGTATAACAGATCCTCACAATAGAGCTAAGACGGCACTGCTGCAGATTTGCTCCGCAAGACAGGAAACATTAGCTGCAGGTTTTACTGACATGGGATAGAGCTTCAGGTTAAAAAAGAAGAAAAAACGTCATGGCTGGGCACAGTGGCTCACACCTGTAATCCTAGCATCTTGGGAGGCCAAAGAGAGAGGCTAGCTTGATATCAGATGTTCAAGACCAGCCTGGGCAACATAGTGAGACACTGTCCCTACAAAAAAATAAAATAAAATTAATTAGCCAGGCATGGTTGTGTGGGCCTGTAGTCCCAGCTACTTGGGAGGCTGAGGTGAGAGGATCACCTGAGTCCACTCGGTCAAGGCTGCAGTGAGTTATGATCATGCCACTGCACTCCAGCCTGAGAAAGAGTGAGACCCTGTCTAAAAAAAAAAAAAAAAGAGAGAGAGAAAGAAAGGGAAGGAAGAAAGGAAGGGAGGGAGGGAAGGAAGGAAGGAAGGAAGGAAGGAAGGAAGGAAGGAAGGAAGGAAGGAAGGAAGGAAGGAAAGGAAGGAAGGAAAAAAGTCACTAGTCTTCCACCAGAACGCTCCTAAGTGTAAGGCTAATCTTGTCTACCTGATCTGAGAGCATGGTTGGAAGGACAAGTAAGCTCTAAATTTTGTCTAAGCCACAAAGATCAGCCGGCTAGGTCAGCTCCTCCCCCTTGCTCTTCCGAGGTCCCTGCCCTGGGGACAGACAAATGGACTCTGGGGACCACTCCATGGGCTGGATCCAATCTCCGATGCCGCTGCAGCGCCAAGATCTCAAAGCATTCACAACACGATGCAAGAGACGGGCAGTCACTTCAGGAAAAGGGAGAGAGGAGAAGGTAGGTACAAGGGCAACGGCAGGCGGAGCTTTCCCAAGAAAGGTTCCCAACTGAAGACAAGGCATTAGAAGCTGTGTTATTTCTCCAGGAGGGGATGGGTGAAAGCAAAGACCCCTGATTGTGACCGCAGAAACGCAGCCAGGCCCTTAGAAACCAGCGGCTTGGCCCCTCCGCTGGGACCTGGACGTGGATCCCCCGCAAGCTGGGCCCTGCCGCCAACCGCGTTTCCAACAGCTACAGCGCGGAGGCGCCCAGCTCGCCCACCCACCCTAGGGGGTGCGTGGGAACCGCGGGGTTCGCTGCGCGCACTTCGGAGTCCCTTCTGGGCGACTCGGAGGCCTCATCTCGATCGCGGGCCCTCCAGGAGCTGCCCCGGTCCAGAGCAGGATAGGATGGGGGCTCCCCAAGGGAGGACTGCAGGAAGACAGAACGGGATTTCTTCACCTGCCCTTCATCGCCTAAGTGGGCCTAGACTCTAACTGGCTGTCTCTTCCATGCCGTCGCCACAGTCCCCATGTGCACCCGGTTTGCCCTCCCCTCTTCCTGCCCTGTGTCGCCTACCCCCACTCCGCCTCCCTTCGTGACCGCTGGCCGTGTTGACCCTGCGAGGCCGGCGCCCTTAACTCTCAGGCCAGCCTGTCCTCTTCTCCCTGTGTGCACCCCAACGCCTCCCAGCTCGGCCTGGAGCATATATTAGGTTGGTACAAAAGTAATTGCGGTTGTGCAATTTTTTTTTTAATGGCAAAAACCGCAATAACTTTTATAACACCCATAAATAGGCAGGGGGAAAGTGCAAGAAAAGCCTTAGAGAAGGGGCCAAGATCCAACCGTGTAGCCCGCCAGGAGTATGGGTTGGCCAGAGGCGTATGACATACTGAAGCAGGAAAGGAAGAAAAAAGATTAAGGAGACAAATTGTTCGTGATAAGGGATTTCCTGATAAACTCAGAAACAACAGCTACCAGTTATGGAGCACTTAAACTGACACTATCTCATTAATCCTCACAACGGTCCTGTACAGGTGGTGGTTTTATTTGTTTTTTACCATCTTACATGCCAGAGCTGCAGTTGGTATGCAACAAAGGCAGCATTTGAACCCTGGCCTGCTCATACCAGAGCAGGGACATCCAACTACGCCCACAAAGGACAATGGAGGAAGACTGTGTCATTTGTAATATAAGCAAATGGGGAAAAGACAAAACAAATACTTGTATTATGCCCAAGTTGTAAATTTACAAACATGAATGAAATACACATACAAGAGGCTAACCGTTTTCTTTTTTCTTTTTTGTGAGAAAGAGTCTCTCTCTGTCACCCAGGCTGGGGTACAGTGGTGCAATCTCAGCTCACTGCAACCTCCGCCTCCCGGGTTCTAGGCAATTCTCCTGCCTCAGCCTCCGGATTAGCTGGGATTACAGGCGCGCACCACCACACCCAGCTAATGTTGTATTTTTAGTAGAGATGGGGTTTCACTACGTTGGCCAGGCTGGTCTTGAACTCCTGACCTCAGGTGATCCACCCGCCTCGGTCCCCCCAAAGTGCTGGGATTACAGATGTGAGCCACCATGCCCAGCCATGGCTAACCATTTTGTGAAAACAAAGAGAGTAAATGGGAAGTGTCCAAAAAAGAAATTTTTAAATTTATGTAGTTTCTTGTTGATTTGTAAAGGGTGCCATTTGTTTGAAATCATTCTTACACTCTTGGATTAAAACACCAGTTCCTTCACACACTTGTATTTTGAAGGGAGTATAAAATGTGATTCCCTCACACCCGTAATCCCAGCACTTTGGGAGGCCAAGGCGGATGGATCACCTGATGTCAGGAGTTTGAGACCAGCCTGGCAAACACAGTGAAACTCCATCTCTACAAAAAATACAAAAATTAGCTGGGTGTGATGGCAGGTGCCTGTAGTCCCAGCTACTCAGGAGGCTGAGGCAGGAGAATCACTCAAACCTGGCAGGCAGAGGTTGCACTGAGCCAAGATCGCATCACTGCACTCCACCCTGGGTGACAGAGCAAGACTCTGTCTCAAAAAAAAAAAAAAAAAAAAATGTCATTCCATATGACACGAGTGTTAGAAAACAGACAAATGACAGTTTACTGACTCCAGCAGGGAGTTAACTGTCAGGAGGTAGTTCCCACCACAGCCCAAGATGCCAATGTTTTATCTAGTTACATGTTAAGATCTCCATATCCAGGGCATCCCTCCTCAAACAATACTAGTCCTACACTGCTAAATGTTTACTGTATGAACGTATGAATGAAGGCAACATTCTTAGATGTGGGAATCCCATAGTGCTTGGTTCTCTAGATGAATCTCTGGGGGCCTCTTTTGAACTTGCGTCTTAAACCTCCTCAGTTGCCTGCATACTACGTCCTAGGGTGAGGCATTTCTCCAGAGCTCATTTATTACCTTGAAAGTGCCATACTCCCACATGTAGGCCTTGACATGCTAGGTCTTTTGCCTAAAACGCTCCCTCCTCCTCTCCCCGCGTTCCCCAGCTTTCATCTACCTCTATCCACCCTTTTGCTCAAGCCAAAAACCTAGGAATTTTCCCATTACCACTTTGCTCCACTGCTATAACCAGAGGTGACAGTGACTTGTACCAAGGATACATACCCACCAGCAAGTTCTGGTTATCAGAAAAAAATTAAGCGTAAATTTGGTCACCGTGTAATGGAAATGCAAATCTAGTGATGGCAGCAGGGTTATGTTGACAGGAGATAGGAAGTTGGGAGCTTTGACCTGTGATCTGCCATTGTCAAAAATGTCCAACCCTGTTTCAGAGCAGGGTTTTGACTAGCTCCCTAAAAAAAACAATCTCCGGATATTCTCTCCTAGTATCCCAGAGAGTTCTGGGAGCATTTGAGATCAGTTGCAAACTAATGACAGAGTCATCAGTGATGTACTAGGGAATGAAAAGCTATCAAAATTCACTGGGTTTTGAGATCTGTGTAATACCAACATCAATTTGGGGTATGTTTTTGTTTTCTTTCTTTTTGTGTGTGTGTGTGTGTGTGTATGTGTGTGTGTTTTTTTTTAAACAGGGTCTCACTCTGTCACCCAGGCTGGAGTGCAGTGGCACAATCTCGGCTCACTGCAACCTCTGCCTCCTGGGCGCAAGTGATTCTTCTGCCTCAGCCTCCTAGGTAGCTGGAATTATAGGTGCACACCACCACGCCCAGCTAATTTTTGTATTTTTAGTAGCGACAGGGTTTCACCATGTTGGCCAGGCTGCTCTCAAACTCCTGACTTCAAGCGATCTGCCCGCCTCAGCCTCCCAAAGTGATGGGATTACAGGCATGAGCCACTGCACCCGGCCTGGGGTATGTTTATTAAAATATTCCTCTGTAAAATGGAGCTAGCTGCTTTGCAGAATTGTGAGAATAATGTTTAGATATGTACAAACATACATGTGTGTGTAACCTCACTTTATGTTCATGACAGTGGGGTTTTTTTTTTCATGTCTACATTCTTTCTAATAAACTGTTGGAAGACTTCTTGGCTGTCCTTTTAAGTCTCTGGCTTACTGTAATTTTTATGTATTTACCATTTACTGGAATGGAGTTTTTCGTTTTATTTGAGGAAGAATTTGGGATTATTCCTCTGTTTGAAAAAAGAGACTTGCTGTAATGTCACAGGAAAACTTTTTAAAGTGGATCTGTAATAGAATATTGTAGATGTACTTTGTAGCAGTTGGAAAAGAAAGTGTGATTTGATTGAAATAAAACTAAATGTGTTGTCCTCCTCTAAAAAAAAAGAAAAAACAAAAAAGAAGCAGCTGTACTGCAGCTGTAGCCATGACAATGTGCTTTCCTTCTAAGAGCCCAGGGAATAAGCAGCCCTATGACAAACATATATTTCCTCCAAAAGAAAATAATGCCTAAAGATGGAAGGAACAGAGTTTACCTCTTTCTTTTGCAGACAGCATCTGAAGCTATTGATAAAGCCATTTTCATCAATTTCATGGTGTAATTTACTAAAGAAAAAGATCTGAAATTTAGAAGCTATGTCAGCAGTGGGAAAATAGATGTACCTAAAAAAACCAAAACCACCTATTTCCATGACTCTAATTTCCCAAATGTAAAATAAGAAGAGTCTGTCATTTATCCAGCTCAAAACCAGAAAGAACACAAAAAAATACTGTTCTGAACTTGCCTTATTTAACTGATGATTTCTCCTTGTTAAAAACCAGATTTCTTCTATCTTGTCTGTTAAGGAGCTATTTTGGTCTGTTTGTGTTTGTATAACAGAATACCTGAGACTGGGTAATTTATAAAGAAAAGAGATTAATGTAGTTGATGGTTCTGCAGGCTGGGAAGTTCAAGCACAGAGCCCTAGCATCTGGTGCTGCATCATAACATGGTGAAGAAGGTCAAAGGAAGAGCAAAAATGTGTGAAGAGGCCAAACCCAAAGGCCACCTCTTGACTTATAACAACCCACTTTGTTGGGGAAATTCCCATGAGAACTGATCCAGTCTTTAGAGAGTGAGAGCTCACTCACTACTGCAAGAATAGCACCAAGCCATTCATGAGGGATCTGCCCCCATAACCCAAACCACCCCAAGGCTGCACCTCCCAACACTATCACACTGGGGTTCAAATTTCAACATAAGTTTTGGGGAAGACAAATTCAAACTATAGCAGAAGCATTCAAGGATCTGCTCATACATTTCCCATACACTGTCTTTATGTGTAACTGCTACCCTCTCTCTTACCCTCATGTAACAGGTAGAAAACTGCATGAACTAAATAATTTTGAAATCTTACCTCCTTCCCAGAAAAAGAGCTCCTGATAAATCTGCTTGGAGCAGACTACCATTGATTCTAGGTAGGGTGGGAAATAAAGTCCCTGGCTAGACAATCGCCTCCTACCTACCACAAATTCATGCTAAGGAAGGCTGAGCACAAAACAGCCATCTGACTGTTCAACCTCAAAAGAAATACTAAACAAAACAATTAGCAAAGACTGTGTTTCATGACAATGCTATTTTGAAAAGAGCACTCTCAAGTACTGCTTCTAACTGATAAAAAAATTTTCATTCCAATTTCTTTTCTAACATCTTTATTTTACAGTTTGAGAAACTATTTTTCAGAACAATTGAGTGACTTCTCAAGATTTCTGAGAAGACAAATGGCAAGGATGGGACTAGAACCCGGGTTTGCCAATCCTTCGTCCAATCCATTTTTTAAAACCTGATTTTTAAGTTATAAGTCTGAAGGGGCTGAAGACAAGTAGAATGGAGATAAATCAGACAAGCCCCTATTTTTTTATCCTACCATGCGTAGGTTATTCCCAAGTAGCAGTGCCCTTAACTCGTGCCAATGGGAAAATAACATACGCTCTTTTTGTTTCTATTTATTTATTTATTTTAAAACGTTTTTATTTTACTCTCCTTTTCCCCCAGCCTTATTGAGATATAATTGACCAATAAAAATTGTATACATTTAAGATGTACAACTTGATGTTTTAATATACATGTATTTTTGTGAAATAATCACCATAATCAAGCTAATTAACATACCATCATCTCACACAGTACCTTTGTGTGTGCATGTGGTTAGAACATGTTAGATCTGCCCTCCTAGCAAATTTTAAGTATGTGATACAGTATTCTTAACTGTAGTCACAATGTGATACGTTATTTTGTTTCCATTTCAAACTGCCTTGTTTACAAAGCAATTTGGGAATATGGATTATGACACTAAGTTTATTCCTATCTGTGGGGCCAGCAGTTCCTCTAAGAATCTGAACTAAGGTAATATTCAAAAATATTTTTTAAAACTTTATGTACAAAGATGTTGACCATAGAGTTATTCACAGCAATAAAAAATTATGACACATAGTAAAAACTTAAGACTAAGGGAATAGTTAATTGCTTTATCAAACATTTGTCCAATGGCATATTTATGTAGCCATTAAAGTACTGATGAAACATTTTGACAATGTTTATTTGTTATAAAGCTTACTTATTAAGGCCAGTTACAAAATTTTATGTGTAGTACTATTTCATTTTACAAACTATAATATGGTACACGTAGAAAAATACTGAATATACCAAATATTGTCTGAGGTTGCATCTGGGTGGCATAATATGATAATTAATTTTCTTTTTATTTTTAGATATTATTCAAATTTTCTAAAATTATAACTATTTTTTATAGAGACAGGGACTTGCTATGTTGCTCGGGCTGGTCTCGGCTTAAGTGATCCTCCCACCTCAGCCTCCCAAAGTGCTGGGATTACAGGAATGAGCCACTGCACCCAGCCCTAAAAGTAATATATAACTTTATATTCAGAAATTAAACACATAACTTGGAGGGTGAGGAGAATGACCTTGTATAAGACAATTACTCAATAGTAATATCCTGTTGGATCCTTCTAGTAACTGCCCCCTACATTCCCAGCTCTTGTTTCCTTGGCTGTTTTCCATGATCTTGATCTCAGTTGCTGCTTTTGACATTCCCTTGTAACATCACCTAGCAAACTCCTCATATTAACTGAGCTTGCTCTCTACCATATCACCCTTTGTTGTGTCATTTCTTATTTCCTGGTAGTAACACTACTAGTTCAGAATTTTTGTCTGATCAATTCTGTGATAGTCACAGAGTAAAATGATTAGATCAGTTCTTTTAAAGAGACTACTCTGGAGCAATGTGTCTGGAAGACTGGAGTGTGATAAAGACTTACATAATTCTTACACCTCTTCTATGTGACTAGCAGGAATACTGACTGTACTTTTATAGGACTCCTCAGCACACTATAAGCTCCTAGAACATAGCAACTGTGTCATCTTGGTCTTTCCAGTGCCTAACATAGTTCTGACACACAATTGGGGCTTAATAAATGTTTTGAATGAACAAATGACTGAAAAGATGAAAGGATGGGTGAGTAACTATTTAATGATGATGACTGCTATTCATTAAAGAGGCTGGTAAGTCAATTAATATTTATTGAGCACCCATTATGTGCCGGTTTGTGCTCAGAGCCAGATTCTAAGAAATTGTGGTAGGAAAAGAAATGAACTGGTGAATCAGCTGGACTTTTCATCCACTGTAAATATGAAGACTGGGGAACCTCTGGGGCCTTTCAAAGACGTGTTTGGATCATCTAGCTAGTGCTAACTAAAGGTTACATGGTCCCAGGGTAACTGATCTGGATTAAGCATAATTGGGCAGACCAGTTTCATCACCATTTAGCTGTATAATTTGCCAGAGTCAAAGTGGTCGAAGGTAAGGACAAGAGTGTGGTGTCAAAGATTAATGCTACAGCTCATTTGCAGCCCATCAGTAACAATGATATGGGATCAGCTCTGCCTGAAGCTTCTGCTGACTTTTGGTACAGCAATTTAGACAAAAAATTCATTCTTCCCAAATCTGTTTCTTGTGTAATACAATCACCCATATGTCCCTAATTAGGTGGCCCACTATCAATAGCCCCTAAAAGAAGTCCTAATTTATAGCATATTTGGGAATCAGAATTATAATGCTGTGGGGGCTCTGGGCCTTCTCAAAGCTGATTTATCCTACGGGGTGGCCAACAGCCTGAGTCACAGGGACTCATCTCATTCCTGACTGCCAGAGTGCATGACTTTCATCATTTAGAACCTTAGAAATTCAACTGGCTAAGCCTATGATTCCTTACACATGTGCCACTCTATGTGGTTATCCTGCCCTGATACACTTTAATGCTGAGTGTCTGGCTACACTCCAAGTCCTGGGATCCTAAGTGGCATCCTGTCTTGTCTTTTTAATTTTCAGCAGCTCTCATAAGAAACACAGAAAGAAATGCTTAAGAAGCTAGCTATGACATCTATGGCCTTGAAAGTACACAAAGACTGAAAAGAAAAAAAAACTTTTAAAAATATTCTTTTTTTTTTTGAGACAGAGTCTTGCTCTGTTGCCCAGGCTGGAGTGCAGTGGCACAACCTCAATGCAGCCTCTGCTTCTCAGGTTCAAGTGATTCTCCTGCCTCAGCCACCCAAGTAACTGGGATTATAGGTGTAAGCCACCATGCCCGACTTGGTGTATTGTATTTTTTAGAGACAGGTTTTCACCATGTTGGCCAGACTGGTCTTGAACTCCTGACCTCAGTTGATCTGCTCGCCTTGGCCTCCCAAAATGCTGAAATTACAGGCATGAGCTACTGCGCCCAGTGGAAAAACATTCTCTTTGATCCAGAGCTTAAATTTAGATAAATGCTAGAATCAGACGCTCTTAAAGAATACATAGGAATTCTTGCTTCCATTTTCTGTCTTTTATTAATCCATGTTTCACCAAGGACTACTGCCTGCATAGCAAACCCAGTAACTTTTAGATCTAAAACATATATATTTCATAGCTACTATTGTTGTGTGTTTTCTAAACCTGTGTTGTGATTAGGATCCTTTTCTTCTGTAGCATTTTATTTACAGAACCTCAAACCATGCCATCCTTACATTTCACTTATTTTACTTGTCACTCTAAAGTTCTGGCAGCCCACATCTGAATTCTCATTTATTAATATTCTACAGAATCACATTCTATGTATCTTGTTTGACATGGATTTCTATAAAAACACATATTTTAAAGTATCATAATTATTCAGAGAAAATCAAAGGTGCTGGCAATCACCAATCAATTCTGCTTCCATACAGATCATTTTTCCACATAAGCTCACTAGCATCATCCCCAATGAAGACATAGATTTAAAAGTATATTGATGACAATTGTGTCACCATAGATTTGACAAAAAAGGAAAAATAACACAAACAAATACAATTTTCTCCCCAAGCAAAGCCAGCAATCTGATACAAAGCTTTGGATATATTATGGCTTAATTCCAGGGAGACTGGCAATTTTTAAAATCATTTTATTTTATTTTATTTTTTCTAATAAAACTGATATCCCTCTAGTTCTTTCTTTCTTTTGAGACAGGGTCTCACTCTGTCACCCAGGCTGGAGTGCAGTGGCACAGTCTTGGCTCACTGCAACCTTTGCCTCCTGGGCTCAAGCAATCTTCCCACCTAGGCCTCCTGAGTAGCTGGGACCACAGGCATGTGCTACCACGCCCAGATAATTGTTGTATTTTTAGTAGAGACAGGGTGTTGCCATGTTGCCCAAGCTGGTCTCAAACTCCTAAGCTCAGGCAATCCACCTGCCTCGGCCTCCCAAAGTGCTGGGACTATAGGCGTGAACCACTGCACCCAACCACCTTCTAATTTTTTCTTTGTTTCACTGAGAAACTTAAAAAAGAAGTCTTTCAAAGATACAAATCTCAAAAGAGGATATTATTTATGTCCAACTCACTAGAGGAAAATAAAACATTGGGAGGCTAAAAATTCTGCAATTTCAAACCACTCCCAGTGAATTTTATTTGAAAATTTCCCAGCAACCATAAAGACATGAGAAAAGCTCTAATTAGCCATAGTGGATAAGAAGGTAAGTTATCTTCCCAAAGTAGTGACAAAGAGATCCCCAATCAACTTAAAGAGGGCAGCAGAAAATAACTAAACATTGCATATCCTTATTTCCTCTTTTACTGACCATTTTGAAAATGAGGGACCCACAGTTTTGTCCACTCTCTTGATTAAAGGGAGGTTCAGAGGATACCGTAAAACCTATGTACCCTGGTGGGACGTGGTGGCTCACGCCTGTAATCTCAGCATTTGGAAGGCTGAGATGGGAGGATGGTTTGAGCCCAGGAGTTTGAGGCCAGTCTGGGCAACATGGTGAGACCCTGCCTCTATTGAAAAAAAAAAAAAAAAAGATGCATCCTTTAGATACAAATTTCCTAAGTTAATTAAACTAGGATTAAAAATGCAAGTGGCTCTGTGAACTACAGATCTTATTCAATCTGGCTGATTGCTAGAGAGATAGTATTGCATAGTGTTGAAAGTACTCTGAAATGATAGACTATTCAGGTTTGAATCTTACCTCCAGTGCTTGCTGTGTGACTTTGGACAATTCACTTAACCTCTTTGAATGTTAGCTGCGTTATCTGTAAAATGGAGTAGAAATAGAAATTACCTCACAGGACTGTTATGATGCTTAAATGAGTTAGTCTTAAGCAAAGCACTTAGTACTATTGTGGTTTATTCAAAAATGCTCAACATCCTTAGGTATCACAGAAATGCAAATTAAAACCACAATGAGACAGTACCTGACACCTGTTACAATAGCAAAAGACATTATCAAAGATAACAAGGGTTGGTGAGAATGTAAGAAAAAGGGAACCCTTGTACACTGTTGGTGGGAGTGTAAATTAACACAGCCATTATGAAAAACAGTATGGAGGCTCCTCAAAAAACTAAAAATAGAACTACTATATGATCCAGCAATTGCACTCCTGAGTATGTATACAAAGGAATTGCAATCAACATGTTAAAGAGATATCTGGGCATCTATGTTCATTGCAGCATTATTCATAATAGCCAACCTAAGTGTCCATCAACAGATGAATGGATAATGTGGTACACATACAATGGAATACTATTCTGTCTTAAAAAAGGAAATTCTGTCATCATTGACAGTGTAGATGAAACTAGAGAATATTATGCTAAGTGAAATAAGCCAGTCACAGAGAGACAAATACTGCATAATCTCACTTATATGTGGAATCTAAAAAAGTTGAACTTATAGAAGTAGAGAGTAGGATGGTGGTTACCAGAGGCTGGGGGTTGGAAGTGGGTACTGCAGAGATATTGATCAAAGGGTACAAAGTTTTAGTTAGACAGAAGGAATAAGTTTTTCAGATCTATTGCACCACATAGTGTCCATAGTTAATAAAATGTATTACATATTTCAACATTGTTAGAAGACATTTGAAATGTTCTCACTCCAAAAAATAATAGGTATTTGATGTAATGAATATGTAAATTAGTTTGATATAATCATTCCACAGTGTATACATATATCAAAACATCACATTGTATTCTATAAGTATACACAATTATCTGCAAATTAAAAATAAATATTAAAAAAGAATAGTACTGTTGCATAGTAAGTACTACATATAAAACATTTATTAATAATACCTTTGTTTCAAAATGACAGACACTGATAACCTGAAGAAGTATACCAAATTTGGTCAACTCTACCCATTCCTTCAAAATCACTGTGGAGCAAACATACGAGCAGGCTAAAAGACATTAAATGTCAAATGTTTGAATTAAAAATTTCATTCACATTCTACAAAAGATGGTTACAAAATTATTATTCAGAGCAAAGTTTTAGTTCTGAACTTGAAATTGTGTATAATAAATGCAGTTTTACAGGTTACAACTGCAAACCTAGTGCTACTCAACTGAAAAATAGCAATAATAAATACTCCAGTTAACATACCTTGAAAACATCCACTTTCCTCCACTCCTTAAGAAGCCTCACTAAAACAAAGATAAAGAATGTTAAAAAGGGGGACAGAGGGACCATATACTCATAAGAACAAAGAAAACAGGAGAAGAGACAACAGAAAAATGCCACAAAAGTTTAGAAATCAGTTGACGAGGGTTGAGTTGCATCCTCCCAAAGGATACATTGACTGTGACCTTATTTGGAAATAGGGTCTGTGCGGATGTGATCAAAATAAGATAAAGTGACGGCCGGGTGTGGTGGCTCATGCCTGTAATCCCAGCACTATGGGAGGCCAAAGTGGGTGGATCGCTTGAGGTCAGGAGTTCAAGACCAGACTGACCAACATGGTGAAACCCTGTCTCTACTAAAAACACAAAAATTAGCTGAGCATGGTGGTGTGCGCCTGCAGTCCCAGCTACTCGGGAGGCTGAGGCAGGAGAATTGCTTGAACCTGGGAGGCAGAGGTTGCAGTCAGCTGAGATGGCACCACTGCACTCCAGCCTGAGCAACAGAGCGAGATTCCGTCTCAAAAAAATAAAAATAAAATAAAAAATAAAACCATAAAAGTGATACTTGATTAGCATGGGCCCTAATCTAATGACTGCCGTCCTTACAAAAAGAGAGAAAGTTAGACACAGGCAGATGCACAGGGAGAACACGTAATGACAGAGGCAGAGATTGGAGTGATTCATCTGCAAGCCAAGGAATGCCAAGAATTGCCAGCAGTCACCAGAAGCTAAGGCAAAGGCATGGCACAGATTGTCCCTCAGAGACCCCAGAAGGAACCAACCTCCTGATTTCTGATTTCTAGCCTCCGTAACTGTAAGGGAATAAATTTCCATAGTTTTAAGCCACCCAGTTTGTGGTAATTGTATGGCAGCTTTAGGGAGCTAATGTACTGGTGAACACACGGACTTACCAGAGAAAACTGAAACCCAAGTGTTTTCGGAGGTGATGCCCGGAAGCAAGCTTACTGACACGCAGAACCTCACAAAGGCTCAGGAATTGGAAGTGCCATAGCTCTTCCGTGGGATGAGCTGAAAAGAGACCATTAAAAGTCCCAGAAGCAGTTAAGACTCCTAGATTTCCTCCCCTGGCAAAGTCAGGGAAACTTTCTCTATCCCTCATTCCCAACCTGAAACCTGCAAGATTATTTCTTCTGGGAGATATGGAACCAGGATATGGATTCAGGGACACCAGACACAGCTGAAGGTAAAAATGCTATTATGAAACAGTGGTGTAAGTGAAGGTATGCATGATAATTAAGTCTTTTTTTTTTTTTTTTTTTTTTAGACAGAGTCTCACTCTGTCACCCAGGCTGGAGTGCAGTGGTGCAATCTCAGCTCACTGTAACCTCCGCCTCCCGGGTTCAAGTGATTCTTGTACCTTAGCCTCCCGAGTAGCTGGGACTACAGGCACGTGCCACCAAGCCTGGCTAATTTTTTGTGTTTTAAGTAAAGACTGGGTTTCACCATGTTGGCCAGGCTGGTCTCAAACTCCTGACCTCAAGTGATCCACCCTCCTTGGCCTCCCAAAGTGCCGAGATTACAGGCATGAGTCACCACGCTCGGTGGAGAGTTAATTTTATGTGTCAACTTGACTGGACCACAGGATGCCCAGATATCTGGTTAAACAATATTTCTGAGTGTCTGTGAGGGCACTGAGTAAAAGAGATTACCCTCACCAATGTGGGTGGGCATCATCCATTTGGGGTCTGAATAAAACAAAAAGGTAGAGGAAGGGAGGATTCACTTTCTCTCTGCTAGACTTCTTGAACTGAATTTTTGATCTTTTCCTGCCCTCGGTGATCCTGGTTTGCAGGACTCCAAACTCGGACTGGAATCTACACCATCTCCAGTTATCAGGGCTTTAAACTACAACATGGGCTTTCTGGGTCTTCAGCTTACAGACAGCAGATTGTGGGGCTTCTCAACCCCCATAATCACATGAGCTAATAGATAGATAGAGATATAGGTATAGATATAGATATCTATTCATTCTCTGTTTCTCTGGAGAACCCCAACTAACACAGGGCATCAGTGCATATAATGAAATTACTAAGTCTCCCAGCCTCTTTCTCGCATTGGGCTCCAAGAAGGCTATATATTCTCAAAGCAAGTAATTAGAAGATTACTCTCTAGAAGAAAATAAACAGCTGGTCCTTGCCCCACCATCTTACACCTTGTCCCACCATCTTACACCTTGTCCAGCAGTGAACAAGCCTTGCCTATGTCCCCAAAGCACCTTTTAGAGCATCACTTTTACATACAAATTGACAGCAAGGATCACTACACAAGATGAAGAACGCCTCTAGCAGAAATGACAGGGACCAAATATAAACAAACAACCAACCAAAAAAAAACTCAAAGAATCAAAATCAATGCAGAGTTATGTAGAAAGTATTTTAAAACTCCTATAATTTACATCTTCAGAGAGTAAAGGAGGTATATTCATGAAACAATAATGTAATGCTATAAAAGAACAGAGAATAAAAAGGGCACTTAGAAATGAAGGTATAATAAAAGAAATAAAGTAATCTGATAATCATTTGTCCAATTAAGTTGAAAAAGTCACAGAGAAAGTAGAATAAAAAGATGAAGGGATAGAAAATAGGACAGACAGGTAAGAAAAAACATCAGCCAAGAAGGTCCACGATCTAAATAACAAATTTCAAAAAATAAGAGATACAATAAGAGAGGGCGGAAAGAAACGATCAAATAAATGATACCAGAAGAATCCCCATAACGGAAGAACATGTGTTTCAGGATTGAAAAACTGATCAATAGGAATGAGAAAAGACCCATAAGAAAGACACTCGATTGTGTCTTAGAACGCTGGGTATAAAGAGAAGATCCTAAAGCTTCTTGAGACAAAACAAAACCGAAACCAAAGCGGGTTACATATCAAGAAATTTAGTGACCTGAGAAGGAGAAGGAAATGCAATGACGTAGAGTTTCTCAACAATTTTGGAAGCTAAAATATGTGGAGCAAGCCCTCCAATATTCCGAGTGAAAGTTATTTTCAACCTAGAACTCAGCCAGAATAAAAACAGTTCCAGACCTGCACGCTCTGTGGGAAAAAAGACCTGGAAGCAACCTCCCTCAAGGAACTATTGGCGGATATGTTCCACAACATGAGGGTATATAATCAAGAAAAAGACACAGATTCAGGAAATAGGGAACTCACCTCAGGAATGAGGAGTAAGACCTTCCCGGGATGGATGTGAAGGAGACCCAGGACATCAGTTGAGAGCTGTGCCTTCCAAATTTTGATGTGCATAGGAATTACCAGGGGATCTTGTTGCAATGCAGACACTGATTCAGTAAGTCTGGGTAGGGCTTGAGATTTCGCGTTTTTAACAAATTCCCTCAGGATGCTGAGGCTGCTGGTTCAGGGACTACACTTTGCATAACTCGGGTGTAGAGAAAAAATAGTCCAAACTGTACCAAGAAGACGATGGTACAGAGACAGAGACAGACAGACATTTATTTCCTTCTGGGAGATCATCGGGAATGAATTAGTGTAAGTCAATAACCGTATAGTAGGGGAGGGAGAGGGATGGAGGAGAGGGAGAAAAGGGTTAATATTTTAAGTAAACACAAATGAAGAAAAAACAAGGAAGGGGCTGTACTGAGGGCAGCCGCATACATCCAACCTTGCCTCTAGTAGACACCTGAAGAGGAAGGTTGGACCACCCTAACGGATTCAGATTCAGTAGTCTGGGGGGGGTCTCTGGAGTGACCCGGAAGATGCTCCAAAAAGCCTAGAAGCGGACCACAAGGACAGAAGACGCCCCTTCCCCATGCCCAGCAGGGGAGTAGGCCGGGCCTCAAAGCGCCGGGCGCCAGGTCTCAGGGGGCGGGGCATGGGCGGAGCCTTTTCCCTAAATTGGCGCGCCCGAGCGGCGCTGGGATTAGGATTGGAGGCTTTTGAACCCGGAAGCAGTTGGCGGCTCTCGGAAGCGGCCGCGGATCCGGCAATTCGGCTGGCGCTGCAGCTGCAGAATGGTGGGCGGAGGCTGGAAGCGCAGGCCCGGCGCGGGGGCGGGGCCGCAGATACTGCCAGAAAGGCTGGGGGGGCTACGCAGGTGGCTTTGGATGACAGCCAGGGTACTAGGAGGCAGCGCGTTTCATTCATGCAGTGACTATTAAGCTTGCTGTGTGTCCGGGGGCTGCGGTTTGCTGCGGGGACCCTGCCCAGGTCGCTGTTTCGCGCTCTGTAGGGGATTGGACCAGGAAAGTAGCGCGTCTGCATGTTCTGCCCAGCTCCTCTTGGCGCATTTCCTGGGGAAACGGATTAAGCCAACCAACGTTTCATTCATTCGCCCACCCAGATAGATTGGGAACCGATTACATACCAGACATTGTGCGGGGCCCTGCGGATTTGGGGTCAACCCGCCTGCCCCTTCTCCATGTAGAGCCTCCGGCCTGGGGAGGAGGGGCACAAGCGAATATGCATTCTACTGTGACTTTTTTGTTTGGGATTATAATGCTGGTGTGTAGAAAGTGCTATGGAAACACTGAAGGAGGATTTAACAAGTCCCAGGGGGTGTTAAAGAAGACTTTTAAGACAACTCTTTGAAAATGGGTTTTGAAGGCAGAGAACAGTCTGAGACGTAAAAGTGTAGGAGATGTTTGGGCATAGTGGAGCGTTCGGCCTGGCTGGAGCCAGAGAAATGGGAAAGTAAGAGGGACCTGATCATAAAAGCACTATGAGAGGGGAGGGGGAAAAGTATGTGCATTATCTCATATTTTACTATGATTTTGGAAGTTCTGTAACCACTACAGTAGCAATAAGGGGAATCAGACAGGAAGGAAGTGCCATTGTGATAACTAAAGTTTTAGAAAACTTAGTCTGGCAGTGTTATAAATCGGATAGGGTGTGAGACATTCTTGGAGGGCTTAATTAACTAGTAAAGGGCCAGTTGTATAGGCATTCTTCATATTGGGTCATGCATTCTAGGAATACCAGGGTAAAGGAGAAATGCAGCCTCTGAAGGGGACAGCTGTCCTAAATTCTAGTTGTTAGGGATATGGAGATGCTGAACTAGTGTGTGAGTTAAGGCAGAGCTGCAAAAATTCTCTTTGAAGGTTCAGTGAAGAACTGCTTTGGTGGCGTGAGGTGCTTAACTAGAAATACAATACCAGAAATGAAGGCGAGTCTATAGAGGCTATAACCATAATGGCCAGCATTTGCATATTATGTGCTAGGACTGTTCTGTGTATTTTTACATATAATAACTTATTCCTTGTAACAACCCTATGATAGAGGTACTGTATGCCCTTTTTGCAGATGAGAAAACAAGGCACAGAGAGGTTAAGTAACTTGCCTAAGGTTGGATATCAGTAGGGTCAGGAGTCAACCCAGGCAACCTAACCATTAAGCAAAACTGCCTTTCAGCAAGGCAGATTAAGCCTTTTCTAACATCTTCAGTTGGAGCCAGTCTTTGAAAGTCTGACCAAAGACAGTTATAAAAACAGAAGATAGGATAGCTCGGGACTTCATATGTTCCTACTGTTCTATATTTGCAGTTGGAGAAGCAACAGGAAGTGGTTGAGAATCTGCTGTGGAGCCAGACTTAAACCTGAGTTTAAATCCCTTCTCTTCCACTTCCTAGTTAGGGACATAGGGAGGTTAACCTCAGCAGCTGTAAGATGAGGTTAATAGTATCTAGTGCATGAGATAGTTGAGGATTAAATGAGTTAATTCACAGAAGGTGCTTAGAACAGTGAAATAGCACAAGATAAGTTCTCAATAAGTATGACTTACTACTTGTTTTTACTATTATATTATCTTTACTATTACTATTAGCTATTGATACTCACTTTTGGATTCATTTTTCAACAGCCTTTTTGTTCAACGTAATTCTTTTTTAAATCAGATGCATTATAATCCTTGGCACAATAAACTTACCATTGTTCAATTCATGATTGTTTTTGAGCTTATTTATGTTAAGTAATATAACAAACACCTGTGAACCCATTGCCCAACCCTAAAACTGAAACAGTAGTTCTACATCTACACATGTCCCTCTCCTCTCCCTTCAGCCTTCTTTCTGTCACTCATGTTCAATGTAGCTATCCTGAATTTTGTTTTCCCTTGCCTTTTAAAAATAGGCTCATCTCCTATGAATGTATACCTAAATAATATTTATTTTTAGTTTTTGAAATTCATAAAAAGGCTATCATGCTGCATATAATCAATAACTTTTTTCCTCATTAAAAATATTTAATATAGATAGGTCCATATTGTGTAGCCATACAGTAACCATTTGGTAAATGAAGGAGATTGGTTCCAGGACTCTCACATATCCCAAAACCCGAGCATACCCAAGTTCCAAAGTTGGTCCTGTGGAACCCGAGTATACAAAAAGTTGGCCCTCTCTCTAAGTGAATTTCACATCCTAAGAACACTGTTATTTTTCAATCTGCATTTGGTTGGAAAAAAAATTCATGTATAAGTGGGTCCACAAAATTCAAACCCTTGTTGCTCAAGGGTCAACTGTAATATTAAGTGTAATAGTCTATTGTTTGGAAGCCTTATAACCATTCTACCAATAGGCATTTTTTCTGTTTTGTTTGCTCTTTAAATCATTGCCATCATGATCATTCTTATGTCATCTGATTCATAAATATGTTTTGTAGATATTGAATGATACCTAACATAAAATTAATAAACTACAGCCTACTGGGAAAATTGAAGAATATAAATATGAGAAACGTCTAGCTCAGAATTTCTCAACTTTAGCACTGTTGACATTTGGGGCCAGTAGTCTTTGTTGAGGATGCTTATCCTGGGCATTGTAAGATGTTGAGCATCCCTGGCCTCTGCCCCACTAGATGCCACTAGCACCCTTCTTCCAATTCGTGACAACTAACTAGGTCTCCAAATGTCCCCGGGCAGGGGTCGTGGGTTGCGGGAAATCACCACCAGTTGAGAACCACTGCTCTAGGTAGGAAGAACAAAAAAGAAAGAACTTAATACAAAAAGAAAGAATCTAGGTTCCTAGAAAGAAAAACAGATTGCCTCTTAGAAAACTAAATGTATGTAACCTCCAATTAAGCATATTATCTTTACAGAAATTTATCAAATACCTAATAGGCATTATAAAACCTAGCACACTGAATCTATATTGCGGTGGTGCTAGAGATGATTATTGTAACCTAATCCTGGCCTTTTCTGAAATAATTGGATTTTTGGCCTAGAGTTTAGTGCTATTCTGCTAACTTTGTTAGGAATTGTGGATGTTTAACATTGTCACTAACCTTCCCTCTTTATTTGGAAAATCAAAAGGGAGGTATCTGTTTTTAAGGATGGGTAATGATTGTAGTGAAAAGCTCAGACACCACTCTGGATGTTGCTGAAGAAACAGCTTTTTAGCTGATGAATTGCTTATATCCAGTTACTTCTATTTGTTTCTGACGTGATCAACGAATCTGTTTCAAAGACCCACACCTTTAACCAAAAGAGGGCAAAGCCTGCCCTTTCTTTATTCCTCTCTTCCTGCTCTTTACTATTTCATTTTTACCTTTTTGTTTTTTGTGGTTTCCATTATCTTAAAAAAATATATTTAAAGACTTGCTGTATGGATTCCTCTTAACCACCATATAAACTACTCTTTTTTTCTGTGCCCAAATGAATTCCCAGATTTTACTCAATTACCATTTAGAGAGTTTTAAAGAAAACACATATACTATCTCATAGAGTTGGGTGAACAAGAGTGAGTGATACTGTTATGCAAGGAGAGTTACTGAAATTACTAAAGACAATTTGGAGAACTGAAGTTTTGTGTGTCAATTTTCAGTGTCAAAAAACAGTTGATGTGAAGGAAAGTAAATTCTGTGAAGCTGATGTCTCTCCAGTGACCTTCGAAAAGAAGTAGAAAATCATTATAAGCTCTCTTTACCTGAAGATTTCTATCACTTCTGGAAGTTCTGTGAAGAACTTGATTCTGAAAAACCAGCTGGTGAGTTGCTCCAGAATCATTCTTGTATAAATGGAAAAAGTAATGTAATGGGAAATGGGGTGTGTGTGGTGGCTCACACTCTGTAATCCCAGCTGAGGCAGGAGGATCGCCTGAGACCAGGAGTTTGAGACCAACCTGGTCAACATAGCAAGACCTCTTCTCTACAAAAAAATAAAAATAATAAAATAAAAAAGCTAGGCATGGTTACATGTGCCTATAGTCCTAGCTACTTGGGAGACTGAGATGGGAGGATCCTTCATTGAGCCCAGTAGTTTGAGGTTGCAATGAGCTATCATCACTCCAGCCTCAGTGACAGAGCAAGACCCTGTCTCTAAAAATATAATTGGCCAGGCATGGTGGCCCACGCCCGTAATCCCAACACTTTGGGAGGCTGAGGCAGGCAGATCACTTGAAGTTGGGAGTTCGAGACCAGCCTGGGCAACACGGTGAAACCCTGTCTACTAAAGATACAAAACTTAGCTGGGTGTGGTGGCGCACCCCTGTAGTTCCAGCTACTCAGGAGGATGAGGCACAATCATCACTTGAACCTGGGAGGTGAAGGCTGCAGTGAGCCGAGATCACACCGCTGCGCTCCAGCCTGGGCAACAGAGTGAGACCTTGTCTCAAAAAAAAAATGTATATATATAAAATAATTTTAAAAAAAAACTAACCAAGAATATAAACAGTTCATAGAAAAGGAATATTTTCCATGATGTTTCTAGTAAGAGAAAATATAGTAAGAAATATAGATTAATGCTATAGTACTGCCACTGTCACCTATTTTATTGGCAAAGTTAAATAATTTCATCACGTTCTGGGGGAATGTGAAGGAAGGTAAGCACTTTCATATGTTGCAGGAGTTTGAATATGATTTAACAGTTCTGCTTCCAAGAACTTGTCTTGACACAGGAAGGGGAACATCACACACCGGGGCCTGTTGTGGGGTGTGGGGAGGGGGGAGGGATAGCATTAGGAGATATACCTAATGTTAAATGACGAGTTACTGGGTGCAGCACACCAACATGACACATGTATACATATGTAACGAACCTGCACGTTGTGCACATGTACCCTAGAACTTAAAGTAAAATAAAAAATAAAAAAAGAAATACCAGTCAAGAAAAAAAAAAGAAAAAAGAAAAAAGAACTTGTCTTATGGATTAGATAAACTAAGAATTATGTTTGAGGATATTTAAACAAAAAAAATGGGAAATGGCTTAAATGCCTACCAATGACACATCTCTTCAGTAGATCTTAATTGTTTTAAAAGAATGAGGCAGATTTTTAGGAAATAATAAACTATCATGCCTGAAATATGTTAACTGAAAAAGAACAGTGTATAGATTATGCTACCATTAGTATTTTTTTTAAAGGGGGAGGGGGGAGTACACACATATCCCTGTATACTTTTCTATGTGCTTGCTTTGTCTCTGAAAGGAGAAAGAAACTGTTAATGGGCTGTGATCATTACTTTGCACTATATACCTTTTGTACTGTTTAAAATTTTTAACTAGTAAGCACTGTCATACACTACTGATGGAAATGTATATTGATACATATTCTGAATTTTGCCAATAGATCAGAACAGAACTGTATAGCAGTTTCTTTAAAAATAGTCATGTCTGTACAAACATTAGCAAAGATGTTCACTGAAACATTATTAGAACAGAAAAAAGAAATAGTAAATGTCCATCAGTAAGAGAATAGATGGTTACCTCTTTATAATGCAGTATCATGCGCTATTAAAAAATCATGTAAAATAACATTGAATAGCATGGAAAATAATCAAAAAATTTAAGTGCGTCAGGATGGAGGACAAAAGCAGATTACAAAACAATCCATCTGAGTTTGTTACATATTTGTATCTGTTCATGGGGGTGGAGAGTATGGAAATTTATTACTGTATATTAGAGTATTGACTGTGTTATCTTTGGCTAATGAGATGGATGGTTTTAGTTTTCTTGTTGCTTTAAAAATTAGTGTATGCTCTCCTAAGCTCCAGTTGTGCTGAACTATTTTTCCTGTCCAATTATCTCCATGCTTCTATTCATGTTATTACCTCTTACAGGAATTTTTTTGCTTTCCTCATCCTTGCCTCCTTATAAAACTGGGTCCTGCCTGGAGTGCTCCCCTCCCTCTTGGAAGCAGCAAGGACCCATTTGAAGTTATACATTGTACATTGCATAGACTTCATGTCTTTGTGGTTTAGTAACACTGACTGTGATCTGTGAATAGAGAAGGAAGATGGAATCATCTAGGGTTAGGGTTGGCCAAATAGACTGTCAAAGAGTGAGGGGAATCTGGTGTGATTAGCTGAGGTAGAGGAAAGGGGATATAAATGTTTTTTACTCTTTTTTTTTTTTTTTTTGGAGACAAAGTCTCACCCTGTCACCCAGGCTGGAGTGCGATGGCGTGATCTCATTTCACTGCAACCTCTGCCTCCTGGGTTCAAATGATTCTCGTACCTCAGCCTCCCAAGTAGCTGGGATTACAGGCGTGAGCCACCACACCTGGCTAATTTTTGTATTTTTAGTAGAGATGGGGTTTTGCCCTGTTGGCCAGGCTGGACTCAAACTCCTGACCTCAGGTGATCAGCCTGCCTCAGCCTCCCAAAGTGCTGGGATTACAGGTATGCGCCACCACGCATGGCTTGTTTTTTAGTACTCTTAATCCACACATTTTTGCTATCTTTCTTTCTCTTAACCTGTGTGTACTACAAGTATTTGAGGCTAATTGCAGTGTGGTAATGGGCCTACAGGAATACAAACCAGTCTTGCTTTGGCTAAAATAAGAAACAACAGGAATGTTTGAGATGTTAAGTTAATACAGTGGTAAATTTCAGAGGAAATCCTGTTTTCTGTTACTCTGACTTCTTTTCCATTGAATGTTTGTAACTGACATCTTCACACATAACTCAAGACTTACTTTAGAAAGTTTTTTAAGACAATTGCTTAGAAATAGTTTACTCACTAAAAGCATTATTTCCTGTCTGTCTCTGGAAAGTATTGTCTAAATTTATTTTCTTTAGAGATCCACTTTCTGCAAGCCTTGGACTTCAATTAGTTGATCCTTATAATATCCTTGCTGGAAAACATAAAATGAAGAAAAAACCAACAGGCCCGAATTTTAACCTTCATCGGAGGTTTTACTATGATCCTCCTGAGTGCCAGACCATTATTATTAGAGATAAACTCAGTGCCACATGGGGTATTTCAGGTAAAGGATCTTTTCTTTGCCTCTAAAATACAGCTGCTGTCCTGCCGATGAGGATAAATAGTTATTCACTAGCCTCACCCAAGGTGAAAGGCATATTTTCTCCTGGATATATGAGCCATCTGTTGTTCTTGCTGTTACCATTTTAACCTTCCCTAGGATGGGTAAACTCTTTAGGTTTAATCTCACTGGTTTTTCCTTTCCTTATAAACTTTTTTTTCCCCTTTTGGGTTCAGAATAACTCTTTTGGCCCAAGAAAGCTAATTTAGAGCAGCTGTTGTGACTTGTACTTAATAAGCTATGTGCTTCCAGGTGCCAGAGTGGCAACTGGGAGCTAAGAGTGATCTCTGGAGTCACACTTGTCCTCCTGTTTATTGTCTGTGTGACCCTGTGTCATTAGTGACTGTGACTTTCTGTGACTCAGTCTTGTAACAATAGGGATAATAATTGTACATACCTGATAGGAATATTATGAGAATTAAATGAATGCATGCAAGATACTTAGAAGGTTAGGAAATAGAGAAACTCCAGGACGAAAATACCTTGTCCGCTTGTACCAGTAGAGATGCTATCCTTTAAAGTGAAGATTAAATGTAAGGTAATAGAAGGAACGTGCCCAGGAAGAAGTACTGTAGTACAGTAGCATGCACATGCGGCTAGGAACTGATTGTGCTGTAGCCAACGTCCTAACTTACTAGGACCTTTGTTTCCTCAATTTTAAAATAGAAGGATTGGTTATATACGGGAATAGGATCCTTTCATCTCTAATGTTTTACAATCCTTTTTCTTCCTTTTCCTTTTTTTGTATTTGAGTATAAAAGCAATTAGGTCCTAAGAATCTTAGTTTTAGGTTCCATTATATAAGTTAAGATTTATCATAGATGTTCCTAAGAAACTTGGAGCTTAAAACGATAAATTTGTTTCAATTAAAAAAAATTCCCTTACAAAAGAGGCCTTAAAAAAGAGGGGAAAAAAAGGTGTAAGTTGTTGTCTGTAGACCTAAAATCCTACTTGCCTGATAATATAAATTATGGGCAGCTAAATTTTTAATGTCTTTTGCTCAAACAGGGATTCTCCTGATGAACTTCCTGTATATGTTGGTATAAATGAAGCAAAGAAAAATTGTATAATTGTTCCAAATGGAGATAATGTATTTGCTGCAGTCAAGTAAGAATATTTTATCTCAATTTCTCTTACGTTTATGTAGGTTTACAATGTTTATACTATATTAGTCCATTATAAAGGGGCTTTGAGGGGCTGGGCACAGTGGCTCACACCTGTAATTCCAGCAATTTGGGAGGCCAAGTTGGGCGGATTGCTGTGATCTGGAGTTTGAGACCAGCCTGGCCAACATGGGGAAACCCCTTCTCTACTAGAAATAAAAAATTAGCCAGGGGCTTGGTGGCACACGCCGGTAATCCCAGTTACTCAGGAGGCTGAGGCAGGAGAATCGCTTGAACGCAGGAGGCGGAGGTTGCAGTGAGCCGAGATTGCACGACTGCACTCCAGCATGAGCGACAGAGTGAGACTCCATCTCCAAAAAAAAACAAAACAAAGCAGGTTTGAGGCAAGTCCATAACTGTAGATTTCTAAAGACAATTTCCATGACTTTTGCAGGTAGTCTTATCTATACTGTTATTTTGTCACTCTTCACCAGAAATTACACCTCTTATGTAACTATTTTTCTTAATAATACTCGACCTCAGATGTTCCATGGCAAAATCAAAAGTTTTTTTAGACATCTGATTTTAAACACTTGTTAAGAGTTCATTACTTGTGTATAGTTCAAACAGAAAGGTTTAATAAAGTAAAAAGAGATGCTCATAAAATCCTTGGAATGGCTGAGGGGGCAGGCTGAGCTTCCAGGAATGACAGTTGTGTGGCTCACACTGGATTTTATCTCTCTGCCACCATCAGGAAGCTGGGAAATCAAGAACTGCTGCCACAATAGGTGGCTCTAGGACCATATTACCTTTGGTATAACCTGTGCCAGGTAAATGGATGCCCTACCCTTTGCCTCTCAGCCCCTATAATGCTAAGAACCAGGTGCTGGGATCTCAGCTACAGCTGCTGCAGAACTATCAGATGCCTCTACAGCAGTGCTCACTGATGGAGATCGTGGAAGCACAGCCTCCACCTGGTATCTCTTCCGCCTCTGAGATTTCAAACTATTGCAGCTGCTTGGAAGAAGCTAGATCCCATGTGGAGCCTGGGCTAAAGAGTTGTATGGGAAATGCAGCAAACTTTCATGGGTAAGGGATTGGAATAGAGCTGAGTGAGCCGGTCTATGCTATATCAGCCACAGACGTGACTTGAAATGATTTCATTTGTCAGCGGCTGTGTAGTTTGCATTGTAATGAAGAAAGCAAACTTTACCACTTCAAATACAAGTAGATTATGTTTCGTTTGACCTTTTTTAGTACTGTCTCTTTAAAGGGCTTTTGTTCCCTGTGATTTGATAATACAAATTTGCAGTAAAACAAATTCAAACTAAATCAACCTAGTACAACCACTAGACTGTGCTGCGTACATACTACTGGTGTATCTACAGGGAAGCTACATTGTAGATGTACTGCACATAATCTAGTTATTGCCATCTTGAACATCGAGAATTAAAATCGCTTCTCAACTCTTTTCCCCTCATCTCCATTCCCTTATTGTGAACAGCCCTGTTGGTATTCCTTTATTGATCATCCTGTTCTGGGGGGATAAAACTTAAAGGGAAATCAAACTTAGCAACTTCTCAAGGAACCACGTATTCCTGCCCAACACACGTATTTGGCCACCTGTTTTTCAGAACAGAACTAACTAGCCTTGGTAGTTACCAGTCTCTGGGGTTGTGACCTGGACACCTGCATTTAAACCAGTTCTCTAATGCAGTTCTTCTCAAACTTTACTGTGCAGAGTCTCCAGCCAGTAGAGAGAAATGTCTTAGATGGCAGCTATTCATATGGACTTGTTTTTGCTGTACCCCTGCCACTTAGAGCAGTGCCATAGGGAAGATGAATGTGGCTAAGCTGTCCAGTGTGATGGCCACTGAGTACCTCACATGTGGCTGCTGCAACTAAGGAACAGAATTTGTAACTTGTATTATTTATTTATTTTGTACTCTGTGTGTGTGTGTATGAGAGAGACAGGGTCTCACTCTGTCACCCAGGATAGAGTGCAGTGGCACAATTATCCCGTCTCGGCCTCCTGAGTAGGTGGGACTACAGGTCTGCACCACAATGCCTGGCTAATTGGTGTTTTTTGTTTTGTTTTCCATGTAGAGACAAGGTCTCACTCTGTTGCCCATGCTGGTCTCAAACTCCTGGGCTCAAGTGATCCACCCACCTCAGCTTCCCAAAGTGTTGGGATTACAGGCGTGAGCCACTGTACCTGGCGTGTAATTTTGTATAATTTTAATTAGTTTAAGTATGTAAATTAAAACAGGATTAAATGTTTCTTGTATTGATTATATGTTGACATAATACTATTTTGGGAATATGGGTTAAATACAATACCTTAATTTCACCTGGTTTTTTTTTTTTAGCTCCTCCTCCCTGCCCCAGCTGTTTCTTTTTTCATGTGGATACTGGAAAAAATGTAGCCCGTATTATATTACACTTGGACAGGCTGATCTGTCCTATATCTCCTCTTTGAAGCCAGAGGCAATTAGTCTCTGATGGGACCAGTGTGGGCTCTAGCTACTGCTCAGTCTTCTGCTTCTACTCTAAGTCATCTTCTTTTCATGTCTCTGCTCACAGAGAGAACTTTAAAAAGCATGATTATTGTGTCATTTGGGAAAGGTTGGGCACATTTGTTGTAGAGATGGGCAGTCTCTAAAACTTTTGGGGTGATGGATGTTAAATTGTAGTGCCCTGGAGTAAAGCCTGTTACCCTACTGTAGTTGTGTTTCTGGGGTTTTATGTCCAAGTCTAATATTCTAGGAATTAGGTCCTTCTGTATTTAGTTTTGAAGTGGTAGCAAAATGTAAGAATGAAGGACCTAATCTTGTTCTTGACTAGTGTCGTTTCCCAGGAGGTACAATTGACTGGCAGTTTGTTAATGTGACAGTGATTAGTAAATCACAACTAAGTTTGTTCTTAACCCTTTGAAGCTTCTTACAATAACACTGTAACTTAGCAAATAAGATACCTTTTATTGAGCAATTCTTAAATGTCAGTGTCATGATTCACTGTAACAAGTCATGTACACATATTTAATTCTCACCCAACTCTTTAAAGTAGGTCTTATTCCCATGTTCACAAAGGAAATAGACCCAGCGTGCTCAGCATTAGTCAGTAAGCGGCTGGTTTTCTTTTTTTTTTGAGACGGAGTCTCACTCTTGTAGGCTGGAGTGCAATGGCAGGGTCTCAGCTCACTGCAACCTCCGCCTCCTGGGTTCACGTGATTCTCCTGCCTCAGCCTCCTGAGAAGCTGGGATTACAGGCTCCCACACCATGCCCAGCTAATTTTTGTATTTTTAGAAGAGACAGGGTTTCACCATCTTGATCAGACTGGTCTCGAACTCCTGACCTCAAGTGATCCGCCTATCTTGGCTTCCCAAAGTGATGGGATTACAGGCGTGAGCCACCATGCCCGGCTGAGGGCACTGGTTTTCATACTTGGTTTTCTGACTGTAGAGTGCATACTACTATCTGAAGTAAGAAGAGTTGCCTGCCTAGTTGCCTGATTTTTACCTTGACACAACCACTGTAGCTTAATTTAAGTATTCTAGTTGATAGTAGTGGCAGGGATATAGTAAGAATTCAGCAGTGAAACTCCTAACTCATTAATTGAGTATCTCGAGTAGAAACATTTAAGGCTTCATTTTTGAATAGTTAATTTAAGGCTTCACTCATGTTCTTTAAGTTTGGGCTTCGGTTAATTGAAATTTCTATAGAAGATTTTATGGCTGGAAGAACATATTTTTCCTTGTACTGATGGTGAGCTGAATATTTTCATCTCTATTCTTCAGTGTTTTTCTAGCTGAGTAATTCACAGAAGTTGCTTATTCTTTTTAGTCCACATGTGACTTGGCATGTGTAAAAATGGAAACTGTGATACTGGAAAGTGATAAACTTTAAATTATTTGCTAACAGAAGACAAATAGGTCTTCACTTCCATACCCACCCTGATTTGTAGTGGCTGCCTGCAGCACTGTGAGAGAGATTCTAAGGGTCCCAATCAATCAGTTACACCCATGGGTGCAGGGAGGAACCACTTATTTTCCATCCTTAAGGAGCTTTTTGGAGAAAGCGTCATCTGTTTCCTTGAAATGATCAGCACTGACTTTTCTGAAGAAAGGAAGGTCATGAAGCTTATGTAAAATAATTTAATTTTTAAAAGGTTTCAAACCAACAAAAAACGTCACTACTGTTTAAAGATAGTTAGAAACATAGGTGGTGAAGTTTGCCATTCGTTCAACATGATACTGATCTACCAAAAGTGGGAAAGGGAAGAAAACACATTTTGTGACTCGGGTAACAGCATGTATTCTGTACTGTCATCAAGATTGAATCAAATGATATTCATAGACTGGGGTTAAAAGCCCTAGTATATAGTATATTTTTATAATACCATCCTTGGTAATCATTTTTTTTTTTTTTTGAGACAGGATCTTACTCTGTCACCCAGGCTGGAGTGCAAAGGCATGATCACGGCTCACTGCAGCCTGGACCTCCTGCACTCAGCCTCCCAAGTAGCTGAGACTGCAGGTGCCCACCACCATGTCCAGCTAATTTCTCTATTTTTTGTAGAGACAGGGTCTCGCCACGTTGCCCAGGCTGGTCTCAAATTCCTGGGTTCAAGCGATCCTCCCACCTCAGCCTCCCAAATCCTCCCATGTTAGGATTACTGGCGTAAGCCACTGCACACAGCCCATCCTTGGTATTATTATACCTTATATTTTTTGTTAGTTTCATCAGAACATTGTACCTCATACATATAATTTAAAATCACGTATCATTCTTAAGTATAATTGTTAATGTTTTAACCAGTCTTCCTCTCCCCCAGTATAGCAGCCAGCTGTTTGGAAGTGTTTTGTTGGTTTGTTTGAATAATATCCATTCTTTTCATTATTATCCTCAAAGAAGTACAGTTTGTCAAAAAGGACATGTAATTTGTCAAAAGGAAGTCTAATTAGATATTGTTGATACTTCCATCTCATTTGCATCCTGAAATCTGATGCACATTAACATCCAGAAAGAATGAAAAAAATCTTAAAAGCCAAAATTGAAATTTAACTTTTAAAAATATATTCTTCAGGCAAATATTAGACATTGTCTCTCTATTCTTACCTCAAATGCATGCTCGCCATGGCTACTCTTCTCCCACTTTGGTGAAGGTTTTAAAGGTTTAATTCTGCAGTGATTTCTTGTCTCTTACATTGTTGTCTTTTTCTGTTTTTAATTCACCACAAGTGAGTAATTTTCTAACAAATAAGGTAGGACAGGGCAAAAAGAACAAATTTTGCCCACTTGGATCTTTTTTTAACCCAGCTGTCTCTTAGTATCAGGACCTTGAAGGATACCCAGAATCTGATGCTCGAGTCCCTTATGTAAGTTGGTGTAGTATTTGCATAACTTATGCACATCCTCCTGTATATTTCAAATCATTTCTAGATTACTTAGAATACCTAATATAACATAGACACTGTGTAAATAGTTGTTATACTGTATTTTTTAAATCTGTATTTTTTAATTTTTTTCCTGAGTATTTCAATCTGCAGTTGGTTTAATCTAAGGATGTAGAACTCTCAGATTCAGAGGCAACTATATAGTGCACGGACCAGGCTGGCAAACTTTCTATGTAGGGCCAGATAGTAAATGTTTTACACTTTGTGGGCTACATAATCTATCACATTCTTGTTTTATTTTTCAACCATTTAAAAATGAAAAAATATTTAGTTTGAGGGTAGTTAAAAATGGGGTGAGCCAGGTTTGGCCCAAGTTTGCCAATTCCTGGACCTCTCTGCTGAATCTTTAAAGCTTATGTAAAATCATGACTGCCACCATGGAATAGACTTTCAAAAAAATCATGACTGTAGCCGGGCGCGGTGGCTCATGTCTGTAATCCCAGCACTTTGGGAGGCCGAGGAGGGCGGATCATGAGGTGAAGAGATCAAGGCCATCCTGGCCAACATGGTGAAACCCTGTCTCTACTAAAAATACAAAAATCCCCTGAACATGGTGGCACGCACCTGTAATCCCAGCTACTTGGGAGGCTGAAGCAGGAAAATCCCTTGAACCCGGGAGGCAGAGGTTGCAGTGAGCCAAGATCGCGCCTCTGCACTCCAGCCTGGAGACAGAGCGAGACTCCATCTCAAAAAAATAAATAAATAAATAAATAAAATTTAAAAATTTTAAAAAAAGACTAAATCCTGTGAAATAGTCGCTAAGAAATCTTTAAGCCATTTTTAAGCTTGAATCCTATGTAGAAAAATTACCAAATTGCCATTCTAAATTACAGTGCTGCAGATTACTACCCAAGGTGGCACAAGTTGTACTAGTACAAAAAGTCTTAGGAGGAAAAACCCTCTTTATAGTTTCTTTATCTTTGAAGACTGATTCATTTTCTAACTGTGTAGATAATCTTCTGTATTATTGATTTCTTTCAGCTGACCTCAAGAGAATTTGCAAGACAATAGTTGAGGCTGCAAGTGATGATGAGAGACTAAAAGCTTTTGCTCCCATTCAGGAAATGATGACTTTTGTGCAGTTTGCTAATGATGAATGTGATTATGGCATGGGGCTTGAGTTGGGAATGGACCTCTTTTGCTATGGTTCACATGTGAGTTAAAAAAAAAAAAACCTCCACCTGCCACCCCCCACCACACCTCCCTCCTCTCCCCCTGACACATACACACATGAATACATGCACATTTATACCCCCAAATTCCAGCAGAGGTAAGATAGGGATTCAGCTTGTATTTCAAAATGAACTTTTTGAAGTGATTTTTTTTTAAAAGCAGATGTCCTAAAAACCTGTGAAATGCACCTTACATTCTAGCAAAGGTGAATAGCCAAGATCATTTGCATTCAGGCTTACATTAAAGTGAATTTATGTATTAGACACATTATAGGGATGTGCCTTCTTGCTGTGTGTATACATTTGGGGCTACGTATGGGGGTGTGTGCATACACCTTAGGCTCCATTTCATTTCCACTGTGGTGGGGGTATTTGTTATTGTGCTTGAATTCTTAGATGAAAAATATACTTTAAATTATTTAACCTTTATAAGAGATGCTGTTTTACCATTAACTAATTGCTCATTAAATAAGAAAATTTTACTTAATAGCTAAACCAGTGCTTACTCAACCATAGCTGCCTGAAGGTCAAAGAGACAATAAGGTGTAGCTGGCATGACATGCTTATGGGGCTAAGCTGGTTGTAAATCACATCTTCCCTAGTGTGTAGGATTGGGCAAGCTTTCCAACACCTTTGTTTCTGTTTCTTTACCTGTACAAGTGTATACCCATCTGCAGATCATTTAATTCTCATTTAACCTACTTTGTAACCAAGTCACAGAGAGGCAAATCATCTTGCCCAGGTTCACACAAGTAGTCTGGTTCCAGAGTCAGTGCCTAAATCAGTGCAGTAATTCCCAAACTGTAAAATGCATGTGACTCACCTGCAGACATTGTTAAAATGCACTCTATCGGTAGGTCCGGAATGGATCTGAGACTGCATACCTGTCATGCTCCCAGGTGACGGTAATGCTGCTGCTCTACAGACGACACTGGGAGGAGCAAGACTAAACCAGTAGCTCTCCAGCTTTATCATGATCAGAGTCATCAGGAGGGCTTGTCCAAACATACACTGGCGCTCTCCCCACCCTCCCCAAGTTTGACTGAGTTACAGGGTGGATCCTGAGAATTTGCATTTCCAACAAGTGAAGTTGATGCTCCTGGTCGGGTGTACATTTTGAGAACCCTGCTATAAACAATATTATACTACTTTTCTTTGCCCACCTCATAGATAGTTATCAGTAAAAATAATCAAAATGTTTACCAGCCACAATGACAGTCATTAACCAATCCAAGTAGTGCTTGACCTGCTAGAGAGGCCCTAGCCATAAATAAGTAGAGCCATAAGATGTGAACCAGTGAGTAGCAAACTTGATTGTTGTGAGAATGAAATAACATGTAAGAGTTATAAAAAGGTTTAGCACAGTACTTAAACACATGTTAAGGGCTAAATGTTTATTATGATCAACAAAAAGGTGGTATATGTAGATAATAGCAGTAATCTAAAATCTTTTGATAAACCTAAGGCAGTGGCTCTTAACAGGGATTGGGAGGCAGTACCTGTTGGGGATGGGGGAGAGAAGGAATTTGAGGATACAGGGAATATGGCCTGAAAACCCACTTTCGGCATAGCTATTCTTACCTAATCAATGAAGGAAAATAAAACTTTTGACTGGGAATACACTAGAGAGAATAAAAAGCATTTATGGGCATAGTTTGGGGTGAGAAAAAGTTGATTAAACTTAGGGGAATAAGGAAACTCAAATTTAACTTGGTTTTCTTTATTTTCAAGATATGCCGTTAGTCTTTTAGAGCAGCAAGATTGCCTCTTTGAATGCCAGGTGCCTGTCCCTAAATTGTGTTCACTAATCACTTGAGGGTATAGCTAAAATGATTTTGGAAGTAGCCTTTGTTAAACAAGTGCTTTGTTTATATATTTTTTGCTATTTATTAGGATATCTGCTATGTTATCTGCTTAATGTTATATTTTTATTTTTCAGTATTTTCATAAAGTTGCTGGCCAGCTTTTACCTCTTGCATATAATCTGTTGAAGAGGAATCTGTTTGCAGAAATTATGAAGGATCATCTGGCAAACAGAAGAAAAGAGAACATAGACCAATTTGCTGCATGAGTAAGGTGGTTTGTTTGGTGTACAATATTTCAAAGGACTAGTATTAAACTTGTAATTTTTGTTTTGTTTTTAAGGAATATAAAAAATAAACATTTACTAAAAACGTTTATAAGGTTCTTCTGCCTGGTTTTCCTTCTTTAATGTGCAAGCAGTTGGCAGTCAAATCATCTAAATGGTAACCCTAATCACATTTTGGAAGACAACTAAAGTCACCCTCTGATATGTCACAGGAAGCCACTGTCTAATTCCTGTGGCTAACTAGACCATCCTTACAGAGTCCTGTTTCGATATTTATCATATGGGCAACTAAGAATATTTCTTCTGAGTCTTGAGGTAATAGCTATAGCTTTAAGGATTGGGTTTATGGTGGGTGAGGGGGGGAACAGAAGGAAACTCATGACAATGATATCAGCACTCTTCCAGGGTGCCTGACCCCAACCTACCCAAACTGCATTTTGGGTAGTATCTCCAGGTGACTCCCAGCAAGTAGTCCAGTTATCCCATTAGGTATATTATTTTAAATCTTCTCTTGACTCTGTCATTTACTAATATAGCCTAGTATATTGATACATAGTATATAGTATTAGTATAAGATAACAATCAGTATGCCATTAATTTAGATTTTGAAGTTTTTCATTGCAAATGATTTCACTGGATTTTTAGTATGAATCTGTGGATAGCTGTGTTTTACTAGATCCAGATTTTCCTTAAACCTGATGATATGCCCTTCACCTTAAAAGTAGAGGGCAGGGCCAGGCGCAGTGGCTCACGCCTGTAATCCCAGCACTTTGGGAGGCCAAGGTGGGCAGATCACCTGAGGTTTGGAGTTTGTGACCAGCCTGGCCAACATAGTGAAACCCCATCTCTACTAAATATGCAAAATTAGCTAAGCGTGGTGGCGCATGCCTATAATCCCAGCTACTTGGGAAGCTGAGGCAGGAGAATCGCCTGAACCCAGGAGGTAGAGGTTGCAGTGAGCCGAGATTGCGCCATTGCACTCCAGCCTGGGCAGCAAAAGCAAGAATCCATCTCAAAAAAAAAAAAAAGTAGAGGGCAGACCATGAAATGCAGAATAGCTAACTTCATGGATGGGGCTGAGGAGCATATAAACTTTTTTCCCCTTTCTAAGAAGTTAAAGATAGAAAAGCCCCCAAGTCATCTAGTTAAACCTCCACATTTTGTAAGATTGGCTTGATTTACTCAAATAACTTCTTGACTAGCCAGTAGTCCTCCAACTTACTGTCAGCTGTCTCCTTAAAATATATTTGAGGTACTTACTCTTTTTTATATAAGGGTATGAGTAGACAATTAAAAAACAACACTTAGAATTTTAAATATAAGTAGCATTCCTCATCTCCCCAGTTAGGCTGCAAGCTTCTTAAGGGCATATATTTTACGGATATAGATCCCCTTCAGTAACACAAACCTTTGGAATTGTACTTATTGAATAAAATGACCCTGTCAACATGTTTCTAAGTGCCAGACAGAATCAAACCAGCATGATTTGGGAAACTGATAAGATACATGGGAGTTAAGGATTCTTGACTTCTCAGACAAAAAGTCTTCTAGGGTCAAAAATCTCTGCCACAACCGAAGTCTGCTCCCTTTCTGCCAATGGCTCATGCTGCCTTTGGAGGCAGGTAAGATGCTTTCTTCAAAGTAGGCATATTTTGTAAAATAACCAAAATGAAACTGAAAAGATCTTCAGCTTCCCTTTCATAACTATACAGGAACTTTTACAGCTCTAATGGGGAGGTCTCAGGTTTTAAGGAACTGCCATTTTAGTTAGGTAAGTAGCTCCAGGCCCTGGAACCATCTGAACTATTAACTTGTTTTATATTAAAACATTACAGTAACAATTAGCTCACACATATTTTATTAGAAAAGGTGACCAAATCACATTGGTCTTTTAAATAATTTTAGACCATATATTTTAAATAAAATTTTAGAAGTTCAAGCTTTGTTCCTCAGATTTCTTTAGTTTCTAAGGTGGTCAACTATTTCTAAATACTGCCCCTAATATTAACACATTTTAAAAATATCCAAATTCCTTATCTCCCACTAAAGATTTGTTTAGCTAGAAATATTAGATTCCTCTAATTTTGCCACTTGGTGATCCAGCAGTCTCAACTGTGTAGTTTGTAGGATTTTTTTACATGCCTTATGATCAGTAATACGGATTCCAGAAGGATTTCTTATCAAGGAACAAATGAAAGGGGACAAAAAATGTGAATCGGCTTTTCATCCATTCCTTACAGAAACCTAACATTAATGTGTATCTTCAGGAAGCTGGGCATATCAGAGCCAAGATAGAAACTGGACACAAACCCTAAGAATATGGTGATTATAATTTGGATAATACAGTTGTGAATGGAGTTTCCTGAAGACAGTAACAAGAAATGTGGATTTCCAGTCTCAAACTCCAACCAGTTGGGTCAGAGGGCTATTAATCTGTTTCAGGAGGTACTGATCTTCCAACTACTGAACTTTTTTTTTACTAAAGAGCAGGCTCCCTACAGGAAGATACCAAGCCTTCCTTATCTTTTTCCTTCACTAAAGGCATAGTCCATTTAAACCTAGTTAACTAAATATTACCTACCTAGGATCTGGTCACTCAATGGCTATAGTAGCTTCCAAATGGTGTCTATATACCTCCATTCTCTGAGAACACAGTTTAAGTGCCTAGGCTCTTTCATGAATGAAGAACCTTGATCCAATCAGGATTTAACAGAAAATCATTACCCAGTTCAAATTTAGCGAAGCTCACCTCTCGGAGTTCAGTAATGGAGTTTCCATATAACCTCTCAAACATGTATGTAGAATAACACCCAAGGACAAATGAAAGCTACAAAACAGATCGCTGTAAACTGCTCGGCAGTGTCCTAAGACCTTTGCATTACCTCAAACACTGACCTTACCAGCTTAATGTTGTTCTGTCCAAACTATTCCTATCATAATTAAATTTTAATGTCTGGATGGGAAAGGTGGCTCATACCTGTAATTCCAGCACTTTGGGAGGCCAAGGTGGGCAGATAGCTTAAGCCCAGGAGTTTGAGACCAGCCTGGGTAACATGGTGAAACTCTGTCTCTACAAAATATTAGCCAGGCATGGTGGTGCACACCTGTGGTCCCAGCTACTCAGGATGCTGAGGTGGAAGGATTACTTGAGCCAGGGAGGCGGAGGTTGTAGTGAGTTGAGGTCATGTCACTGCACTTCAGGCTGAGTGATGGAGTGAGACTCTGTCTCAAAAAAAAAAAAAAAAAAAAAAAAAAAAAAAAAAAAAAAAAAATATATATATATATATATATATATATATATATATATATATATATATATGTAGGTGATCCCTACAATACTAGCCTCTCAGTTCCTTGACTTTTTCAATGATCTAGATTAAGGGTTGATTGACAAACTAGAAACTAGTACCTTCTCAGTACCAATAATGAAAACCTCCCAAATCTCAATTTCAAACATCCTACTGTCTTAACATCATCATTCATCCTTCCATCTCTTTCCCACTAGTACCCCAACACGTTTTCAACACAACAGTCCTCTACAATTCACAAATGTAACCACCTTTTTCATTCTTCACCCACTCCATTCCTGATCCCCTCTTTACCCAGCCTTTAGATTCTATTCCAGATCATTACAATCCCTCCTCACATTCTCCACTCCACTGCCTTTCTCTCCATTTGTTGTATTTACCTGTTAACCTTAAGCCAAATTTTTTAAACTGCCTATTCCTTACCTGAGTCTGCTCAGTATCAGGTAGCTGGAGAAAAAATGTAACCATGGCAGCTCATCTTATTTTAACCTCAAGTTGGCCATGCTGGATGCCCATCGATCCTACTGTCTCATCTCTCAACCCCCAACCCCCACTCCCATCCTCAGTTTATTTCACTGAGAAAATAGAAGCAACCAAAATAACTTCAACAGCATCCCACTGCCTTACCAACTACCCTTTATTCTCTCTGCCTTTCCTACCCATTATACTCTGTCTTTCCTCCTTTCTATGAGGGTCGAATGTGTGTCCAAGACCCCATCCTCCTTTCCCTACTCAAGGAACGCTCTTCTATTTTTCCTCTCAAACATTTCTATCATTAACAAAAAAGCTGTAATTTCCTGCATCTTAAAATCCGATCAATCTCAGATTAATTTTCCTTGTCAAACGATCAACAGCAAAAAAAAGCTATAATATCCTGCCTCTTAAAACTATCATGCATTACTTTTCTGAAAACCTCATAGGAAGAATTGCAATAGTTGTCTTAAATTCTTCTTCCAATCTCTGTCGGACCCACTCCTTTCAGGATTTGGCTTGCCACCATCGTGCTGAACCTGCTCTGGGGGAAGTTATCAATTATCTCCACATTGGTCCATTTTGAGCCCTCATTTACTTCACCTATCAGCAACGCATGACAGTCAATCATTGCTCCTTGAAACTATTACTCATTTGGTTTAAGGGACTACCCTTCTTTTTTGAGACAGGGGCTTGCTCTGTCACCCAGGCTGGAGTGCAATAGCACCATCATAGCTCACTGCAGCCTCCAACTCCTAGGCTCAAGCAATCCTCCTGTCTCAGTCTCCTAAGTAGCCAGGACTACAGCCACATGCTACCATGCCCAGCTCATATTTTTATTTTTTAATTTTTTGTAGAGACCTGGCCTATGTTTCCCAGGCTAGTCATTAACTCCTGGACTCAAATGATCCTGCCCCATTAGCCTCCTGAACTGCTAGATTTATAGGCCTGAGCCACCACACCCAACTTATTTTTTAATAAATCCAACAGTGGAATACCCTTCTTTGAATGTCACTACTCCCAACCCAACCTCACTGGCAGCTCCCTCATTTGCTGGCTCCTCACCTCCCCAAATCTAAACATAAGCATACATCAGTACTCGGTCCTTGTAACCCTTCTCTGTCTGCACTCAATCCATGGTACTCTCCTGTCTCAGGATGATGCTGCCCCTGTGTAGCTCTCAGGCTGGGCCTTTCTCCTGAATTTGAGTCTGATACATGCTAATGCCTATGTGACACCCCCACTTGGAAGTCTAAAAGACATTTAAAACAATATCTAAAACCAAAATTCCTCTGCACACAACATCCCATCCTCAAGTCTATTTTTTTTTTATTATTATACTTTAAGTTTTAGGGTAAATGTGCACAACGTGCAGGTTACATATGTATACATGTGCCATATTGGTGTGCTGCACCCAGTAACTCATCATTTAACATTAGGTATATCTCCAAATGCTATCCCCCACCTTGCCCCACCCTACAACAGGCCCCAGTGTGTGATGTTCCCCTTCCTGTGTCCGTGTGTTTTCATTGTTCAGTTCCCACCTATGAGTGAGAACATGCGGTGTTTGGTTTTTTGTCCTTGCAATAGTTTGCTGAGAATGATGGTTTCCATCTTCATCCATGTCCCTACAAAGGACATGAACTCATCCTTTTTTATGGCTGCATAGTATTCCATGGTGTATATGTGCCACATTTTCTCAATCCAGTCTATCATTGTTGGACATTTGGGTTGGTTCCAAGTCTTTGCTATTGTGAATAGTGCCACAATAAACATACGTGTGCATGTGTCTTTATAGCAGCATGATTTATAATCCTTTGGGTATATACCCAGTAATGGGATTGCTTGGTCAAATGGTATTTCTAGTTCTAGATCCCTGAGGAATCACCACACTGACTTCCACAATGGTTGAACTAGTTTACAGTCCCACCAACAGCGTAAAAGTATTCCTATTTCTCCACATCCTCTCCAGCACCTGTTGTTTCCTGACTTTTTAATGATCGCCATTCTAACTGGTGTGAGATGGTATCTCATTGTGGTTTAGATTTGCATTTCTCTGATGGCCAGTGATGATGACCATTTTTTCATGTGCCTTTTGGCTGCATAAATGTCTTCTTTTGAGAAATGTCTGTTCATATCCTTCACCCACTTTAAAGTCTTTCCCAGCTCAGCCAGTGTCCATTCCATTGTTCTGTCATTAATCAGCCAAAAATTTTGCAGACATCCTTGATTCCTCACTTACCACACTCCACATCCAACCCATTCACAAGTCCTGTCTATTCCACCTTCAGGATGGCTAGAATCCAACCACTTTCACCACCTCCACTTGTTTCAGTCAGGTTCAGATCTCCACCATATCTCACCTGAATTATTCCAAGAGCCTTCTAGGTGGTCTCCTGTTTCCACCCCTGCCCCCTTATAGTCTATTCCCAAAAAAGGAACTCTGAGAACAGACAGACTGCCTCCTCAAGTGGGTCCCCGACCCTGTGTAGCCTAACTGGGAGATACCTCCCAGTAGGGGCCAACTGACACCTCATATAGGCGGCTGCCCCTCTGGGATGAAGCTTCCAGAGGAAGGATCAGGCAGCAATATTTGCTGTTCTGCAATATTTGCTGTTCTGCAGCCTCCACTGATGGTAGCCGGCAAACTCCAATAGAACTCCAGCTGAGGGACCTGACTGTTAGAAGGAAAACTAACGAACAGAAAGGAATAGCATCAACATCAACAAAAACGTCATCTACACCAAAATCCCATCTATAGGTCACCAACATCAAAGACCAAAGGTAGATAAAACCACAAAGATGGGAGAAGCCAGAGCAGAAAAGCTGAAAATTCTAAAAATCAGAGCACCTCTTCTCCTCCAAAGGATCACAGCTCCTCACCAGCAATGGAACAAAGCTGGATGGAGAATGATTTTGACGAGTTAACAGAAGTAGGCTTCAAAAGGTCGGTAATAAAAAACTTCTCCGAGCTAAAGGACGATGTTCGAACCCATCACAAGGAAGCTAAAAACCGTGAAAAAAGATTGAATAGCTAACTACAATAAATAGTGTAAAGAAGACTTTAAATGACCTGATGGAGCTGAAAACCATGGCATGAGAACTTCGTGATGCATGTACAAGCTTCAATAGCCAATTTGATCAAGTGGAAGAAAGGGTATCAGTGATTGAAGATCAAATTAATGAAACAAAGTGAGAAAACAAGATTAGAGAAAAAAGAGTAAAAAGAAATGAACAAAGCCTCCAAGAAATATGGGACAATGTGAAAAGACCAAATCTAAGTTTGATTAGTATACCTGAAAGTGACGGGGAGAATGGAACCAAGTTGGAAAACACTCTTCAGGATATTATCCAGGAGAATTTCCCCAACCTAGCAAGACAGGCCAACATTCAAATTCAGGAAATACAGAGAACACCACAAAGATACTCCTCAAGAAGAGCAACCCCAAGACACATAATTATCAGGTTAACCAAGGTTGAAATGAAGGAAAAAATGTTAAGGGCAGCCAGAAAGAAAGGTCGACTTACATACAAAGGGAAGCCCATCAGACTAATAGCGGATCTCTCGGAAGAAACCCTACAAGCCAGAATAGAGTGGGGGCCAATATTCAACATTCTTAAAGAAAAGAATTTTCAACCCAGAATTTCATATCCAGCCAAACTAAGCTTCTAAGTGAAGGAGAAATAAAATCCTTTACAGACAAGCAAATGCTGAGAGATTTTGTCACCACAAGGCCTTCCTTACAAGAGCTCCTCAAGGAAGAAATAAACATGGAAAGAAACAACTGGCACCAGCCACTGCAAAAACAGGCCAAATTGTAAAGACCATCAATGCTAGGAAGAAACTGCATCAATCAATGGGCAAAATAACCAGCTAACATCATAATGACAGGATCAAATTCACACATAACTACATTAACCTTAAATGTAAATGGGCAAAATGCTCCAATTAAAAGACACAGACTGGCAAATTGGATAAAGAGTCAACACCCATCAGTGTGCTGTATTCAGGAGACCCATCTCAGGTGCAAAGACACACATAGGCTCAAAATAAAAGGATGGAGGAAGATCTACCAAGCAAATGGAAAGCAAAAAAAGCAGGGGTTGCAATCCTGGTCTCTGACAAAACAGACTTTAAACCAACAAAGATCAAAAGAGACAAAGAAGGCCATTACATAACGGTAAAGGGATCAATTCAACAAGAAGAGCTAACTATCCTAAATATATATGCACCCAACACAGGAGCACCCAGATTCATAAAGCAAGTCCTTAGAGACCTACAAAGAGACTTAGACTCCCACACAGTAATAATGGGAGACTTTAATGCCCCACTGTCAATATTAGACAGATCAACGAGACATCAGGTTAACAAGGATATCCAGGAGCTGAACTCAGCTCTGCAACAAGCAGACCTAACAGACATCTATAGAAATATCCACCCCAAATCAATAGAATATACATTCTTCTCAGCACCTCATTGCACTTATTCTAAAATTGACCTCATAATTGGAAGTAAAGCACTCTTCAGCAAATGTAAAAGAAGAGAAATCACAACAAACTGTCTCTCAGACCACAGTGCAATCAAATTAGAACTCAGGATTAAGAAACTCACTCAAAACCGCACAACTACATGGAAACTGAACAACCTGCTCCTGAATGACTACTGGGTACATAACGAAATGAAAGCAGAAATAAAGATGTTCTTTGAAACCAATGAGAACAAAGACACAATGTACCAGAATCTCTGGGACACAGCTAATGCAGTATTTAGAGGGAATTTTATAGCACTAAATGGCCACAAGAGAAAGCAGGAAAGATCTAAAATTGACACCCTAACATCACAGTTAAAATAACTAGAGAAGCAAGAGCAAACAAATTCAAAAGCTAGCAGAAGGCAAGAAATAACTAAGATCACAGCAGAACTGAAGGAGATACAGACACAAAAATCCCTTCAAAAAATCAATGAATCCAGCAGGTGGTTTTTTGAAAAGCTCAACAAAATCAGTAGACCACTACAAGACGAATAAAGAAGAAAAGAGAGAAGAATCAAATAGACGCAATAAAAAATGATAAAGGGGATATCACCACCAATCCCACAGAAATACAAACTATCCTCAGAGAATACCATAAACACCTCTACGCTAATAAACTAGAAAATCTAGAAGAAATGGATAAATTCCTGGATACATACACCCTCCCAAGACTCAACCAGGAAGAAGTTGAATCTCTGAATAGACCAATAACAGGCTCTGAAATTGAGGCAATAATTAATAGCCTACCAACCAAAAAAAAGTCCAGGACCAGACGGATTCACAGCCGAATTCTACCAGAGGTACAAAGAGGAGCTGGTACCATTCCTTCTGAAACTATTCCAATCAATAGAAAAAGAGGGAATCCGCCCTAACTCATTTTATGAGGCCAGCATCATCCTGATACCAAAGCCTGGCAGAGACACAACCAAAAAAAGAGAATTTTAGACTAATATCCTTGATGAACATTGATGTGAAAATCCTCAATAAAATACTGGCAAACCGAATCCAGCAGCACATCAAAAAGCTTATCCACCATGATCAAGTGGGCTTCATCCCTGGGATGCAAGGCTGGTTCAACCTACACAAGTCAATAAATGCAAGCCACCACATAAACAGAACCAATGACAAAAACCACTTGATTATCTCAATAGATGCAGAAAACACCTTCAACCAAATTCAGCCCTTAATGCTAAAAACTCTCAATAAACTAGGTATTGATGGAATGTATCTCAAAATAATAAGAGCTATTTATGACAAACCCACAGCCAATATCATACTGAATGGGCAAAAACTGGAAGCATTCCCTTTGAAAACTGGCACAAGACAGGGATGCCCTCTCTCACCACTCCTATTCAACGTAGTATTGGAAGTTCTGGCCAGGGCAATCAGGCAAGAGAAAGCAATAAAGGATATCCAGTTAGGAAAAGAGGAAGTCAAATTGTCCCTGTTTGCAGATGACATGATTGTATACTGAGAAAACTCCATCATCTCAGTCCAAAATCTCCTTAAGCTGATAAGCAACTTCAGCAAAGCCTCAGGATACAAAATCAATGTACAAAAATCACAAGCATTCCTATACACCAATAACAGACAAACAGAGAGCCAAATCATAAGTGAACTCCCATTCACAATTGCTTCAAAGAGAATAAAATACCTAGGAATACAACTTACAAGGGATGTGAAGGACCTCTTCAAGGAGAACGACAAACCTCTGCTCAACAAAATAAAAGAGGACACAAACAAATGGAAGAACATTCCATGCTCATGGATAGGAAGAATCAATAACGTGAAAAGGGTCATACTGCCCAAGGTAATTTACAGATTCAACGCCATCCCCATCAAGCTACCACTGACTTTCTTCACAGAATTGGAAAAAACTACTTTAAACTTCATATGGAACCAAAAAAGAGCCTGCATTGCCAAGACAATCCTAAGCAAAAAGAAAAAAGCTGGAGGCATCATGCTACCTGACTTCAAACTATACTACAAGGCTACAGTAACCAAAACAGCATGGTACTGGTACCAAAACAGATACATAGACCAATGGAACAGAACAGAGGCCTCAGAAATAACACCACACAGCTACAACCATCTGATCTTTGACAAACCTAACAAAAACAAGCAATGGGAAAAGGATTCCCTATTTAATAAATGATGTTGGGAAAACTGGCTAGCCATATGTAGAAAGCTGAAAGTGGATCCCTTCCTTACACCTTATACAAAAATTAATTCAAGATGGATTCAAGACTTAAATGTTAGACCTGAAACCATAAAAACCCTAGAAGAAAACCTAGGCAATTCCATTCAGGATATAGGCATGGGCAAGGACTTCATGACTAAAACACCAAAAGCAATGGCAACAAAAGCAAAAATAGACAAATGGAATCTAATTAAACTAAAGAGCTTCTGCACAGCAAAAGAAACTACCATCTGAGTGAACAGGCAACCTACAGAATGGGAGAAAATTTCTGCAATCTACCCACCTGACAAAGGGCTAATATCCAGAATCTACAAAGAACTTAAACAAATTTTCAAGAAAATATCAAACAACCCTGTCAAAAAGTGGGCAAAGAATATGAACAGACACTTCTCAAAAGAAGACATTTATGCAGCTAACAGACACATGAAAAAATGCTCATCATTACTGGTCATCAGAGAAATGCAAATCAAAACCACAATGAGATACCATCTCACACCAGTTAGAATGGCGATCATTAAAAAGTCAGGAAACAACAGGTGCTGGAGAGGATGTGGAGAAATAGGAACACTTTTACACTGTTGGTGGGAGTGTTAGTTCAACCACTGTGGAAGACAGTGTGGCGATTCCTCAAGGATCTAGAACTAGAAATACCATTTTACCCAGCGATCCCATTACTGGGTATATACCCAAAGAATTATAAATCATGCTACTATAAAGACACATGCACACATATATGTATTGCGGCAGTATTCACAATAGGAAAGACTTGGAACCAACCCAAATGTCCATCGATGATAGACTGGATTAAGAAAATATGGCACATATACATCATGGAATACTATGCAGCCATAAAAAAGGATGAGTTCATGTCCTTTGCACGGACATGGATGAAGCTGGAAACCATCATTCTCAGCAAACTATGGCAAGGACAGAAAACCAAACACTGCATGTTCTCACTCATAGGAGGGAACTGAACAATGAGAACACCTGGACACAGGGAGGGGAACATCACATACCCGGGCCTGTCATGGGGTTGGGGGCTGGGGAGGGATAGGATTAGGAGAAATACCCACTGTAAATGAAGGGTTAATGGGTGCAGCACACCAACATGGCACATGTATACATGTGTAACAAACCTGCATGTTGGGTACATGTACCCTATAACTTAAAGTATAATAAAAAAAATTAAGGTATTACTTTTTTTAAAGACATAATGCTGTTGTACACATAACAGACTACAGCATAGTGTAAACAGAACTTTTATATGCACTAAGAAACCAAGACATTCATGGGGCTCGCTTTATTATGATGTTCACTTTATTGTGGTGGTCTGAACCAAATTTATATCTCTCAGGTAAGTCTATTTATATGAATCAATTAAAAAGAGAAAAATATTTAACGATTAAATTTAATGAGGATAATAGGGACAAGAAGCACCATAAGCAAGATCACTTAAAGACTACTGAAACAGGCTGGGCACCATGGCTCATGCCTGTAGTCTCAGCACTTTGGGAGGTTAAGTTGGGCAGATCACCTGAGGTTAGGAGTTCAAGACCAGCCTGGCCAACATGGCAAAACCCCATCTCTACTAAAAATACAAAAATTAACCAGGCATGATGGTGCACACCTGTAATCCCAGCTACTTGGGAGGCTGAGGCAGGAGAATCGCTGGAACCTGGGAAGTGGAGGTTGCAGTGAGCTGAGATTGCGCACTGCCTTCCAGTCTGGGCAATAAAGTGAGACTCTGTCTCAAAAAAATAAATAAATAAAAATGACTACTGAAAGAGTAATAGCTATAAACTCTTCTGAACATGAAACGAGCCAAACACAAAACGATGGCATGTTTGAGTCTACTAGGATCATTAAAAGGATTCACAATAGAAAAAATCAAAGTGTGTTTTACACTCTCTTGCCAGGTACGATGATCCTTCAGCCAGAGCTGAGTTAAAGGTAGGACTTAACAAAAGCCTGCCAATTGCCTCCAACTTCTTGTAGTTGAACTGACTGTGAGAAAGTTGGGAGTTACAGAACACTTACTTATTGTAGAAAAAAAGAGCTTTAACAGCTCTTTTAACTTGATCCCCTAAGAAAAAAGGTAAAACTTTCAGGCTTTTCTATTATTATTACTATTATTTTATTATTATTAAGTTTTATTTTTTGAGGTGGAGTCTCACTCTGTCACCCAGGCTGGAGTGCAGTGGCGCGATCTTGGCTCACTGCAATTCTTGGCTCACGCCATTCTCCTGCCTCAGCCTCCCGAGTAGCTGGGACTACAGGTGCCCGCCACCACGCCCGGCTAATTTTTTTGTATTTTTAGTAGAGACAGGGTTTCACCGTGTTAACCAGGATGGTCTTGATCTCCTGACCTTGTGATCCACCCGCCTCGGCCTCCCAAAGTGCTGGGATTACAGGCGTGAGACACCATGCTCAGCCCAAATTTTGTTATTTTATAAATCCAAAAGAAGCAATGTCCTAGGGCATAAGGCCCAGCTACCTTAATTCCCTGATGGAAAAAGACACGTATTTATAGACGTAGTAATTTAACTAAGTCTGCAGTGTCCTTTCAAGCTAACACCCTATACTGGTACGAGGCAGAATAATGGCTCCTCAAAGATGTCCATAGCTTAGTTCCAAGAACCTGTGATTACATTACTTTACATGGCAAGGAGGAATTGAGGTTGCAGAAAGAAAGTTGCTGCCTTAAAAAAGGAGATTATTGTCTGATGTATCTGGGTGGGCCTAAAGGAATCACAAAGGTTTTTCAAATGTGGAAGGGAGATTTAGCAGAGTTTGCGTCAGAGTAATGAGCCAAGAGAAAGACTTGACAAGCCAATGCGGGCTTTGAAGATGCAAATAGAGGGCCAGGAGCTAAGGAATGCTGGCAGCTTCTAAAGCCAGAAAAGGCAAAAAAACAGACTCTCTCCTACAGCCTCCAGAATGCCCTGTGAACAGCTTAATTTTAGCACAGTGAGATCCATTTCAGACTTCTGATCTCAAGAACTGTAAGATAATAAATTTGTGTGGCTTTTAAACCACTAAATTGTGGTAATTTATTACAATAGCAATGGGAAACTAATAAAAGTGGTTTTAAAATAAGATCACGAATTCTCTGACACTTGTCCCACTAAGTGTATGTCCTTCCTCTGAACAGGGTGGGCCTCTGTGACTGCCTCAACGAATAGAATTAAACAAGTCATGCTGCAAGACTTCATTGGCTACATTAAAAACAGCCCACTTGGGACACTTGCTTTTGGAATCCTGAGCTATGATTTAAGAAATCCAACTACCCTGAGGCCACCACCCTAGAAAAACCACAGAGAGAGAGAAAAAGAAACAGAGAGAGAAAGAGCACGAGAGAGCGAGCATGAGAGAGACAGTATGCGTGACTGATCCCAGTAGCCCAGGTGTCTGAATCTTTTCAGCCTGGGTGCTAGTCATGAATGAAGAAGTCTTTGAACTATACTCAGTAATAATTTGATTGTACACTTAAAAATAATTAAGAGTATAATTGGACTGTTTGTAACACAAAGGATAAATGCTTGAGGTGATGGATACTCCATTTACCCTGAGATTATTAAGCACTGCATGCCTGTATCAAAATACTTCACGTACCACAAAACTACATATAAATACTTTGTACCCACAAAAACATTTTTTTAAAAAGGAAATTTAAAAAAGGAGCTTTGAGATGATTAGCCCTTGCCATGCCTAATAACAACTATATGAAAGACCGCAAGCAAAAAATGCCCAGCTGAGCCCTTCCTAAATGGCTGACCCAATATCAAGAACAAAATAAGTAGTTACCTTAAGCTGCTAAGTTTTGGGAGTAATTTGTTAAATAGCAACAAATAACATGCTCAACAATATATGCTAAGGAATTATCTTTTTCATTACTTAAACTCAAAAGATAAGTACTTTTTTCAGTCATTTATGAAACAACAACTTCTGTCATTCCACATATGTTTTGAACATGCCAACATTGCTCAAATATCACCTCACATTAGTACTTACCTTGATACCAAAAGTGCATACTGTCATTATGATTTTAAATAGGAGTGCCAGGCATTAGTGCATTGAGCTGAATATACTCCAATGCCTACTGGATTATCAGGAATGTCATTGACAATTTTATTGGCATTCATATCATTTCGGTAGTCACAAAGAGAAGAGGATTCCAGGGGAAAACAGTGTGTAAAAAACTCTTTGATCAGTTCACTGGTGTTTACCCTGGTGTATGGATTAGGAAAGGCTATCACAGCCATAATGGCTGCAACAATAATGATTTCCAGAATGGGATACTTTCCAAATTTGGTGGACTTGTGTCGATGACACCAGGCAATACTTGCCCTAATAAAAAAGGCTCCCCAAAGCCCTCCAAATACCCCTAGGAGAATAAAAGGAAACAGCTCAAAAATGTATGATGGTATGTGATACTCGACATAAAAAAGGACCAGATGGCTGTTACCAGATGGATTGATGGACCTCAAAACAAATGCAGCCACTAAAGCAGCAAAAAATGATCTCCATAAAGTTTTGAGAGGAAAATAATAGCTAACAAAAAAAAGAAAAGAAAAAGTAATGGTATCATTTTATAAGATGTTTCTGATATATTATAAATTGAATGGTAAATATCCTAGCTCTAAATTTTGCTGTAGTTAGAAGTTATGCATAATGGATTTTACTGTAATAAGAAAAATTGATGTTATTATTACTTTTGGAGATGGTGATCATCATTACGAATTCACAGTATCAATTTATTATAAATGTCTAATAAATGTTTAGAATATCTAGCACTGTTTTATTTTCAAAATGAGTTTCACATTCATTTTAATCCCTAAACTTTAATCCCTAAAGTCTTGTTAAAGACATCTCAGCTATACTTCAACCTCTGCCTACAAATCACATTTTGGAAACAGTGGTGGAAACAAATTGCATCAGCACTCAGATTTCATTCTGCTATAACTTTCCAGAAGATCATTAAATTAAACTCAATTCAGTTAAGCCAGGTGAGAAACAGCATACTACTCATCTTACCGCAAACACATACCTTTTAGATCTAAAGTTAAGCTAAAATAAAATTTTAAAAATATATCCATATGTCATCATGTAAAAAATACACATACAACATCCTAAATTCTAGAATATTCTTTGTAGATCATAGCAAATTAATCATTTAAATGCTGTAATGCCACAAATATATATCTCTGATATTCTTCAATGTATGTCTACTTAGAAGGTTGATTTTACTAAATTATTTGATAATCATACTTTCATAATTCAAACCTCCCAATCTTGGTAATATATTAGTTTTAATAACTTGAATTCTTAGTAACTTTACACAGATCCTACTGCAATAACTATCACTTCTTTTCTACTACAGCTCAAATATATTTGCGTGACAATCCAGTGGATTTGTTATATGACTACGTAGTTAACTAATACAAAAGCTTCTTGAAACAATACTGCATTTAATTCTTTCTTGCTGCAATGTGTTGAGGATGGATCCATTTAATGTGGATGCAATCATCTAATATGTGATTAATTTTATAATTAACTGAATTGTAAACATTTTGCTGTATCAATTATTAATTCATCTTGAGACAAAGCAAGACTTAACTCTACTTGACTTATGATTAATTCTGCCCATGTTTTCCACCATAGACATTTGTCCCTCTCTTCAAATGTTGTTTCATTAGATCCCCAACAGCACTTTTTGTGGTTGTACTACAATGCACTAAGGCAAACGCCCTCCTTTAGGTCAGTCATCCAATCAGCAGCAATGTCTATTAATCTGGCCAAGGCCCCTGTAAAAATATGTTGGAGATGGTCAAAAAATAAGTCAACTTTTTGGGAGTCGAGAACAATCCAGTTAAAAGGCAAGTGGAAAGCAGGAGACTCCTAAAAAAGGGTCATTTAAGAAGTACATATAAATTTAAGATTTTCAAATTTTAGTTATAAACGTTTATTATATTTAAAAACTGTAAAGAGTTATTTTTTACAATAAAATTGCTATTTTTGTTTGGAATTTTTAAAAGTTACATCATTCAAATTAATTGTGAACCAAAAAACAGCATTTAAAAGATATTGAAATATCTTCAAAAGACAGCTACTTGGCAGAAGGTTCACAAATCTAATTTTCAATCCATAATTAACAGACTTATAAGTGATATCAATTTCATTTAAATTTAATGTTCATTAGAAGTAATTATTGAAATTCATAGTATTCCTATTTATAGTTTTTTCTTAAATTACAGAAAACCATATATCAAGATTATTTTACTGTGAGAATATAAAAAATATACAAATTTATGGTCAAATGTGGGTCCTTCTTATAGAAAAAGATCAGTGGGTTACATACACAGAGGCCAGAACATTATTATGCATGCCAATTAGGATTATCAGTACTTACCTATATTCTCTACACAAAATTTAGTTTTGTGGTCTTCTGAACATAATCTTCCATCATGGAAGCTGAAAGTGATTACAACTGGGCTTAATATTTGTTTTCAGGTCCTCAACAGCTATTTCTTAAAATCTCACACATTGCGACTTTGTGGCCACGCTGTATAGCAGGGTGATGAAGGGGATAGGGTCTGGAACTAGACGGCTTTAATTCAGACCCAGGCTTGGCCACTTGCTAAGTTGTATGACCTTAGTCAGACTAAGTTACTTTTCTTCAGCTTCAGTCCCCTCATCTGTAAAATGGCGATAATGACAGCATTGGTATCATAGGATGCCGTGAGGTTTAAATACATGTAAACTTTTTAGAACAGTGCACAACACATAGGAAGCACCCCATAAATATTGGCTATTTATTATGGTGTTAACATCAAAAGATACTTTATTGGTCACCTGATCCAAATCACTTATTTTACAGATATAGAAACTGAGCCCAGAAAGATCAACCAAGCTGGATAAATACTTAAAGTGACAGAGCCAAGACTAGACTTGGAAGCCTCTGCCTCCTAGTTTTATATTTAAGAAGATTTTATTAGTAAAGCACTCCTCAGCAAATGTAAAAAAACAGAAATTATAACAAACCGTCTCTCAGACCACAGTGCAATCAAACTAGAGCTCAGGACTAAGAAACTCACTCAAAACCGCTCAACTACATGGAAACTGAACAACCTGCTCCTGAATGACTACTGGGTACATAATGAAATGAAGGCAGAAATAAAGATGTTCTTTGAAACCAACGAGAACAAAGACACACATACCAGAACCTCTGGGACATATTCAAAGCAGTGTGTAGAGGGAAATTTATAGCACTAAATGCCCACAAGAGAAAGCAGGAAAGATCCAAAATTGACACCCTAACGTTACAATTAAAAGAACTAGAAAAGCAAGAGCAAACACATTCAAAAGCTAGCAGAAGGTAAGAAATAACTAAAATCAGAGCAGAACTGAAGGAAATAGAGACACAAAAACCCTTCAAAAAATTAATGAATCCAGGAGCTAGTTTTTTGAAAAGATCAACAAAATTGATAGACTGCTAGCAAGACTAATAAAAAAGAAAAGAGAGAAGAATCAAATAGATGCAATAAAACATGATAAAGAGGATATCACCAATGATCCCACAGAAATACAAACTACCATCAGAGAATACTACAAACACCTCTACGCAAATAAACTAGAAAATCTAGAAGAAATGGATAAATTCCTCGACACATACACCCTCCCAAGACTAAACCAGGAAGAAGTTGAATCTCTGAATAGACCAATAACAGGCTCTGAAATTGTGGCAATAATCAATAGCTTACCAACAAAAAAAAGTCCAGGACCAGATGGATTCACAGCCGAATACTACCAGAGTACAAGGAGGAGCTGGTACCATTCTTTCTGAAACTATTCCAATCAATAGAAAAAGAGGGAATCCTCCCTAACTCATTTTATGAGGCCAGCATCATCCTGATACCAAAGCCGGGCAGAGACACAACCAAAAAAGAGAATTTTAGACCAATATCCCTGATGAACATCAATGCAAAAATCCTCAATAAAATACTGGCAAACCGAATCCAGCAGCACATCAAAAAGCTTATCCACCATGATCAAGTGGGCTTCATCCCTGGGATGCAAGGCTGGTTCAACATACACAAATCAATAAATGTAATCCAGCATATAAACAGAACCAAAGACAAAAACCACACGATTATCTCAATAGATGCAGAAAAGGCCTTTGACAAAATTCAACAACCTTCATGCTAAAAACTCTCAATCAATTAGGTATTGATGGGATGTATCTCAAAATAATAAGAGCTATCTATGACAAACCCACAGCCAATATTATACTGAATGGGCAAAAACTGGAAGCATTCCCTTTGAAAACTGGCACAAGACAGGCATGCCCTCTCTCACCACTCCTATTCAACATAGTGTTGGAAGTTCTGGCCAGGGCAATTAGGCAGGAGAAGGAAATAAAGGGTATTCCATTAGGAAAAGAGGAAGTCAAATTGTCCCTGTTTGCAGATGACATGATTGTATATCTAGAAAACCCCGTCGTCGCAGCCCAAAATCTCCTTAAGCTGATAAGCAACTTCAGCAGTCTCAGGATACAAAACCAATGTAAAAAATCACAAGCATTCTTATACACCAATAACAGACAAACAGAGAGCCAAATCATGAGTGAACTCCCATTCACAATTGCTTCAAAGAGAAGAAAATACCTAGGAATACAACTTACAAGGGATGTGAAGGACCTCTTCAAGGAGAACTATAAACCACTGCTCAAGGAAATAAAAGAGGATACAAAGAAATGGAAGAACATTCCATGCTCATGGGTAGGAAGAATCAATATCGTGAAAATGGCCATACTGCCCAAGGTAATTTATAGGTTCAATGCCATCCCCATCAAGCTACCAATGACTTTCTTCACAGTATTGGAAAAAACTACTTTAAAGTTCATATGGAACCAAAAAAGAGCCCACATCACCAAGGCAATCCTAAGCCAAAAGAACAAAGCTGGAGGCATCACACTTCCTGACTTCAAACTATACTACAAGGCTACAGTAACCAAAACAGCATGGTACTGGTACCAAAACAGAGATATAGATCAATGGAACAGAACAGAGCCCTCAGAAATAATGCAACATATTTACAACCATCTGATCTTTGACAAACCTGACAAAAACAAGCAATGGGGAAAGGATTCCCTATTTAATAAATGGTGCTGGGAAAACTGGCTGGCCATATGTAGAAAGCTGAAAGTGGATCCCTTCCTTACACCTTATACAAAAATCAATTCAAGATGGATTAAAGACTTACATGTTAGACCTAAAACCATAAAAACTCTAGAAGAAAACCTAGGCAATATCATTCAGGACATAGGCATGGGCAAGGACTTCATGTCTAAAACACCAAAAGCAATGGCAACAAAAGCCAAAATTGACAAATGGGATCTAATTAAACTAAAGAGCTTCTGCACAGCAAAAGAAACTACCATCTGAGTGAACAGGCAACCTACACAACGGGAGAAAATTTTTGCAACCTACTCATCTGACAAAGGGCTAATATCCAGAATCTACAATGAACTCAAACAAATTTACAAGAAAAAAACAAACAACCCCATCCAAAAGGGGGCAAAGGATATGAACAGACACTTCTCAAAAGAAGACATTTATACAGCCAAAAAACACATGAAAAAATGGTCATCATCACTGGCCATCAGAGAAATGCAAATCAAAACCACCATGAGATACCATCTCACACCACTTAGAATGGCGATCATTAAAAAGTCAGGAAACAACAGGTGCTGGAGAGGATGTGGAGAAATAGGAACACTTTTACACTGTTGGTGGGACTGTAAACTAGTTCAACCGTTGTGGAAGTCAGTGTGGCGATTCCTCAGGGATCTAGAACTAGAAATACCATTTGACCCAGCCATCCCATTACTGGGTATATACCCAAAAGATTATAAATCATGCTGCTATAAAGACACATGCACACGTATGTTTATTGCAGCACTATTCACAATAGCAAAGATTTGGAACCAACCCAAATGTCCAACCATGATAGACTGGATTAAGAAAATGTGGCACATATATACTATGGAATACTATGCAGCCATAAAAAAGGATGAGTTCATGTCCTTTGTAGGGACATGGATGAAACTGGAAACCATCATTCTCAGGAAACTATCGCAAGGACAAAAAACCAAACACCACATGTTCTCACTCATAGGTGGGAATTGAACAATGAGAACACATGGACACAGGAAGGGGAACATCACACTCTGGGGACAGTTGTCAGGTGAGGGGACGGGGGAGGGATAGCACTAGGAGATATACCTAATGCTAAATGATGAGTTAATGGGTGCAGCACACCAACATGGCACATATATACATATGTAACAAATCTGCACGTTGTGCACATGTACCCTAAAACTTAAAGTATAATAATAAAAAAAAGAAGATTTTTTGAAGAAGAGAAACAAATGCTTTTTAAAATCCAATGGTACCTGGAAAAAAATTGAACAGAGGAAGGAGGAACGATTTATACTTCTGTTAACTAAAAAAGGATTGCTTGAAAAATTTTCTTTACCTGGTGCCAACCCTGTTAGTGTTACTACTAGCCATTTGTAACCTGACCACGCATCATACAAACTTTTTGTCATTTCCCATGCTGATTCTTTCTTTTTGCTGTTGATCTGAAATTAGAAACGTTTTTGTTTCATTTTTCAAACTATGAATAGAGGCCACAATTCTAGAATCTAGCAATTTTTCTCACTTACCATATATAGAACAGTAATTTCTGAACTAAATAATGGAAAAGGTAAGTTTGAGGCAAAATCACTACATTGTAGACAGTTATTTTACCTGTAAACCAGATGACATGTCTTTACCCAACATCTGCATTTTATTCTTTATTAAGAAGTTTTTTTCTTTTTATAATTGAGACAGGGCCTTGCTACGTTGGCCAGGCTGGTGTTGAACTTCTGAACACAAGTGATCTGCCTGTCTCGGCCTCCCAAAATGCTGGGATTACAGGTGTGAGCCACCACACCCAGCCAAGATCTGCATTTTAATAAGAACCTTGAGATTTGAGTGCAAAGGGTCCACAAACTACATAAAATCTGACCTAGATTGTTTTAAATTAAATCAAATTTGAACTTCAGTTGGTACACATAACTATATTTTATATATGTCTTCTGTAAGACAATATGGTTTGAATTGTCTGTCATTCTCTGATCCTAGCAGTTAAGTGGATTATAATGTTCTTTAAAAGATAGGAGCTGTGTATAATAATACTATGCCCATAAATACAATGTGTTACAGAATAATCATGAGGACAAAGGGACACCCTCAAAACTTATAGGCCTTTTAACATGCAGGTTTGGAGAGTGCCGATCCCATTGGTAGAGTCCAGAGGCTCTTTTTTCACTGTGTGAGGCAAAAGTGTCCTCTACTGGATACAGTGTAGGAAGTTAGGAGATTAACAAGAGAGTAATAGATTTGATCCAGATGAAGGTAAGTCTCACCTCTCTTACTAAGAATGTACTTCTAAACCTATCCCTAACTAGTCCACACCTCTTCTGTTCTACTAGGATTGTTGCTTTAAAAAGCCATATTCTCAGCCCCGGACTTCAGTACTCAACTGTTCTGAAGGAGGGCTACAGCTGGAATTCAATGACCCAGTCTATTTCAAGCAACGGGTCTATTTGAAGTCACAATGCTTCATTAAAATAACACAGTCAGTTCTAATTTGAATGAGGCAATTTTACTCCTTGTACCCTATAAGCAACCAAACACAGATATTATCCATTCTTTAGAAATAGAAATAGGTTATTTCTTTCAAAAATAATCACTAAACTCCTGTTGCTTTTCCTCAGGAAAAATAAATGTAATATGTAAGAAAACATGATAATATTAAGTCATTTTCAGACTGAGTCACTGCTGTTTTCTTTATATAATTGCTTGCACAGCACCACAGTCAGGTCACTTAAGTAGTTGCTTGATAGCGTACCAAGTAGAAAAGATATATGTACAGAGAATTCAGTCATCACTTTCCTAACAAAAAATCTGGAAATCATTTAAATGTTCATCAATATAGCATCATATAAATAAATTGCAGAATATCTATGTAATGAAAAATTCTGCAGCAATTAAGAATGAGATAGATGTAGTGTTATGCAGGAAAAGGGCAAGATGGCTGAAAGTATGCTAAAAGACAGGAATATATATATATATATGCTTATATTTTTAAAAATCAGAAGATAAACCATAAAGTTAGAAATGTAAATTATTACTTTAAGGGGAAGAGGACAACAGGTTGGATGGGACAGAGACAGAAACTAGACTTCTTTGAACATACCTGTTTTGTACATTTAACTTTGGAATCATGGAAATATTTCATATATTTATAAAAAAAACTAAATCTAAAAAGCAAACCTTAAAAATTGAAGTAAAATTAAACAAATCAAAGGTGCATCTAATTGGTAACATAATGATCCAGAAGAAACTATCCCAACGAACTTTACAACAAAGTAATTTGTATGTAAAACTGTGATGGAATAAATAAAGGATAGGCCAGATATAGTGGCTCACACCTGTAATCTCTGCACTTTGGAAGGCAAAGGCAGGAGGATTGTTTGAGGCCAGGAGTTTCAGACCAGCCTGGGTAACATAGCAAGACCCAGTGTCTTTAAAAGAAAAAAAAAAAATGGCCAGGCATGGTGGTGTGCACCTGCAGTCCTAGTTAACTGGGAGGCTAGAGGCAGATTACCTAAAATTTTTCAGTAGGCATACTGAAAAATTGGTGATGGTGTTGGTACTGTTATTCTGACAATGTCATATGTGTGTATTGTGGGGTAAGTGAAATGACTATGTTGGTGATGTTCAGATTTTTGGTAAGACTTAAAGGAAATGAAGATTTAAGAACTAGAGGTTTAGCCCTATAGTTATGAATTTAAACTAGAAGAGTCATATAAACTTAGGAGGCTAGAAACAATAGCCAACCCAGAAGTAACAAGTACCACCTAGTGCCCAGATTGTACCTATATTATATTTTCCTTCAATGGAATCAGAGCTCCTTGGAGAAATGGCTGATTCCAGGTTTGCTGCAGGAAATGTCTACGATGAATTAGGATTAGTATTAGGATTATCTAAGGGCATGATAAAGGACACAGATAGCAAACTAAATAAGCTCCCACTAATCTAAAATGGAATAACATGATCATCAATAACTATAATAACTGTGATGATTAAAACACAAATATACTTAAATCCATGAGTCCATGAAGACACAGAAACAACAATCAAACAAGTAAAAAATCTCATTGGTCAACTTTGAGGATGCTAAGGAACCTAGTATTTCAAGATTTCTCCCTTTCCTGTACCATCCGTACTTCAGGGAATCCAAATGGTTGATGTGGGGTAAACTCTCTATAGAAATATGCAAGCCAATAATTAAAAAAGGAACAACAATTAAACTGCAACCATTTTGTAAAATACTGAAATGGTAATATTTGAAATTACAGAATGTCAATTTGCTTCAAATAATCTGGGGTAGGAAGGATACAAGTATAACAGAAGTTCACGGAACAAAAGAATTACGTTGGGTATATGTACTGACATAGAAAGACTTTAAAATTTAATGTAGGCCAGGCACAGTGGCTCCCACCTATAATCCCAGCACTTTGGAAGGCCGAGACAGGCAGATCACTTGAGGCAGGAGTTTGAGACCAGCCTGGCCAACATGGCGAAACCCCATCTCTACTGAAACTACAAAAATTAGCCAGGTGTAGTGGCACATACCTGTAATCCCAGCTACTTGGGAGGCTGAAGCATGAGAATTGCTTGAGCCTGGAAGGCAGAGGTTGCAGTGAGTTGACATCACACCACTGCACTTCAGCCTGGGTGACACAGCGAGACTCTGCTCAAAAAAAAAAAAAACAAAGAATGTTTAAAGAACAATAGTAAGAATATAAATGTGTGGAATTTTCTGGCTTTAAAAAATTTTGTTTATATAAGCATGGATCAAAATATCGAAAAATATTTGATTGGTCTAGATGATTAATAAAATTAGCTAGGATACATGTTGGCTACTTCATATGTTGCTATACTATTTGCAATGTTTTCAAAGACTGTAGACTAACCATTAACAGACTCAGAGAAAAAAGTTTTTTTTGTTTTGAAGGGTGACAGGGTCTTGCTCTATCATCCAGGTTGGAGGCCAGTGATGCAATCATAACTCACTGTAACCTCGAACTCCCAGGCTCAAGGGATCCTCCTGCCTCAGCTTCCCGAGTAGCTAGGACTACACGCGCAAGACACTATACCCAGCTAATTTTTGTTTTTTTTGTGTAGAGATAGAGTCTCCATATTTGCCCAGACTGGTCTCAAACTCCTGGGATCCAGCGATCCTCTGCCTCAGCCTTCCAAAGCACTGGGATTACAGGCATGAGCCACTATGACCAGCCTGTTTTGGTTTCCTTTGGTCTCAGTTTTCTCTAAAATTTTATGAATATAGTGTCATGGATATTCTCCAGGTACTTTAAAATATATTTAAATCCCAACTGTATTTACCTAATGATCATACAAGACACAGGATTTATAGTGTGTCTGAGCTAGGCACTTTGGATGAAAATAGTGATTTTCAAAGTACAGTCCACAGACACCTTGGAGGATCCCTGAAAACTTTTCACACTATAAATCCTGTGTCTTGTATGATCATTAGGTAAATACAATCATACTTAGAAGTATACATTCAGAGACATTATCAGTATTCAGGCTGGGATTTAAGTGTATTTTAAAGTGTGGTACCTGGAGAGTATCCATGATACTATGTTCATAAAATTTTAGAGAAAACTGAGACCAAAGGAAACCAAAACAGGCTGGTCAAGGTGGCTCATTGCTGTAATCCTAGTACTTTGGAAGACTGAGGCAGAGGATCGCTGGATAATACTGTTTACAAAATAATACAAGACATTATGTGCCTTTTTCACTGTGTTAGCATTTTTACTGAAAATGCAAAACCAATGGCAAAACTGCTGGCTCCTTAGTAAAAATGAGGCAGTGGCACTCAAATGTACTGGCAGTCATTACATTCTTGACTGCCATGCTTCCCAGTTAAATTAAATAAATAAATAAAATGCCAGTTTCAAATAAGAGCATCTTTGATGAAGGAGTAAAAATTGCTACACCTCAATCACTGAGTATTTTTAATATTTTGTGTGATGAGAAAAGAACTATGCATAAGTAACTATGCAAAACTATACACGTCTGCTGCATATGGAAGCATGAGGTTACGTCCTAAATAAAAGCACTTGTATAATTTATTTGAGTTACAAAATAAACTAGACACTTACATGGAATACCATTTTTACTTGAAAGAGTGACACCAAATTATGGTTTTTCAAATTTGGGAATTTGACAGGTACTTTCTCAATAATGAAACCAAGTAATCCTGTCCTTTTTATGTAAAATAAATGTGTACTTGTTTCCAATGATAGAATTTGAGCTCTCCAGTAAAAATTAGAATTTTAGGAAACTTGTATCTATCACCGTGAGGATGCTAGGTTCCCAATACTTACAGACTTTTCTGAAGAGATCAAAGGTAAAATTAACAAATGTGATTTTTAAAATATTGTATTATACAATAAAGGTGTCAACATTTAAAAGATCCACATAAATCAGTGAATCAATATTTTCCACATGATCATTGCATAATGTTACGAAATCATATATTCCAAGTTCAAGGTTCAAAATCAATGGTTAATGTAACAGGAGACAAAGTTCATTGGTGCAGTTTCAAAGTACACCTTACAACTAATCTTTAAGAAATGAACGCTTGTCACTTTAGTGTAGTATCAAAGAAGAATATTTGCAATAATCTTAAAGACTATTAAAATACTCATAGCTTTTCCAACTATATTATCTGTATATAAGGCTGACTTTTCTTCATAAACTTCCATAAAAGCAACATATAACATATTGAATGCAAAAGCAGATATGAGAATCCAGCAGTGTTTTATTAAGCCAGACAACAATGAGATTTATAGCAAATGTAGCGCAATGTCATTCTCTCACTAAATATTTTTTGAAAATATATTTTTGTAAAAATGTTATTTATGTTAACATGTAATGGGTTTTGTTACTGTTATTTTTAAATGAATTAGTTTTTTTAAAAAGTCCTCAGTTTTAGTGTCTAATATGGTAAATATCTGTTGATAAAAACCACGTAAACCAAGGCTCCTTGGGGGTCTTCAATATTTTTAAAGAGTTTCAAGGGGATCTGACACCAAAAAGTTTAAGAATCACTGGATTAAAGCACTGATTTCATGTACTGTATTTTTACATATGCCCTAAAGGTATATATCATCTGATGAATCTCAGAAGCTGTACCTTTCATAAATAATGTAATGTAATTTCAATTTCAGGTTTCACACACGTATACATTAATATGGAAGCTTATAATTAATTTGTGTAAATAGTCATTTTCATTGACAAGTAAATTTCCAATACCAAAATTATGTAGGGCCTTTTGAGATTTGGAATTTTATTTTTCAAAAAGATTTTCTACTTTGGGAGGCTGAGGTCAGCAAACCACCGGAGGCCAGGAGTTTGAGACTAGCTGGCCAACATGGTGAAACCCCATCTCTACTAAAAATACTAAAAGTAGCTTGGCATGATGGCACACACCTGTAATTCCAGCTACTTGGGAAGCTGAGTATAAGAATCGCTTGAACCTGGGAGGCAGAGGTTGCAGTGAGCCAAGATTACACCACTGCACTCCAGCCTGGGCAACAGAATGAGACTTGGTCTCAAAAAATATACACATTTTTTATTTTTTAAAAAATGTATTTTGTATAAAAACTAGCCAGGCATGGGGATGCACGTCTGTAGTCCCAGCTACTCAGGAGGCTGAGGCAGGAGAATTGCTTGAACCCAGGAGGCGGAGGTTGCAGTCAGCCAAGATCACGCCACTGCACTCCAGCCTGGGCAAAAGAGACAAGAAAGAAAGAATGAAAGAATGAAAGCAAGGAAGGAAGGAAGGAAGAGAGGGAGGGAGGGAGGGAGGGAGGATTGATTTTGGATTACATTAGCAGTAGGTCACAACCACAAACAAAAAGGATCCAGAAATTGTATTTTTCTATGTTAAAGGCATTTTTTAAAAAAACACTTAGTGAATCATTACAACACTCAATAAGCCTTATTTGGGATCCACACTGAGAAATATCTCAGAATCGAATACTGGAAAAGGGGGTAAAAGAAAACAGTAAAACCCCACAAAACTATAAGTAGATTTCTTCTTTTTCAATAGGTAAGAGTTATGCAATGAGTTTCCTTTTTTTGCCTTAGCTTCTGGGCTGCTCAGAATCAAAAATCATGCTGACCTCCATATCTTGAACTGGGCTTGTTCTTTCCCCCAACTCCTGTGCTGTATTTTTCCCTTTCCCTTTCCTTCTTATTTTGTCTTCTTACTGTATTTCCTTGTTTTTTAGCTACCTGAAATCCCTTCTGGAAATATATGGGGTATAAGTAAACTAAAAAAATTTAACACAGAAAAAGAAAAAACATGTACCACCTATGAAATGTAGACATTTACTTATATTAAATGTAAATATATTTTGGCAGCCTGAGATCATTGGCAGAAATACATTACTAAATGATCTAATTATGCACTATATTTTTTTAAATTACTAAAAACACTTACCCATCTATGCCTTTCTCTGTCTTTACATTTTTCTTGTACCCAGTCAATAGTATGGAAATCATCATATGTACCAACACCTGGAATTGGTTCATCCAAAAGATCCAGTAAATGTGTAGAACTGTTAATGCTGCCTCCATTTGTCATTGTATAATGAGTTCCTACAGAGGAAAAAAGGAAAGATGAATATGTTTTAGAAGAGACAACAGTGAGCTACGTGACCTGAGAAGTTCATTAAGTCATACAGAAATAACATCACTTGAAATCATTTCAATTAGAGACAAACGTTAAGAAAAATTATCCAAAACTTGGAAATAAGGCCAAAAGATTATGACATGTCCCTTTAAAGTCAAACCCAGATATCAACAATTAGCCTGCATAATAGTCACCTAATGCTCTGGAAAATTTTAAATGACTATTTACTACTGATTAGGAAATAGATTCTGTATAGAAAATGATTTGTAAAAGATAAATTGAAAATAGTAATTTTTATCTGCTAAAATGCAAATGAATTCTGTCCAGTAGAAAAAATAACCCTTAGAGTTGTGGTTTTGTTTGTTTTTGCCCTGTAAGAATTTGCTTTCTTTCACTGATGATATACACCTAGTCTCATACATGCTCCTCTCAATCAGCCTTGTCATCAGGCTGGTTCCCTCACTGGAGTAAAATAAATCTTGGCTCATGTTCACTATATATCTTATATGAGTATCACAGACTTGAGAAATGTATCAGGAAGGACATTAAAAGATAGCTCAAGAAAAAGAAGTACAAATGGCTTTTAAATATGAAAATAAGCTCAATCTAACACATAAAAAGAAATGCAAATCAAATCAACAATATCATTTTCCTCTATCAGATTAGTAAAGATAAAGTGTGTGAATGCATGAAGTTAGCAAAGCTATAAAGAAAGAGGCCCTATCACAAAATTAGTAGTTTGAATATGAACTGGAATAATCCCTTCGGGAAGGTAAAAATTAACAAAATTTAATACACACAGATGCTCTTCAATCTAGCAAGTTCACTTCTAGGTTTTTTTCTTGCAGCTACACTTGCATAAATCCTTGAATAAATCCATAAATTATGCAGAATGTGGGCAGAACATCTTACTATGTGCTATAGAAAGAAAACAAAAACATATTAATGCCAAAGTGCTTATAATCTAAAACAGGTTGGCAAACAGCTAGAGTAAATATTTTAGGCTTTGGATGCCACACGGTTGCAACAACTCAATTCTGCCATAGTAGCACAAAAGAAATCATAGATAATATGTACATGAATGAGTCTGAATGTGCTCCAATAAAACTTTATTTACAGAACAGGTGAAGGACAGGATTTGGCACAGGGCTTGTAGTCTGTCAATCCCTGATCTAAAGTCTGTACAGAAGACTTTACAACTGAAGACTTTATTAAGAATTTTTTTTGTATAAATAGCACTTTTCTATACAGTGTCGGAGATACAAAGATAATAAAAAAAAACTGTCCCTGACTTCCAGGTGCAATATAATATTTTTATAATGTAACAAATTATATTTCAAAACAAAGTTCAAATATTGAAATGCCCAGGTTCCAATATTCTTTGACTACCATTTTAGTCATCTTACCTATATTTAATTTGTTAAAAAGAAAGAAATCTTGGGACTGTAGTACCTGAAACTAGGTGGGATTAATCTAAGAAAATTTCTTTAAAAAATATGAATTTCAAATTGAAATTTGAAATAAATTAGGCTATGGTTTTACAATGAGAATTATACCTATACATGCCATGTTAGATATGCTTAATACCTATTTCTGAAAGAAGAAACAAATGATGTGAGTATAGTCTGTAAAAGAAAATTTATATTACTGTTAGAAAAAGAGATTTTGGGCCAGCCACAATGGCTCATGCCTGTAATCCCAGCATTTTGGAAGGCTGAGACGGGTGGATTGCTTGAGCTCAGGAATTTGAAACCAGCTTGGGCATCATGGCAAAACTCCGTCTCTACTAAAAATACAAAAAAAAAAAGTTGGGCATGGTGGTATGTGCCTGTAGTCCCAGCTACTCAGTGCTAAGTTGGGAGAATTGCTTGAGCCCAGGTCAGTCGAGGTTGCAGTGAGCCATGATAGTGGTACTGCATTTCAACCTAGGCCACAGAGCAAGATGCTGAGGAAAGGAAAAGAGAGGGGAGGGGAGAGGAGGGGAGAGGAGAGGAGGGGAGAGGAGAGGGGAGGCGGGGGAGGTGAGGGGAGAGGGGAGGGGAGAGGAGACGGGAGGGGAGGGGAGAGGGGAGGGGAGAGGGGAGGGGAGGGGAGAGGGGAGGGGAGAGGAGACGGGAGGGGAGGGGAGGGGGAGGGGAGAGGAGATGGGAGGGGAGGGGAGGGGAGGGGAGGGGAAGGAAAGGAAAGGAAAAGAAAACAGTTTAGATAGAGTGTAAAAACAGGCTTGGTAAGAAATATGATAATCCCGAGTGAATATTATTAGACTTGACAGTGGAAGTAGAGATACAAGCATTTTGGGAGGCGATTTGGAAATACCTATCAAAATATCAGGATTCTACTTCTAGGAATTAATGCCACAAGTGAAGAAAAGCTTAAATATTTTATTGAAACATTATTTGTAATACTGAAAAATTCAAACCAATGTAAATGTCTCATCTATTGGTAATGAATTAAATTATGTACATTTATGCAATTGAATATAATGCAGCAGTTAAAAAGAATAAGGTTGATCAATATATAGTGATACAAAAAGCTGGCTACAATATATTGCAGTTTTTTAAAAAGGGCCAGGTGTAGATCAGTATTTTAATATGCAAATTACTGTGTAAAATTTATTTTGGCTTAAAAATTATGCTTCATGTTCTAACCCAATGCTGGGAAGCTAACAGCCTTGAAAAAAGGTTAGACAATTTGCTAACTAGAATAACCAGTGTAGAGAACATAAATGACCTGATGGAGCTGAAAAACACAACACAAGAACATGAAGCAAGTGTCAATAGCCGAATCGATCAAGTGTAAGAAAGGATATCAGTGATTGAAGATCAACTTAATGAAATAAAGCAAGAAGACAAGATTGGAGAAAAAAGAATAAAAAGGAATGAACAAAGCTTCCAAGAAGTATGGGACTATGTGAAAAGACCAAACCTACGTTTGACTGATGTACCTGAAAGTGATGGGGACAATGGAACCAAGTTGGAAAACACTCTCCAGGATATTATCCAGGAGAACTTTCCCAACCTAGCAAGACAGGCCGACATTCAAATTCAGGAAATACAGAGAACACCACAAAGATATTCCTCGAGAAGAGCAACCCCAAGACACATAATCATCAGATTCTCCAAGGTTGAAATGATGAAAAAAATGTTAAGGACAGCCAGAGAGAAAGGTCGGGTTACCCACAAAGGGAACCCCATCAGACTAACAGCAGATCTCTCAGCAGAAACCCTACAAGCCAGAAGAGAGTGGGGGCCAATATTTAACCTTCTTAAAAAACTTTCAATCCAGGATTTCATATCCAGCCAAACTAAACTTCATAAGTGAAGGAGAAATAAAATCCTTTACAGACAAGCAAATGCTGAGAGATTTGGCCACCACCAGGCTTGCCCTACAAGAGCTCCTGAAGGAAGCACTAAACATGGAAAGGAACAACTGGTACCATTCACTGCAAAAACATACCAAATTGTAAAGTCCATCGACACTATGAAGAAACTGCATCAGCTAATGGGCAAAACAACCAGCTAGCATCATAATGACAGGATTAAATTCACACATAACGATATTAACCTTAAATGCAAATGGGCTAAATGCCCCAATTAAAAGACACAGACTGGCAAATTGGATAAAGAGTCAAGACCCATCAGTGTGCTGTATTCAGGAGACCCATCTCACATGCAAAGACACACACATGCTCAAAAAAAAGGGATGGAGGAATATTTACCAAGCAAATGGAAAGCACAAAAATCCTTATCTCTGCTAAAACAGACTTTAAACCAACAAAGATCAAAAGAGACAAAGGAGGGCATTACATAATGGTAAAGGGATCAATGCAACAAGAAGGGCTAACTATCCTAAATATATACGCACCCAATACAGGAGCACCCAAATTCATAAAGTGGGTTCTTAGAGACCTACAAAGAGACTCCCACACAATACCAGTGGGAGACTTTAACACACCACTGTCATTATTAGACAGATCAATGAGACAGAAAATTAACAAGGATATTCAGGACTTGAACTCAGCTCTGGACCAAGTGGACCAAATAGACATCTATAGAACTCTCCAACCCAAATCAACAGAATATACATTCTTCTCAGCACCTCATTTCACTTATTCTAAAATTGACCACAAAATTGGAAGTAAAACACTCCTCAGCAAATGCAAAAGAACGGAAATCATAACAAACAGTCTCTCGGACCACAGTCCAATCAAATTAGAACTGAGGATTAAGAAACTCACTCAAAACTGAACAACTACATGGAAACCGAACAACCTGATCCTGAATGACTACTGGGTAAATAACGAAATGATGGTAGAAATAAAGATGTCCTTTGAAACCAATGAGAACAAAGACATACTGTACTAGAATCTCTGGGACCCATTTAAACCAATGTGTAGAGAGAAATTTATAGCACTAAATGGCCACAACAGAAAGCAAGAAAGATCTAAAATTGACACCCTAACCTCAAAATTAAAAGAACTAGAGAAGCAAGAGCAAACAAATTCAAAAGATAGCAGAAGACAAGAAATAACTAAGATCAGAGCAGAACTGAAGGAGATAGAAACAAAAAAAAACCCTTCAAAAAATCAATGAATCCAGGAGCTGGTTTTTTGAAAAGATCAACAAAATAGATAGACCACTAGCCAGACTAATAAGAAAAGAGAGAAGAATCAAACAGATGCAATCAAAAATGATATATGGGTTATCACCACTGATCACACAGAAATACAAACTACCATCAGAGAATACTATAAACACCTCTATGCAAATAAACTAGAAAACCTACAAGAAATGGATAAATTCCTGGACACATACACCCTCCCAAGTCTAAATCAGGAAGAAGTCAAATCCCTGAATAGACCAATAACAAGTTCTGAAATTGAGGCAGTAATTAATAGCCTACCAACCAAAAAAGTCCAGGACCAGACAGATTCACAGCTGAATTCTACCAGAGGTACAAAGAAGAGATGGTATCATTCCTTCTGAAACTATTCCAAAAATAGAAAAAGAGGGAATCCTCACTAACTCATTTTATGAGGCCAGCATGATACCAAACCAAAACCTGGCAGAGACACAATTAAAAAAAAAAAAAAAATTCAGGCCAATATCCCTGATGAACATCGATGCGAAAATCCTCAATAAAATACTGGCAAACTGAATCCAGCAGCACATCAAAAAGCTTATCCACCACTATCAGGTCAGCTTCATCCCTGGGATGATGCTACCTGACTTCAAACATATGCAAATCAATAAATGCAATCCATCACATAAGCAGAACCAATGACAAAAACCACATGATTATCTCAATAGATGCAGAAAAGGCCTTCGACAAAATTCAACACCCCTTCATGCTAAAAACTCTCAATAAACTAGGTATTGATGGAATGTATCTCAAAATAATAAGAGTTATTTATGACAAACCCACAGCCAGTATCATACTGAATGGGCAAAAACTGGAAGCATTCCTTTTGAAAGCTGGCACAAGACAAGGATGCCTTCTTTCACCACTCCTATTCAACATAGTATTGGAAGTTCTGGCCAGGGCAATCAGGCAAGAGAAAGAAATAAAGGTTTTCAAATAGGGAGAGAGGAAGTCAAACTGTGTCTGTTTGCAGATGACATGATTGTATATTTAGAAAACCCCATCATCTCAGCCCAAAATCTCCTTAAGCTGATAAGCAACTTCAGCAAAGTCTCAAGATAAAAAATCAATGTGCAAAAATGACAAGCATTCCTACACACCAATAACAGACAAATACGGAGCCAAATCATGAGTGAACTCCCATTCACAATTGCTTCAAAGAGAATAAAATACCTAGGAATACAACTTACAAGGGATGTGAAGGACCTCTTCAAGAACTACAAACCACTGCGCAAGGAAATAAGAGAGGACACAAACAAATGGAAAAATATTCCATGCTCATGGATAGGAAGAATCAATATCATGAAAACGGCCATACTGCCTAAAGTAATTTATAGATTCAATGCCATCCCCATCAAGCTACCAATGACTTTCTTCACAGAATTGGAAAAAACTACTTTAAAGTTCATATGGAACCAAAACAGAGTCCGCATAGCCAAGACAATCCTAAGTAAAAAGAACAAAGCTGAAGGCATCACGCTACCTGACTTCAAACTATATATACTACAAGGCTACAATAACCAAAACAGCATGGTACTGGTACCAAAATAGATATATAGACCAATGGAACAGAACAGGGGCCTCAGAAATAACACCACACATCTACAACCATCTGATCTTTAACAAACCTGACACAAACAAGCAATGGGGAAAAGATTCCCTATGTAATGGATGGTGTTGGGAAAACTGGCTAGCCATATGCAGAAAACTGAAACTGGATCCCTTCCTTACACCTTATACAAAAATCAACTCAAGATGTATTAAAGACTTAAACTTAAGATCCAAAATCATGAAAAGCCTAGAAGAAAACCTGGGCAATACCATTCAGGACATAGGCATGGGCAAAGGCTTCATGACTAAAACACTAAAAGCAATAGCAACAAAAGCCAAAATGGACAAATGGGATCTAATTAAACTAAAGAGCTTCTGCACAGCAAAAGAAACTATCATCAGAGTGAATAGGCAACCTACAGAATGGGAGAAAATTTTTGCAATCTATCCATCTGACAAAGGTCTAATATCCAAAATCTACAAAGAACTTAAACAAATTTACAAGAAAAAAATGAACAACCCCATCAAAAAGTGGGCAAACGATATGAACAGACACTTCTTATAAGAAGACATTTATGGCCGGGCATGGTGGCTCACGCCTGTAATCCCAGCACTTTGGGAGGCCAAGGTGGGCGGATCAGTAGGTCAGGAGATCGAGACCATCCTGGCTAACACAGTGAAACCCAGTCTCTACTAAAAATACAAAAAATTGGAGCGTCAGGACGCCCGGCAACCTCCCCTGCCCTCATCCCCGCACCGCCGCATCTCCTCGCTGCCTCCCGGGCTTCGGACCCCCGGTCTCACCCCCTGAAACACGACTCGCGATTTCAAACCTGGAGACCTCATCTTCGCCAAGATGAAAGGTTATCCCCACTGGTCAGCTGGAGTAGATGAAGTTCTTGATGGAGCTGTAAAGCCACCCACAAACAAACTACCCATTTTCTTTTTTGGAACTCATGAGACTGCTTTTTTAGGACCAAAGGTTATATTTCCTTACTCCGAAAATAAGGAAAAGTATGGCAAACCAAACAAAAGATTTTAACGAAGGTTTATGGGGACAGATAACAATCCAAAAGTGAAATTTTCAAGTCAACAGGCAGCAACTAAACAATCAAACGCATCATCCAATGTTGAAGTTGAAGAAAAAGAAACTAGTGTTTCAAAGGAAGATACCGACCATGAAGAAAAAGCCAGCAATGAGGATGTGACTAAAGCAGTTGACGTAACTACTCCAAAAGCTGCCAGAAGAGGGAGAAAGAGAAAGGCAGAAAAACAAGTAGAAACTGAGGAGGCAGGAGTAGTGACAACAGCAACAGCATCTGTTAATCTAAAAGTGAGTCCTAAAAGAGGACGACCTGCAGCTACAGAAGTCAAGATTCAAAAACCAAGAGGCAGACCCAAAATGGTAAAACAGCCCTGTCCTTCAGAGAGTGACATCATTACTGAAGAGGACAAAAGTAAGAAAAAGGGGCAAGAGGAAAAACAACCTAAAAAGCAGCCTAAGAAGGACGAAGAGGGCCAGAAGGAAGAAGATAAGCCAACAAAAGAGCCAGACAAAATAGAGTAGAAGAAAGAAGTTGAGTCAAAAGGAAAAATTTAGCTAACACAGGGGTTACATCAACCTCCGATTCTGAAGAAGAAGGAGATGATCAAGAAGGTGAAAAGAAGAGAAAAGGTGGGAGGAACGTTCAGACTGCTCACAGAAGGAATATGCTGAAAGGCCAAAATGAGAAAGAAGCAGCAGATCGAAAACGCAAGCAGGAAAAACAAGTGGAAACTGAGCACCAAACAACATGTAATCTACAGTAATAAAAAATATCTCATTTTGGGCTCAAAGCATTAATCCAGTTACTGAAAAGAGAATACAAGTGGAGCAAACAAGAGATGAAGATCTTGAGACAGACTCATTGGACTGAATTTCCCCCTTCCCCCCATTGATGGAAGAATGTTCCAGATTCTAAATGGAGGACTTCATTATTAATGGCATTACTGTGTTATGATTAACAAATTTCCTGTAAGGTACACACTACATACTAAGGTCGGCCATCATTCTTGTTTTTTTTTTTTTTTAACCAAGCTTAAAATGAAGCTTTGTGTTTGAAAGTAATAACAAGCTCAGACGAAGATGGTGGTTGTACATTATTCATTTAGAAAATATAAAAGTTCATTTTGTTTTGAAGCTAGTTATTAAACTGGAATAGCAGTTATACCCCTAAGAATGGGGCCCTTCTCTTGACATTCCTTTGTTGTTTAATTCTTTAGAATCTTAATAAATGTTTTTTTAATCCTGAGAAATTAAACAGTAGTAGACTTGTTAAGAATGAAACTGTAACCAAAATTTTAAAATAAAGTTTTTTTAAAAAAATAAAATAAAATAAAATAAAATAAAAATACAAAAAATTAGCTGGGCATGGTGGCGGGCACCTGTAGTCCCAACTACTCGGGAGGCTGAGGCAGGAAGGAGAATGGTGTGAACCCGGGAGGCAGAGGTTGCAGTGAACCGAGATTGCGCCACTGTGTCCCAGCCTGGGCGACAGAGCAAGACTCTGTCTCAAAAAAAAAAAAAAAGAAGACATTTATGCAACCAACAAACATATGAAAAAATGCTCATCATCACTGGTCATCAGAGAAATGCAAATCAAAACCACAATGAGATACCATCTCACACCAGTTAGAATGGCATTCATTAAAATGTCAGGAAACAACAGATGCTGGAGAGGATGTGGAGAAATAGGAACGTTTTTACACTGTTGGTGGGAGTGTAAATTAGTTCAACCATTGTGGAAGACACTGTGGCGATTCCTCAAGGATGTAGAACTAGAAATGCCATTTGACCCAGCCATCCATTACTGGGTATAGACTCAAAGGATTATAAATCATTCTACTATAAAGAGACATGCACATGTATGTTTATTGCAGCACTATTCACAACAGTAAAGACTCGGAACCAACCCAAATGCCCATCAATGATAGACTGGATTAAGAAAATGTGGCACATATACACCATGGAATACTGTGCAGCCATAAAAAAGGATGAGTTCATGTCCTTTGCAGGGACATGGATGAAGCTGGAAACCATCATTCTCAGTAAACTATCACAAGAACAGAAAACCTAACACCACATGTTCTCATTCATAAGTGGGAGATGAACAAGGAGAACACATGGACACAGAGAGGCGAATATCACACACCGGGGCCTGTCATGGAGTCGGGGGCTAGGGGAGGGATAGCATTAGGAGAAATACGTAATGTAGGTGATGGGTTGATGGGTGCAGCAAACCACCACAGCACATGTATACCTATGTAACAAAACTTCATGCTCTGCACATGTACCTCAGAACTTAAGTATAATAAAAAAAAAAAAGAAAAAAAATTATGCTTCACAGGTATGCTCACGAATACAGAGAAAACAGTATGACCAAACATGAGACAATATATTAATAAAGGTTATCTCTGGGGACTAGAATTGTCAAATGCAGAAAATGAACTGTCATTTTCTACTTTGTACTTACAGGTATGCATATACGTATAAGCACACACACAATATTTTCACAGGGCCATGAATACAGCTATGAAAATAGAGAAATTCTAATGAATCCAATCATCATTTAAGTAAATAGAGCAACAAACTGTTACCAAAAGGCCCAGATTCTAGTTCCTGGACAGCTGAGTAACTTTAGATAAGTCACCTTTAAATATTAAGTATCTATCAGCATCCTTGACAACTATATGATATATTCTACAGCTTATAATAAAGATACATAAGCAAAGAAACCTTTAAATATTTTCCAAAGCACTATAAACTTTGAAAGCCTCATACATAATTTCAAATCGGTGATTTTAGCATAAGTGATTATAAATTATACCGTCAAGTTATGTTGTAATGTAGATCTTAATGCCAAAATTACCTAGAGGTTACTATTGAAAATGTAACTAATTATGTGATATAGAATATAAGGAGTGGCATTCTATACTAATGTTTAAAAAAATTTTTTTAAATAAAACGAGACTTTTTTTTATTATACGAATTTCAAGGAATGGAGCAAAATTCCCAGACTACTCTTGGAGTCTTTCTGGTTTAAACGAACTCATTCTCTTTTGTTTACAGATAAAGAAACAATTATATATGTTAAAGCCAGAGTCTGAACTTTTCATAATCACTATAAACATTCTTAGATTAGAGCAAGAGATCATTTGAAATCAACATGGGGGGTGGGATAAGGGCACAAAGAACCACGATGCCAATACTACTAACTAATTTTATTACTGCTGAGATATGAGCCAAATAAACTATAGAGTAGGGTTTTTTTCAATAATTCTAAGAGGCAGTAAGAACAAGACATGAATATAGAAGGGGCTAATATTTTAACAATGTAAGAGTACTAATAAATGTTTGTTTGCTTCTACCAGGTCCAACAGGCTCTCGCTTATCTCCCTATTTATTACATTTAAATATCTGCCTTAGAAGCCGGGAATGGTGGCTCACGCCTGTAATCCCAGCACTTTGGTAGGCTAAGGAGGACGGATTGAGCTCAGGAGTTAGAGATCAGCCTGGGCAACATGGTGAAACCCCGTCTCTACAAAAACTAGCTGGGCATGGTGGCGCACACCTGCAATCCCAGCTACTCAGGAGCCTGAAGTAGGAGGACTGCTGGAGCCTGGGAAGTAGAGGCTGAAGTGAGCTGTGATTGTGCCAATGCACTCCAGCCTGGACGACAGAGCAAAACTCTGTCTCAAGAAAAATAAAAACTGTGCCTTGAAAAGGTGTAAAACTTCTAAAAGGAGAGTAGTACACTGATTTGTGTGTTAGCAGAAGTACTCCAAGAATAAATAATTTATACCATTCTTGGCCAAGGGTTTAAAGGCCCAATCCCTGCATCATGATGCCCATGTTCATTTACATAGAACACGTACTCAAAAGCTTAACCTCAAAGCTTTAATAAAGCTCTTCTCCGCCCACCCACACCCCATCCTAACTTTATGCAGTAACTTCCACTTTGTAAGAGCTACCTGAAAGATCACACATTTTCTTGAGAAAAAGCAAATGGAGAATAAATATAACAGGAACATTTATATCTTGACATATGTGAGAATCTCTGACTCTGCTTTCCATATAATATAAAAACCGATCATTTAGAAAATGCATTTGCAGGGAAGACTCAAAAGCCTCTTATGGCTTTCTGGTAAGAGGTACAGTACTTCTGTGGTATTCTGGCCAAAAATGCATAAAATTAATCTTATAAGGAAAAATCAGATACACCCAAACTAAGGGAAATTCTGCAATATAAATGGATTGTATTCTTCAAAAATGTCAAGGCTATGAAAGATAAAGAATGACTGAGGAACTGTTCTAGATTAAAAAAGAAATGACAACTAAATGTAACATGTGTCCCAGGATTAGCTCCTAGACCAGGAAAAAAAATCTTCTTTCTTTTGTACTAAAGGACATAGTGGGACAACCGGCATATTGGAAAATGGTCTGCAGATCATGTCATAGTATGGTATCAACGTAAATGTTCTGATTTTGAAAAGTGTAGAAGTGTACATTAGCTGCATAGAAGAAAATGTCCTTTCTTGAGGGAATATGCACTGAAGTATTTAGGAGTAAAAGCACATTGTGTCTGCATTTTACTCTTCACATGGCTCAGAAAAAAATATATAGTCATACATGCCCTATATCTATATAAAATGCTACATATTATATATTATGCATATAATGGCATATATAATACTTGGAGAATAGAGTCATAATGAACAAATATGGTAAAATATTAACATTTCAGGAGTCAGGGTGATGTGTATATGGGATTCTTTGTACTATTTTTAAACTTCTGTAAGTCTGAAGTTACTTTCAGAAAAAGCCTACTATGAAATATTTTGCAAACTTCATTTTCCTCCCTACATTTCCCTTCTCTGGGTAGAGCTGAAGAAACATGGGCTACTGATCTTATTACTCTTTGTGCAAAAAATAAAAAGTGAAACTTCTATACCACTTAACAAGTATCCATAATACATCACAAGCCCCACTTAAAGAATTTCCAGGCTATGTGCAGCATGAAAATAATAAGCAAACAAAATATACATTTCTCCAACAGACTTATAAATGACGAAGTGGAAAAGTACAGACTGCTGTTCTCATTTTTATGAGGTAGAAAAAGGTACAATAGTGCAATAAATATTTACATTAAGCATGTGCCTTGCTTTCAGTGCTTTCAAATAATTACTCTGTGGAAACTACTCTTAATATCTTAATTTACAGAATGATTCAGCAATTCAAAATCTCTGAAAACCAGAAAATTTTCAAATATTTAAACATTTACTTGAGTATGTGACATTTCAAATATTTTGTCTTATAATTTGTTCTACCAAACATAGAAACCTGAGTAGTATGAAGAAAGGGAAGAAAAGGAAAATTTCTATTCTAAACTGGACAGAAGACACTGTATTTCTAATGTGATCACAGAAATGCCTACATAACTTACATGAGAAGTAATTTCAAAGGTATTATGTTTTCTAACAATAACAATGGCTTTAAAATAATCCTATTGCACTGTTTCTTTGCATATAGTTCTCTGAAACCTAGATTTGTATAAGATATAACTTACACAGGCTAAAATGAGACAAATACAAAAAAATTATATATATGTTAAAATTTTTTAAAAGCAACTGTATAAGTTATCCAATTTACCTCTCAATTTCATCTTACGTATGAATAAAGGATTATCTTTTAGGTACTGTCCCAGCATAAATTAAGGTTCTCCTCTACATAAAGTGCATCTCCTCTTTTTTCCAATAATAATATTTCAAAGGCCAGGCACAGTGGTTCACACTTGTAATCGCAGCACTTCGGGAGGCTGAGGCAGGCGGATCACTTGAGGCCAGGAGTTCAAGAAGAGCCTGGCTAACATGGTGAAACCCCAACTCTCCTAAAAATACAAAAATTAGCTGGGTGTGGTGGCACACACCAGTAGTCCCAACTACTCAGGAGGCTGAGGTGGGAGGATGGCTGGAGCCTGGGAGGTGGATGCTGCAATGAGCCAAGATCACCCCACTGCACTCCAGCCTGGGCAACAAAGTGAAACCCTGTCTACAAAAATAAATATATATATATATACATATATATATGTATATATATATGTAAGTTAATTAGGAAATGATAATATGGCTTTTCTAAAACTGATATCTCTAGGAAGCTCTACAAGACAAAGGAGGTCTTTAGGATGAAATAAAGATAGTAGTGAGACTGCAGCTTCCTTGATTATGACTTTCTTTCTCTCCTTAGTAAAAGCTCTTCTTACTGTTAGATTTTATTAACATAAAATGACAGGATTTACCCTGGACTCCCCATTTCTCAGAGAATATGCAGTTCTCACTTATCTGTGAAGACAGTAGTGGAGCTGTAGTGGAATACCTCTAGGAAAGACTGAGCAAGTTTCCTTAGTCCACACTGTTTTCCTGTCCCCTCCAAACACCTTCCCCGCACCAATTCAGTCAAAGACATCCCTTGCCATAGGAAAAGACATACACAGCAGAGCATGGAGAACACAATTTGATATTATGGCATCCTAGTTTCAAATGGAGGCTTCTGAAACCCATAGAAGAGACAAATTCTTTTTTTTTTTTTTAAGTTCTGGGATACATGTGCAGAATGTGCAGGTTTGTTACATAGGTATACACGTGCCATGGTGGTTTGCTGCACCTATCAACCCATCATCTAGGTTTTAAGCCCCGAATGCATTAGGTATTTGTCCTAATGCTCTCCCTCCCCTTCCCACCCACCCCCTGACAGGCCCCGGTGTGTGATGTTCCCCTCCCTGTGTCCATGGGCTCTCATTGTTCAACTCCCACTTATAAGTGAGAACGTGTGGTGTTTGGTTTTCTGTTCCTGTGTTAGTTTGCTCACAGTGATGGCTTTCAGCTTCATCCATGTCCCTGCAAAGAACATCTCATTCTCTTTTTTTTTTGAGACCAAGTCTCGCTCTGTCGCCGAGGCTGGAGTGCAGTGGTGCGATCTCGGCTCACTGCAACCTCCGCCTCCCGGGTTCAAGCAATTCTCCTGCCTCAGCCTCCCAGGTAGCTGGGACTACAGGCATGCACTGCCACACCCGGCTAATTTTTTATATTTTAGTAGAGACAGGGTTTCACCATGGTGGCCAGGATGGTCTCGATCTCTTGACCTTGTGATCCACCCACCTCGGCCTCCCAAAGTGCTGGGATTACAGGCGTGAGCCACCGCACCCGGCCGATCTCATTCTTTTTTATGGCTGCGTAGTATCTCATTCTTTTTTATGGCTGCGTAGTATTCCATGGTATACATGTGCCATGTTTTCTTTATCCAGTCTATCACTGATGGGCATTTGGGTTGGTTCAAAATCTTTGCTATTGTAAATAGTGCTATAATAAACATACGTATGCATGTGTCTTTATAGTAGAATGATTCATAATCCTTTGGGTATATACCCAGTAATGGGATTGCTGGGTCAAATGGCATTTCTAGTTCTAGATCCTTGAGGAACCGCCACACTCTCTTCCACAATGGTTGAACTAATTTACACTCCCACCAACAGTGTAAAAGCATTCCTATTTCTCCACAGCCTCATTCACATCTATTGTTTCCTGACTTTTTAATAATTGCCATTCTGACTGGCATGAGATGATTATCTCATTGTGGTTTTGATTTACATTTCTCTAATGATCAGTGATGATGAATACAACTTACAAGGGATGTGAAGGACCTCTTCAAGGAGAACTACAAACCACTGCTCAAGGAAACAAGAGAGGACACAAACAAATGGAAAAACATTCCATGCTCATGGATAGGAAGAATCAATATGATGAAAATGGCCATACTGCCCAAAGTAATTTATTGACAAATGAGATCTAATTAAACTAAAGAGCTTCTGCACAGCAAAAGAAACTATCATCAGAGTGAACAGGCAACCTACAGAATGGGAGAAATTTTTTGCAATCTACTCATCTGACAAAGGACTAATATCCAGAATCTACAAAGAACTTAAACAAATTTACAAGAAAAAAAACAAATAACCCCATCAAAAAGCGGGCAGATGATACAAACAGACACTTCTCAAAAGGAGACATTTATGTGGCCAACAAACATATGAAAAAACTAATTCTTAATAGCCAAAACTTCTGAATTCAAAAGATGGGTCTCTGGGTTTCAAAAAGCTTTAAGTAAACAGGCTTAGAGTTTCTGCAATAAGCCAGATGAAGAACCAATTTTATCTAACTACATGAGGATTGCTGGGGAGGGGGGAAAAGGGAATCAAGTCAACAAGAGAGTTAGAACAGTTAAACTGGTGACTGGCTTCAGGCTTTTATGTTTTCTATAAGTGAGATATAGGTAAGATCATACTAGCCACACTTTAATGTTGATTTTTTTCATTCATACTTTCTAAAAATTATTTCACATTATTAGATGCACATACACAACATTTTCAATGACTTCAGATTACTATATTTGTCATAACATACTATAATTCATTCATTCTACTTTATTTTTTTTTAGAGATGGGGTCTTGCTCTGCCTCCTAGGCTGGAATGCAGTGGTGCAATCATAGCTCACTAGCTGACTGTAGCCCTGAACCTAGGCTCAAGCAATTATCCTGCCTCAGCCTCCCAAGTAGTTGGGACTGCAGGTGAGCACCACCACACCTGGCTACATACTACAATTTAAGCAAATCTTCAGGTTGGTTTGCCATTATGAACATTATCTAACATGGGTATCTGCTTAGCCATCCTCTTTTCCAATTAATTTTTATGATTTTAAGCCTTTTTTTTATTCTCAACTTTTTCCCCAACCCAACTACCAGATATTCAATACTAATAACCAGGTATATTTCCCAACTTAAAATAATTATATTATCCATTTATTATTCTCACATTCGGGTTATTATTTATGTAATGGAACCTGATTGTTTTTGCCAGCTTGGTGTCTGCTTCCTCTTCTTCCTATAACAGAACCCAATTATTTTAAGGAAACTTCTGTCTCTCACTGCATGCAGTCCTGGTGAAGGTATCAGTCAAGGTACGTTCCCCTCCCCAGCTAAAGAAAACGCACAGACCCAAGTTAGACAAATCAAACTCTGGCTACTGGAAATGTAAATCTTGAGCACAGTGATAATCAGAACCAATTAACTTTAACAACTGAACCTTCAAGAGGACATAGGATAGTCCCTGCTACCTGAATACCCAGCTCTTGGATAAGAAAGTATGACTTGAAAGTTAGTAGCTCCCAAGTTTAAGACAAAAAAAAAAAAATCAAAAACTTTTTTGGAGGGCTGCCTACCAGATGCCAGGACTAACATTCTGCTACCTAACTGTACTATCGCCTGGCTGAAAAACAGTAACAAAAAAGACTGGAAAAAAAAAGATCACTTTTCTTCCAGGTGGCCTAGCAGAGACATTTCATGACTTTAATGCACTTTGAGGGCAGAAAGAGTCAAATTTCAGCCCTGCCTCCCATTAGTTCTGTGACCCAGCACAAGTTATTTATTAGCCTCTTTGAGTACCTTGGTTTTGTTACCCACTTCTACTAGAGTATGGTATGTGGACTGGAGACAAATTATGTAAAACATTTAATACTATGCCTGACAAATAGTAGGAAAACAATAAACACAAGCTATTATTTCTGCTCAAATATTTGGGTATTTAACATTTCATCAGGAAAGCCAGGTGTGGTGGTACACACCTGTAGTCCCAGACAATCAGGAGGCTGTGGCAGAAGGCTGTGTCATTTGAGCCCAGGAGTTCAAGGCCAGCCTGGTAAACATAGTGAGACCTCATCTCTATTAAAAAAAAAAAAAAAAACCCCAAACTTCAGCAAGCTGCATTACATTACTCATATGACTAAGTTATAATACCGCTTAACCAAAAGACTAACAATATTACAAAGAAAGAAAAAAAATCTCTGGCCAGGCACAGTGGCTAACACCTGTAGTCTCAACACTTTGGGAGGCCGAAGTGGGCAGATCCAGGCTTCGAGAGCAGCCTGGCCAATATGGCCAATATGGTGAAACCTTGTCTCTATTAAAAATACGAAAATTAGCTGGGTATATTGGCACATGCCTGTAGTCCCAGCTACTCAGGAGGCTGAGGCAGGAGAATTGCTTGAACCCGGGAGGCAGAGTTTGCAGTAAGCCGAGATTGTGCCACTGCACTCCAGCCTGAGCGACAGAGCGAGATTCCATCTCAAAAAAAAAAAAAAGTCTTACAAATTTGGACAATGAGTTCTTCTACAACTGTATATTGAGCAAAAATCTGTATTTTTAACAGATAACTTAATTCATTATTCCTGGTATGGACACAGAAACAAATTCCTAAAATGCATGGTGAATGACAAAGATTTCCATAATGAACATTTCATAATTCAGATATCACCAATACTGAAATATCTCCAGCAAGCAGGAAAAAGTATCCAATTGATGAATTAAAACTGGCTTGTAACTTTCTTGCAAAAATAACTCTACTAAGAAGACTGTTTTGCCTTGTTTTATTTTTCCAGAGACAGAGAACTTTATAAAGATCAAGCCCACCTGTGGAAATAGAAATCCATTATTTCTTAATATGTGTAATCTAAACAAAAAGACTTAAATTTACCTGTAGGAAAATCATTTAAAATTATTCATCATTCTTTTTCCAATTGAGTGACAGCAGTTAAAAAGAAAAAAAAGTATTCATTATTCTTTAAAGAAATATTTTTCTAGTGAGGAAAGAATAGTCTGAACAAATGATGCTGGGACAACTGGGTATCCACATGCAAAAGAATGAAACTGTACCCCTACCCCACACCATATATGAAAATTAACTCAAAATGAATCCTAGATCTAAAGAGCTAAAACTACAAAGTACAGGAGTAAATCTCTGTGATCTTGAGTTAGGCATTAGTTTTTTAGATATGACACCAAAGCACAAGAGACAAAAGAAAAAAATAGATAAACTGGACTACATCAGAATTAAAATAATCTTTCCCATGCAGAGGCCACTGTTATCTAGCTCATGTCTAATAATAACAGTAAGGACAACTCATTTTAATTAAGTAACTTAATGTGTGCCAGACATTGTTCTCAGGACATTACATGTATTAGTTCATATAATCCTCACAACAACACAATGAGACAGGTATTATTATCTCTGCTTTCTAAATTTGGAAAACAAAGTGTATTAGTTCATATAATGTATTAGTTCATATAATCCTCACAACAACACAATGAAACAGGTATTATTATCTCTGCTTTCTAAATTTGGAAAACAAAGTGCAGAGAGTTAAAGCAAGCCCAAGGTCACACAGCTAGCAAGTAGTAGAACAGTGATTCAAACTCTAGCACTGTGATTCTCAAGTCACTTCTCACCACTATGCATTAGTGCCTAAAAAATAATTTCATTGTTGATTTACATGTATACTTTAAGAAATGTGGACAACCTTCTCTCAGAGTAGGTTAAGAACAATTACGTGATGCCTTCTCCCAAACACATATGTATATGCACTTAGCCTGTGGACAATGAATTCAATCCTACCCTTAACCATCACCATCCCTCTTTGCCTTTGGTTCCAGTCCACTTGTTCCTGTATTACTTAAAATGCTGCAATAGAAAACTGCAGAAGTGGTGAGCACTGCTTTGCTCCCGGCACTCACATCCTTATGCTTTGGCACAAGTTTATGATAAGAGTGCATCCCCATTCTCACCCTCAGTTGTTCCAGGCAACTTATGCCACAAGAAGCGTACCTTTACCCCAGCTGTACATACAAACTCGTTTTCAAACTTCCTTTTTAGCTTTTGAAATGTTTTTCAAAAAAAAATTGAAAAACGTTTCTCACTGACATAGTATATAGATATGTACTTAAATAAAACCAAAGTTTAGTAAACAATATTTACTACTTGGTATATACTGATATTTTACTTTGTTTTTTTAATTTTTCCTTTTAAAATACTGGTCACAATTCAATTGGTTTCATGATCAACATGTTAAAACTTGAAGTTTGACAAACACTGAACTAGAAAAATACAGGCATTAATAAAATTGTCTGTTTTCCCATAAATACAAATATAAATTTACCCAGAAGCTTTTCACATATATTTGCTGAACTGAACTTAATTAAAAAAAAAACACACACAACCTTAGTTGCTGCACCTTAAACTGAGCTTATTAGTAAATATCACAGTGATATTTGAAGGAGCCTAAGTTTTTCTCAAAGGGGTGCATCCAAATAAGAGTTTTACATAAAAAATGATGCATACAGTTATTTAATAAGAGTTACTAATTACCTCTGTGGTCAATCTCCAAAGATGTGAAATAGTGATCCTTGTCATTTAAGTTCATAACGCAGATTACTGTTACATAAGACACACACAAAACCTATGAACCTTTTTTAAAAAAAATTATGGAAGGAAGAAGGCAGAAATCCAAAATACTACATACTCCCTCACAAGCTAATTGCTTCTGTATGTTAAGAGCAGGAAGTCTAGCCCCCAATTTTTTTTTTCTCCCTCCATGACCTTACTGATAAGAAGTGGCCATCCCGGTAATGGAGGGGAAAGTAAATGTTATAGATTGATAGCAGAAATTCCAGAATGTCGGCGGACTCCAAATCCAAGATTAAAAAGGTAATGGCAAGAATAGTGCTTCACATTTAGCAGGTGGTCAATTAAATCTCTACTGGGTAAATGAATTGTATAAAAGAAGCATACGCTATTAAAATTTGTTCAGCCATTCAGTCATATTTAGCTGTCTAAACTGCAAAGACTTGTAAGTTAGTACCAAATCCCAAAGAAGTTTACCAAAGTTACACAATCAGGCAGCAGCAATGCTAAGCCCATTACTCAGTTCGCTGTTTTCTTTTCTGTTCTGTTGCCACCTCAAAATAAAAAAACACATCCTTCGTTAGAGATGATAAAGTGGATATTAAGACATCTATGTAATTGGAAACAAGTTCCACATTCAATTATTACCTCTGCATATAAGATAAGCTGTATAGTACATGAATAAAAAGATTTATTAAATTTGCTAAATTTCATATTTAATAAATTTAAATTTTTATTAGAGAAATCAGAGTAAATCCATTTTATTACCTAATTAAAGTTGTAAAGGGCTACAAAGAAACTAGAAATTAAACATGTGTCAATTTAAAAACAAGAAACAAAACCTTAAAGTACAATTTAAGCTACCAGTCTCCTGCATAAACACAAGGCAGAGACCTCGATGCTGGGAAAATAGCCAAAATTACAAACTTAATCAATGTGGCAGGAAATCTGTTCACACTTTGAAATCTTGATACAAAGCATTTCTGACAAGCCATGAGATGGCATAAAATTAAATTATAATTATAATCGTAAGTTCTTCTATTTCCTATGTTCTTACGATGGTTAGAACTTACGATTATAACCATACTGAAGTATCAGTTATTTTTAGAAAATCAAGCTAAAGGTAGTAATATGAACCAGATTTTATTGAAGATTTGAAATTCAAATACTGTGGGCAAAATACGTTTAAAAATAGGCTTTGTTTTACACTATTGTTGTAGAAACAAGGAGTTTTTGACACCGCATAAAGAATCTTTAGTTGTTCCTTTAATTTACAGACACTTAGATGAAATAATTTTTAAGAAGAAGTTTAATTTTCTAGTTGGATAAAATATTAGTGCTAATAAAAGTATAATAAGGATCTGAATCCTAAAATCACTTATAAAGAGCCTACAGAATGTCCCTCTGGCAATAAGAATATCACATAACACCTAGATTTTCAAATAATGTGCAAAAAATGCTAACTACTGATACTTTTCAGAGGGAAGAAAAAGGAAAAACATCTATTATAATAGAAAACAAAAAAGCTTTATTTAGATACATTGCTGATCTAATGAATGTCAAGAAATAATTTCAGGAGAAACTTGAAAAAATAAGACCCCAAACTTTTATTTCAATGGCAAAGCTACACTTTTTGTGGTTTAAGCCCATCGTCAGTCCTCTAGGATCTGGCACTCTTCTAACATCCACCTTTCTACACTACCCCCTCTACTGACTCACAACAAAACTGCCTTTGTTGTATCAAATTAACCCAAGAACAACATACTAGGCATTTCCTCCCATCACAGCATTTACTCATTTTATTATATGCATCAGGAATGCCCTATCGAGTTCCCTCGTGTATGTGAAAACAGTCTACTTTGATAACACTTGTCAAAAGGAGACTCATCTCCTCTCCCCCTAAGAACTTTGGGACTTTAGGGGAAGAAGAGATTTCTATCATTTCTCTCATTCACTAGAAGTTTACGAACTTCCTCAGGATTTTGTTTCTTTGTTTTAAACTTCTTATGCCTCTACCAGACTTAAAACGCAAGTTCAAGACTTAAAACACAGTTATTATGAAGATACTTGTAGTGAGAAGCAGTTTAGCCTCATGATTAGAGTATGAGCCAAGTATCTGGATGGAATTCTGACTTTTCCTTAACATTTCCTCCCCTCAGTCTTGTCAACTGGAAAATGGGGATTATAACAGTGCCTACTTCATCAACTTGTGATGAGGATTTAAATGATTTCATACATGTAAAGCGCTTAGAACAAGCCAGGCACAATAGCTCACACGTGTAATCTCAGCTACTCGGGAGGCCGAGGCAGGAGGGCCGCTTGAGCCCGGGAGTTGGAGACCAGCCTGGGCAACATAGTGAGACTCTCTCTAAATAAAAATTTTTGCCTTTTAAACTAGCCAGATGTGGTGTTGCATGCCTGCAGTCCCAGGTACCTGGGACAGTGAGACGGGAGGATCTAAGCCCAGTAGTTCAAGGCTACAGTTTGCTACGATCACTCTACTCTTTCACCCAGGCTGGAGTGCAGTAAAACAAAAAAACCACTTAGAACAGTATCTATCTAACAGGAAATTCTAATAAATATTAGTTATTATTAATATTACTATTTTTATCATAATTCTCCACAGCACCTAGTAGTGCTATATATATATATATGTATATATGCTCACTTTGAATGAAACAACATTTAAATAATTTTTAAAGGCCCCTCATGGAGTAAATGGAGGCTCAGGCCCAAAAGATCAAATCCATTATAAAGGGTTGGTACAAGAAAGAAATTTGACCTCCAAAACTACTTAAACATCTTGAACAAATTAAGAAGAAAGTCAAAGTGTAAAACTAACAGTCCAAATAAGCCAAGTATTTTTTCCTGATAAAAAAGGAAGAGACATTTTGAGAGAGCTTCACTGTTTCTATACAGGAAATCTACCCCTAAAGATGGCTATTTCTGAAATGTCATCTTAATTTCTAATCTATCAATAGGATATCAAACTGATTCTATTTTGAATCTACTTATACTTCTAGATTTGACATTATTTACTTAAGTAGGAAGCTTCACTATTTACCATCTCACCTTGAAAAGCAGTATTAAATTCAATTTACCCAACAAAGGTAATCCCTGGCTATAGCACTCAGGGATTTAGTATACAGATCCATGTTTACTTTACTGATATCCTTCACAATTTTATACTTTATCTGCCTCTTCACTATCAGCCTGAAGATCAATTTTAATCATTATAGTTTTGTTCTTCCTCACAGGGAAGCTGATTCTGTTTTTTTTTCGATTTGTTAGCTTCCTGTCTCCATCAGTTCCTTTGTGTTGACCCATGGCTACAATGGGTCATAAATTATGGAAAACAAGTAACATCTTACGCATAGACACTAGGATACTACAGTATGTTTGAGGAAATACAGTACAGTCAAGCAAGCCCAATAACTGCCTTATCTCTTCTACAAATACACAATGTTACTTTCAAATAACAATGGCTTATATTAATAGATTAGTTCTCATCAAGGGATAAAGAACCTATCTGAGTTGCCAAGAGTAGGACTGATTTAGATCCTAAGCAAGATTCTTAAAGGATTATTTATGAAAGTATAATAGAAATAGAAAGCTTATGTTTTGGTAATATCAGTAACCATGCCTACTCTCACATAAGTTTTGGCTTATTTCTTATTATTTGCATATTTTACACTGAGACAGTCCATAAGTAAGTTCTGTCAAAGACTGTCAAGCTTCACACAAAGAATTTAAATTTCTGAAGCCCAGGTATTCTAGTTTATCATCATTAACAACCAAATGTTGTAATAGCATGGGGAAAACATAGTCTGTCCTGTTTTACAGTTTAATTACTAATTAGCAAATAATGTGACATTTGAACACTCACTATTCATTCACCTTGCTTCCTGTTTAAAGAAATCATTACCAAAAAACTGATGATGAGAACACAGGAAATAGAAGAACTTAGGATTATAACATTAAGAAAAGAAAAAGCTCTCAGTGGTGTGATTATGAGAAATTATTTTCTCCTTTATGCGTTTAGATATTTCTTCCAAACGGAATGCTCAGTAAGCCTTAGAAGTTTGAGGTATTTACCTATTCTGTGTGTGGTGACCATGGCAAATGTCTGCAGGTTCCTTTGGGAAGGTTAAGCAAAGTAGTCTCCATATGCATTTGTGATGTTTTTGAAATTTTCTTTCTCAAGTGTACCTGCCTCCTTTTCAAAGGACTCTGGGTCTAGGAAGTGACTCAGTCTAAAAATGGGAAGAACAGTCACAATTCTCTACATATTGACTCAATTCAGGCAAAAGCTTGAAGTCAATCAGGCCCAAATGTTTTCATATATACCAGCAATCTGGGTGAACTCCCTTTCAATTTCAATCTTTAGTACTCCATGATCAAACAGTCCCATTAAAATACCCCAGCAATAACAAAACAAAGTAAGACAAAAATATCGTATTTCACCCCTAAATATTTTATCATGCCATCCTAAAAACAAAGGTCATTATAATACCACTACCACATCTAAAAAAATTAACAAATTAGTATCATCTAATACCTAGTTAATATCAGTGTATCTCCTCCTTATCCCCAAAATATCTTCTTACGATTGATTTATTACATTATATTATATTATGTTATGTCATAATATAGTACACATTACATTAAAATACATTAAATAGACTTCTGGTTTCAGCCCAGAGATGTAGAGAGCTGAAAAAAAAGCATCGCTCACACCTTTACAACAAGAAAAAAGCTGCACAAAGCGGAAAGTAACAGCTTTTCTTGATCTCATCCATCAACTGAGATCACAGGGCAGACAAGTCATCTGCAATCTGGGAAGGAGAAATAAGATGGCAGCATTCACCAACGTGGGGCCGATGCCCCTCAAAGCCACATAATCAGTAAGAAGTTCCAACTCGAAACTCTAAGAATAAAATAAGCATCTATCAGCCCATGCTAATGTAAATCAAGGATAGAATAAATAAATAAATGAAAGAAAAGGGACAGCTCTTCCCTATAAAAGAATTCTCATTAATAAATGCAGAAGGAATGAAAGTCATAGAAAATAACCCTTAGGACACCACAGTAATAACCGTGGCAAGATTCACAGATGAACGCTAAAATTATGGGCAAAACATTACAGAGAAACAGAATATTTACATAGCCTCAAAGTATCTTGCCCAAATATGTATTATTTTTAAAATAAGTACACAGATTCTTTGATAATCCACCCTTGGAGATGGAGCTTAATTCTTTTCCCCTTGAGAATGGGCTGCGCTTAGTGACTTGCCCCTCAAGAATAAACTATAGAAAAGGTAACGTAATAACTACACGATGGAGAAACCTGGAAGACACCACCTTATCCAAATGATCACATTTAACAGCACCAGTAAAAAGTCGCATTGATGTCAGGTAGCCTTTGATATAATGTGATGAAAAAAATACTTCACCTCAGTGGTATCTTTCCCCAAAACCTGTAACTCCAAGCTCATCATGAGAAATCATCAGAAACCCAAACTGAGGGACATTCTGCAAAATACCTAATACTCTTCGAAAATGTCAAAGTCATTAAGAAAAGGTAAAACTATGAAACTGTCATAGATTACAGGAGAGAAAGAAGACATATAACTAAAGGCAGTGTAGTATCCTGGACTCATTCCTGGAAGAGAAAAAGGGCATTGATTGTAGAATGATTGGTGATATCCAAATAAAGTGTGTAACTTAGCTAATAGCATTGCACCAAAGTTAATTTCCTAGGTTTAGTAACTTTATCACGGTTATGTAAAATGTTCAAATTAAGGGAAAGTGGGTACGGGGTATGCAGGAACTCTGTATTGTCTTTACAACTCTTCTGTAATCTAAAATTATTTCAAACTGAAGGCTTAAATTATATATATTAACATTATGTATGTTCATATAAGTAGCTGTTGATCTGTATCACTATTTATCTTATCTAATTATCTAACTAGACCTAGAGTGAGAGAGAAACAGAGAGAGAATTCATTTGGATGTATACATTCCAATGTGAGTCTTAAACCAATCCTTCTGATTAATAGAATGACTTCACAACTCCATTTAGTAAGGCTCAGGGCATTTCCTTTTTGCTAAAGAAAAAGAACTTGATCACAAAATTCTCCTATGAGAAGGGTAATAGAGAACTTCTCTTTCATTTTCTCATTGAATTCTGCTGTGGTCAGAGAACATATCCTTTACCATTTCAATCTTTTGAAGTTTATAAAAGCATTTTATCATACTGGTGGGGAATGTTCCCGCATGCATTTGCAAAGAACGTGTTCTGAAGTTGTTGGGTGGAATGTGCTATAAGTGACAATTTCATCAAGGAATTTGATAGATGATTAGATCATCCAAGTCTTGTCTTTTTGCCTATTGGTTCTATCAACTACCAAGAAAGGGGTGTTAAAGTCTTTAAGATGATTGTAGATTTGCTTGTTTCTCCCTCTAGTTCTGTCAATTTTTGCTTCATGTATTTTGGATCTCTGTTATTAGGTGCATACACATTATAATTGTTTTGTCTTTATGATGTATTGACCCTTTTATTAAATATCACAAATGGTCTCTGTCTCTGGTGAATCCTTATAATTAGGGCTACTTTGACATTAACATTGCCACTCAAGCTTTCTCATCCTTATTATTTGTATGGTATATCTTTTCCCATCTCTTTTTCAATTGCAATATATGTTTCACTATACTTAAAATATATCTCTTTAGAGAGCATATAGTTGGATCTTGCTTTTTTATAAAATCTGACAATTACTGCTTTTCAAGTGGAGTATTCAGTCTATTTATATTTAATCAATATGATTGTGGTTTAGTCTACCATCTTGCCATTTGTTTTAAACAATTGTCTTTTAATAAAATTAAGAAAAAAATTGTAGTATTTTGTATTTATCCACATAATTACCATTGCAAAGTGCTCTTTATTCTTTTCTATGGATTTGGTTTTCCATCTGGTATTATTTCTTTGTAACTTCAACCAAATCCTAAAGGATTTCTCACAGTTAAAGCTTACTGGTGATGAATGCTCTCAACTTTCATTTATGCTAATGTATCTTTATTCCACTTTCACTTTTGAAGGGTATATTCTCTAAATATAGAATGCTGGGTGGATATGTATTTTGAGGAGGTTTGTTTGTTTGTTTGTTTAGCACTTTACCAATACAGTTCCATTGTCTTCTCCCCTCCATCACTTCCATTTAGAAATTACCATAATTTGTATCATTGGTCCCCTCTATGCAAAGTATTTTTTCTTTACCTGCTTTTAAGATTTTTCTCTTTATCTTTGGTTTTCAGCAATTTGATTGCAATGTGCTTAGCTAGTGGGGTTTTTTGTAATCATCTTGTTTGAGTATGCGGAACTTAGGTATGTAAAGATTACATCTGTTACCAACTTTGAAAAATTTCAACCATTGTTTCTTCAAATATTTTTCCACTCCACTCCCTGCCTCTCTTCTCTTCTCTCTTCTCTTCTTTCTCTCTGTCTTTTTCTCTCTCTCCCTCTCCCGCTCCCTCCCCAGTGAAGGAATCCCCAAATGGCACCCCATAATCTCCCTGTAGTCTAGTACCCTGCTGCGTAAATTCTGGGCACTTGAGCAGTCTTGAACTCTCACCTCTGCCTGCTCAGCTCAGAAAAATCACCATAATGTGCTTGACCCCATCAGCCTATACTGGAGTCAGGCAGAAAGATGAGGGCAAACATAGTTCCCATCCTGTATTAGTCCGTTCTCACATTGCTATAAAGAACTACCTGGAGCTGAGTAGCTTATAAACAAAAGAAGTTTAATTGACTCACATTTCTGCAGGCTGTACAGGAGCCATGGCTGGGGAGGCCTCAGGGAACTTATAATCATGACAAGGCAAAGGGGAAGCAAGCACATCTTCACATGGCAACAGGAGAGAGAGAGAGCAAAGGGGAGTGCCACGCACTTTTAAACCATCAGATCTTGTGAGAACTTACACACTACCATGAGAACAGCAAGGGGGAAATCCACCCACATGATCCAATTACCTCCCACCAGGTCCTTCCCCCAACATTGAGAATTACAATTCAACATGAGATTTGGGTGGGGACACAGAACTGAACCACATCATAACCCTTGTGTTTCCCTTCTCCCAAGCATCACAGTCCTGCACTGTCTATTGTTCAAAGCTTACAAAGAGATGATGCCCCATATATTTGTCCAGTTTTACAGTTGTTTCTGATAGGAGGAAAAGTCTGGTATGAGTTACTCCATCATGGTCAGAAGCAGAAGGACATCCTTCTCACAGTGTTAATAATAATAGTTAAGTCAAGACATAACGCAATTGCCCACGAATAGTAAAGCAGTTAAATTATAATTGTATCATGGAAAACTAAGGAAAATTAAAGATTATATTTCATGGGGGAAAATGATGCAGAAATATCTGAGTCACCTATTTCAAATTTTAAAGGTAGATTACAAAATGGACGTTTGTTAGTGAGGACACTAAGCATTAGCCAGGTGAAAAAAAAAAATAGCCAGAGAGCTATTTTGGTCAGAGGAAACACTGGCAAAGAAGCACTCACTATTGGACTATTTGGAGAACTGCAAAGAATTCAACTGAGCTAAAGCAATGGATACAGTGAGTGTTTAACAGGACCTGAGGTGGGAGAGATTAGCAGAAATAAGATCAAGCAGGACCTTGTGGGTGTGCTAAAAAAATGTCTCTCCTTAATTATTCAGCCTTGAAAAGGAAGGAAATTCTGACACATACTAAAACATGGATGAGCCTTGAGGACATTATGCTAAGTGAAATAAGCCAGTCACAAAAAGACAAATACTATATGGTTCCACTTATATGAGTTTAACCTAGAGCAGTTAAACTCATAGAGACAGAAATAGAATGTTGGTTGCCAGGGGCTGGAGGGTTAGGGGAATGGGAGGTTGTTGTTTAATTGACATACAATTTTAGTTTTGCAAGATGAAATGAGTTCTGGAGATTGGTTACACAACCGTGTGGATGTAATTAACACTACTGAACCACATATTTTTAAACTGTTAAGATGAAAAATTTTATGTTATGTGTATTGTAGCGCAATTAAACATTTTTTAATTGAAAAACAATTTTTCTATCTGAAGACAATGATTGCTAAAGATGATTGTTAAACAGAGTGACATAATCACATTTTAGTTTAAGAGAGGGTGCCTAGCTGGGGAGATAGATTAGAGGTTGATAGGCAAGGAGGACCTGTAGAAGGCACTTGAGCTACTCAAAGTGAGAAATGATGAGAATCTGGACCAAGGGAGAGCAGGGAATAAGGGGAGAGACAGTAAAGAGACAGCCATTTAAGAGGTAGACTTGACAGATTTCAACAATCAATTGGGGAAGCAGGGGAGAGAAAGAAAGAGAAACCTCAGAGAACAACCAGAATTCCAAGCTGGGAACTCAGGGCGTGGGAACATTGAACCAAGAGGAGATAATGTGAAAAAGACCAAGTTTGGGAGATCAAATTCAACCTAGACATATTGCGGATAAGGAGCAGGGATGTTCAGTTTATGTCAAATGCAAACTTAAAATTGTTTTGGCTCTAAACATTACCTTCAATAGACATTACCATCAATAAAATTGAAGAGAAGGTGTTGAGTAATATAGTTGTAAGTATGCAGTCTTTAAAATTCAATTGAATTATCAATAAAATCAAAGGGATACAAATCTTTCAAATTTGATGAAAGTTTTTCTGAGTCAGGCTTGGACCAAGATATATTTTATTTCCATGGATTACTGGATATCATAGGCTATTAAAAGTTTCTAATACTGTGGTAGTCGAACAGGCTCCATTGACCCTTAAGTGCTCCAGGACCCTAAAAGAGAAGTTCTAGAAGCTGTTTCAAAGGCCACATAAAAACATTAAGATGAGCCTTCAAAGCACGTATATGTTTACACAACAAAAAAAAGGACCAGGTATTTATTATTCCTCAATATTCTAAATGGTGGGGTTTTGAAAAATATATTCCAGTATTAACTTCAATGATAATGGAGTTTTTTTAATATGGCATGACCACAGTAGGCCCTATTTGGTTTTGTTGGCCCTCAGGGCAATTAAAACCCATCACTTTAAGCAGTAGGTCCCAAATTAGTTTTATAGGTATTAACAATGGCAAAATTAGAAGATACATATGAGCAAAAGGAAGAAAATGAAAATCACTACTTGTAAATATCTTTTTATATCAATAAAAGTTATTCTACAACATTTTCTGCTCTCCATTTAAGCCATTAAATTTTCCCTAAATATGATTGATAGGTAGAATATAATGTTTTAAAGGTCAGTGGAATCACAGCTACAACACCGTAAATTGCTGATTATAGTATCTGCCAAAGTAGATGCTTTTAAAAGCAAAAATAAAATTCATAGAAAGACACTTTACTGTACAGTACCAAATTAAGAAGTTTTAATGATCTTCTCTTAGGGTCTTCGCAAAGGCCACATTTGCACAATTTCTCCTACTCCCATTGACTCCACCCCCAACCCAGGAAATCCTATATCAGAGAAGTGTCACTAAGGAATTAAGGGAAAAAAATTTTTTTAATTTATGGCAAACAGCTACGTGCTGTTATTATACTCAATCAGATAATTATATCTCAGTTGCTTACACAAGTTTAGTCCCAAACAAACATATGTTGACTGATAAGTGAATAGCTGAGGAAGTCGAGAAGGAAAACCATGACCTGCTTTTGCTGCACAGCTTGAAAAATTCAAGTGAAAGGAGAAGAAAGAGTATTGTTTCAGTATTTCTCTTTCATACCACGGCGGAAAGTCAGTACATGGGAGGCTATATGTATGCACTCCCTTTTGATCTTTAAAATAAATATTGTTTTTTCTTAATTCCAAGAAAACGATTATTATCTACAGGAAAAAGTTTGCTAATAATTGAAGGCAAGATAAGGCATATCGATAAGGGAAACTTATGGCAATGGTGGTGACTCTTACACAAGTGTGTCTTGGAAGTACATGCTCTGTTGCACAATATACGGCAAGCTCTCCAAGCCACTTACAGCCATCTTGAGTGGAGTGGAAGGAGGTTCATGATACTCTGCACGGGTATCCATAAACTGGACATACACAATCCTCAAATAACACAAACTCATAAACCTTATGTTTGGAAGTGTTCTCACAATTTAATCTTTTCAATCTACCCAACTGAGGGAATCCCCTTAATACAATGCCTAGGAGTTGGTATTCATAGAAGTCTCTGGCAGAAAAAAAAAATGTATGAAAGAGTTAGCAGGGTGGAAAGAAGATTTCGAGAGCTTAGAGTAAAGCTTCTCCCCCATTTTCCCTGAGGAAACCAAGAAAGTTTATAAAAATGAGGTTGGAGAAAGATTTTAAAGAAAATTAGAAAATCATTTAGCCTTGAGAAAAGACAATGATAGTGAACTTCAAGATAATGTTTTTCTCTCAGGGTATGACCAATTTTTAAAATATCCACGAGGGTCACAAAAGGAAACATTTTAAATCATAAACCATTTCATTCTCCTTTTCATTCTATTTAAATTATAAAGCACAGAAATGTCCTGAAAAGGAAAAGTTAAATGCCACAGTGGGCTTCTGAGGGAATGTGGCTAAACTCATTCTTTGGAGATATTTGAAAACTGGATTGACTTAAGTGTAGCCCAGGGTCGGGCATGGTGGCTCATGCCTGTAATCCCAGCACTTTAGGAGGCTGAGGTGGGTGGATCACATGAGGTCAGGAGTTCAAGACCAGCCTGGGCAAAATGATGAAACTTGTCTCTACTAAAAATACAAAAATTAGCCAGGTGTGGTGGCGAACACCTGTAATCCCAGCTGCTCAGGTGCTGAGGCATGAGAATTGCTTGAACCTGGGAGGTGGAGGTTTCAGTAAGCCAAGATTACACCACTGCACTCCAGCCTGGGTGACAGAACGAGACTGTCTCCAAAAAAAGAAAGAAGGAAAGAAAAGAAGAAAGAAGAGTAACACAGGATAATTCCACTTATGAATGACGAAAATAAGGTGTTAAGTGTAGCCCAAAGACGAGAATGGCTGGATGACCTCTTGAAGACCCCAGTACTGTGGTATCAAATGCACTGCCTCGGTGTTCTCTGGTATCTTTCATATGCCTAAGGAAGAATCCAGGAAGTTCATTGACTATGGAGGTCAAAGTTAAGGAGTCCCAGAATTCTGCAGCATTGCCAAGAACCTCGGAGATTATTAATGATTTTTTAGGATGAGTGAGCAGCTTCATGAAGGAGAGAGAAAAAGAAAATGCTTTGGTTAAAACTCAAGCTTTTTCAAAACAGTTCTGCAAATTTTTCGATTCATTTCCCATTCAGTTTGGGATTTGATTTTAACCTATCTACAAGTTAATAAGGTAGCCCAATATTGTTTCATGGATGCTGGCAGGAGACACAGGACCTCTAGTTCGGAAGCAAAGGACTTTGTTGCTCATGGTACAGCAAGCAGCTCGTGCATCAATATGTCTGTGTCAGTTCTACTTGCTCTCCAATTCTCACAGGTCCTACACAGAGTAGGCTGCTCTATAGGAGAGGAACACTGAGCTTGGGGGACTCAACATTTCATAACAAGCAATAAGCAAGGTGACTCTTTGTCCCAGAAGAAGATATTACTTCATCCCTCAAGGTTGTCCACTGCAAACACAACCTTGGGAAATGGCCTGGGTGCAAAGCATTGTTGGCCTTGCATTCTTGGCATACTCAGCAAGATGTGTAGGATTGCGAGATACCTATGTGACAGTGTCCCTCCCACTATTTTCTCTCATTATCTTATTCTCTTGCCTAACCCTCCTCCCCTCCTGAAACTATGGGGAAAAAGGAAATTCTAGTATGTGGGCTCAGACTCTTCCCATAGCCTAGCTCATCACACCTTTGAGGTCTGTGGCCTGAGAAGAACCCTCCCACACTCAGGAATTCTTATACCATTTCAGATGCTGAGAAATAAATGTCATCATCTCCATAATCTCTCCTATGAGCACCCAGGAGGTAAGTGGGCTGTTCCTGCTTCTCTTGGCTTCCTTTATGCCTCACTGCCCACAGTTTTCATCTCCTCCTCCTTGGTGTCTAACTTTCATCTCTGTTTGTTGTCTCAACAACACTCAAAACATCTTACCATACTCCATATACAGATCCCCAAAAGTTCAGTTTTCCTTTTTTTTTTTTTCCTTGCCCTGTCACCCAGGCTGGAGTGTAGTAGCGTGATCTCTGCTCACTGCAACCTCCACCTCCTGGGTTCAAGTGATTCTCCTGCCTCAGCCTCCCGAGTAGCTGAGACTACAGGCACGTGCCACCAGGACTGGCTAATTTTTTGCATTTTTAGTAGAGACGGGGTTTCACCTTGTTAGCCAGGAAAAAGCTCAGTTTTCTTAGTTCTGTCCCTCATTGAGGAACTGTATCCATAGTTATTTCTGAGAAAACATTGAAGCAAGTGTTTGGTAAGAGAAAAAGAATTAACATTTACTGAGTGCCTACTAGGTACGACTAGATACCGTACAAGGCAATTTCACCTATGGTATCTCACTTAATACTCACAATCCATAAGGTAGGAATTATTATTTTTTTACATAAGAAAATAGACTCAGTGAAGCAGTTATCCTATCAACACCACAGACCTGTTGGGAAGAATCAGCAAGATGTAAACAGAGATCCACGTGGCCTATTGTACTACAGCACATGTGCTCAACCATACTAAAGGGTTTCCACAAGTCACACAAGTGACTTGCAAGTATTCCTCATTGCTCTGAGCTGTGTTACGATATATGAATGCCAAGGCAAACTTACCATTTGCCCAAAAGAAGATATTTGGCCTTCTTACCACACACACACACACACTCATCTCTTGAATCAGAATTTTGGATCCAAAATAACTACACATTTTTGTTAACCATTTGCCCTTTTTTTTTTTCTCATCTATGGTATGTGCTCTCTGCTATGTGACAATGAGAGGTGGCTGTGGAGCCACCTAAGGGCCTAAGGAGTATGTGGTTTACAAGGTCTCTGGTCTGGGTCACAGGAAGTTAAACAATAAAAACAAAATAAGGACAAGGTCAGGCATCTGAGTTGATCACCATGAAGCTACCTGCAGCATTCAGTTCAGAAACAGAGCCAAGTTTCCCTAGAGCTTATAACAGTTTCATGGTCAGGAGTAATCTATGAACAAAGCAGCCTGAGGGTCATTTGGAAGCTTCTGCTTAACTAAGGCAGAGAAGTTCAGAGCTCCCTATAAGCCTCAAGTTTGCCAACCAACCCTTAACCCAGCTTCTGTCTTAGTTCCATCATTGTTGGTGTCTTCCGGGGATATAATAGAAAGTACACAGATTTTTAAATCAACGGATTTTAAAGCCTAGAGCTATTCTGTGACCTTGAGCAAATAATGTGCTCTGTCTTGCATGTAAGCCCCATAAGGACATAGACTATATCTGTACTCACAAATGCCAAGTATATATTAGGTGCTTAATCAACATTTATTTATCAACAATAAATTTCTCTGAGCCTCAGTTTCCTGGAGGATACCTGTATTAGTCTGTTTTCATGCTGCTAATAAAGATATACCTGAGACTGGGCCATTTATAAAGAAAAAGAGGTTTAATGGACTTACAGTTCCATGTTGCTGGGAAGGCCTCACAATCATGGCAAAAGGCGAAAGGCATGTTTTACATGGCAGCAGACAAGACAATTTGTGCAGGGAAACTCCCCCTCACAAAACTATCAGATTTCGTGAAACTTATTCACTCTCATGAGAACAGCACAGGAAAGACTCACCCCCATGATTCAATTACCTCCCACTGGGTCCCTCCCATGTCAGGTGGGAATTGTGGGAGCTACAACTCAAGATGAGATTTGGGTGGGGACACAGCCAAACTATATCAATACCCACCTCAGATTGTAGTAGGGATGCAATGAGCTAATGCATCGAAACCTTCTGGCAGTGTCTAACTTACTAGAGATTCTTAATAGCTGCTAGTCACCTGCCTCATTCCTCTCCAGACTGCCTGATAAAGCGTGCTGAGGAAGGTACAAACACCTGCACACCTCTCTCTGCCTCTACCACCTTCCTCCTAAATTGAACAAGAAGCCAGCAGAAGACATTCACTTCTCAGAAGGAGAAGGCAAGGATGCAGGACCTTCTTGTTTGTCTATGTTTCAAGTCAAATTAGGGTCTTAAAAAGTATGCTTTAAAAACTGCAGTTCTTTAATAACGGGGGATTTGGAAGCACAAGAGTCTTTTATTTTACTAATCTCCCTCTGCCTCGGGGAATAGGTAATTCTGGCTCTACCTTAGAATCACACTGGCTCAATACATCCCATTTTCTTCCAGGTTTAACTTTATAGAAAGAGTTCCCAACAACCATGACCACTGATACTCACTTCTTGGATCAGGTAAAATTCTCACCTGCCAGCAATAAGGCCACCTTTCTTTTCTTCACCCACGAAGTCATAATGGCAGCGAGTAAAAGTGATACCATATAAAGAAAGTTTAGAATACATCCTCACCTATTTGGATAGAAAGTAAACCATTTGCAAGCTTGACTACTTTACCCTGGTATTACTATTAAATTGCTGGTGAACCAGCTCACAGCTGACAACCCAGCTCACAGCACTGTGGTGAACACTGATAAATGATTAAGACCTATTGAAATCTTCAGAGTGTAGCTAATACAAATTTTCGCAAAAAGTATTTCCTGACTGGATCTCTTTTGGCCTCAGCATTTTTAAGTTAATTTGGAGAAATTAACCTAAAAAATTATTAAGAAAATGTAACTGACCTTTTTAAAGATGTGGGGCATTTCAATTTTTGTTCAGAGAAGGGTTTCATTCCACTAGCTTATGACAAACACACACACACACTCACACACGATATTGTCTTGTATAACCTTACGCCTGCCAAGAGACAGTTTATGGCATTTGCTTGGCTTCACCATCAACCAGTTACTTGTACAATATATGTGGTTGGTGGGGCAGGAGCAATCCCAGAGTCAGGCCTTCTTACAAAATGTTTACAAAAGAGTTAACTCAGCAAATGATAGGCCCACTATTTCTCCTAACTCTATACTGGGAAGCTCCCAAGCTTAGTCACTCAGCTATCAAAGAGGTGATATGTTCTCTGTCACTGTTCTTTCTCTATCTTAATATCTAATGCTCTTTGATCTCTCTGATTTTGACGTTCGCCAACCATATTCATTATTCATGGGCCATACAGAGGTAAGAAGGAAAATCTTTCTCCTTCATATTTAATCAGTAGCATTTCCGTGAGAAAAATCCCCTATAGTGGGGGCACCATGGCTTTATGCTGCCATTTATCAGATCTTACCTTGTGTGGGCATTATGCTAAGAGCTCTGTCTGCTTGGTTTCATTTAATTATCACAGCAGACCTCTGAGTGTTTCCTAATAGATGAGGAAATGGATACTGATAGGTGTAAATGTCTTGCCCAGAGACCCCAGTGTCAGGCTCCAGAGCCCATGCTCTGTCTATGACCATAACGCTATAAAAGAAGGTAGACTTGTTGCTGGAAAGGGGTCTCAATCCGGAACCCAAGAGAGGGTTCTTGGATATCACACAAGAAAGAATTTGGGGTGAATCCATGATGCGAAAGCAAGTGTATTAAGCAAGTAAAGGAATAAAAGAATGGTTACTCCACAGGCCCACTTTTATGGTTAAACAAGGGGTGGATGATATGCTGATGATATGCTAAACACAGGGTGGATTATTCAGGCCTTCCCTTTGTAGACCATACAGAGTAAACTTCCTGACATCGCCATGGCATTTGTCAACTGTCATGGCACTGATGGGAGTCAGCAGTGAGGACAACCAGTGGTCAGTCTCATCGCCTTCTTGGTTTTGGTGGGTTTTAGCCAGCTTCTTTACTGCAACCTGTTTTATCAGCAAGGTTTTTATGACCTGTATCTTGTGCTGACCTCCTATCTCATCCTGTGACTTAGAATGCCTAACCTCAGGGAATACAGCCCAGTAGGCCTCAGCCTTATTTTACTCAGCTCCTATTTGAGATGGACTCACCTATTTGAGGTGTTTTGGTTAAAACACCTCTGACAGCCATTTTCTAGAACCATTTTGTAGAACTTACAGTGTTACTACAAGGAAATCATTGTCCACTTGTTCTCTCTGCTAAGGCTCAAACAAAAGAACATGAGCATAAGTTACATGGAAAGAAGAGTTGCTCAGACAAGTTGATCATGATCCCCTGAAACAGAAAGCTAGGGGATGGAGTGGAAGCTCCATCCTTCAAAGTGACTATAGGGCCAGGCGCAGTGGCTCATGCCTGTAATCCCAGCACTTTGGGAGGCGGAGGCCGTCGGATCACGAGGTCAGCAGTTCAAGACCAGCCTGGCCAACTTGGTGAAACCCCATCCCTACTAAAAATACAAAAATTAGTCGGTCGTGGTGGCGGGCGCCTGTAATCCCAGCTACTCAGGAGGCTGAGGCAGGAGAATCGCTTGAAACCAGAAGGCGCAGGTTGCAGTTAGCCGAGATCACCCACTGCACTCCGGCCTGGGCAAGAAGAGCAAAAATCCATCTGAAGAAAAAAAAAAAGAAAAGAAAGAAAGTGACTGTAAGATGCCAGGTGCGATGGCTCACGCCTGTAATCCCAGCACTTTGGGAGGCTGAGGCGGGTGGATCACGAGGTCAGGGGATCGAGACCAGCCCAGCCAACATGGAGAAACCCCTGTCTCTCCTAAAAAACACAAAAATTAGCTGGGCGTGGTAGTGCACACCTGTAATCTCAGCTACTTGGGAGGCTGAGGCAGGAGAATCACTTGAACCCAGGAGGCGGAGGTTGCAGTGAGCTGAGATCACGCCACTGCACTCCAGCCTCAGCAACAGAGCGAGACTCCATCTCAAAAAAAAAAAAAAGAAAAAAGAAAAGAAAGTGCCTATAAGAGAAACAGTAATTGCCTGTCTTTAGTGGTTAGGGAAACATAAGAAACTTTTTTGTTTCAGGGTTAAGTGACTCAAAGAGGAAATTTTAATCAAAGGAATTCTCATGGCTAAGATTTAATGTGGTGCTTTTTCTGTGTCATACTCTATTCAAGTGCTTTATATTAGGTAATGGAACTGAGATCAGAAAAAATGAAACACAGTTTCTTCCTCTGAAAAATAAACTGTCTTCTAACTATTTTTAAAATTACAAACAACAAAGCTCCATTTCACAACTACTATCAAAATAATATTTCCGCTCCAAGGGCAATAAAAAAAATTGGTGAGGTGGAGATGGGGGAGAAAAGAGAGAAAATAATAAGTAAAGCAAAGGTAGGTAGCAGCGAGGAGGAAGTAAAGAGAATAGGAAGGAAACATATTTAAAGGTGGGGAAGGGGAGACGAGAAAGAATCAGAAGGAAAGGACGGGAGAGAAACTGAAAGGTAAAGATAAAAAGCGGAACAGCTGAAGGAGAGCAAAGCTTTATACGATTATTTTTGCATCACACTCTGCTATTCATTTAGGTCATAAGTGGACTTTAGGCCAAACTATCAATGGGTTCTGTTAAAAGAAAACTTCAGACAAGTTAAATCTGATGGAGTTTAATTGAGCAAAAAAAAAATAAAAAACAATTGGTGAATTGGGCAGCCTCCAGAATCACAGCAGATTCAGAGAGACTCCAGGGGTACCTTGGGGTCAGAATAAATGTATAGACAAAAAAGTAAAGTGACGTACAGGAATCAAAATCAGAAGTGAGGTACAGGAACAGTGGGATTGGTTACAGCTGGGGTTTGCCTTATTTGTACACAGTCTCAACACTTAGCAGTGTATGAGTGCTGGAGGTGTGGCCACTGGGATTGGCCAGCATTCAGCTATTGTTATGGTTGCATACTACTAAGTTAGGTTTTCAATCTTGTCTGCCTATTAAGCTAAGTCACTGTTTGTCCACAAGGACTCAAATATAGAAGTATGGAGTCCTTCTCCGGCCATATTTAGTTGGCTTTAACAGTTCTTTCCTTTTACAATGCCTAGTTAACTGTTTAACCATTGTTCACAGGTTTTCAATGTCTCTTATCAAGTTTTCAAACTCTTGGCATGAACTGGGGTAATACCAGTAGCTATCCGGAAAAGTTACCACCCAGGCCACGCTGCAGATAGCCAGGGACTGTCGTTTTCACACTGAACGAAATCAAAATGAAAACAAATTGATCCTTAAGTCAGAAGTCACTTTAATATTCTCTGAGAAAATTGATTGGACTACATGGTTTACATTTCAGTTCAATGCCAAAAAATAAGATAAAATCTATCTACAAACATAATACTGTGAGAAGCATTCTCAATGGAAAAAGTCTATCCTTGGCTGGACTCTAGATTTCCTCTCTCTGTGGAGCAATCCCTTGCTACATCTGTTCCTCAAGCTAGTCAATGAATCTTCCTTCTAGTCTACAAGTTCTGTTGGCCAGTCTCATCACCTCCTCAAAGAAATTCTCTGAGGTGTTTCCTGTATCATAACAATGCGTGAAGTGACTCCTCTAGCCTCATTCATCTTGGCTTTCCATTCATCACTATGTTCTACCCCAGCTCAAGAAATCAGGAATAGTAGCACATTTTTCAAGTTAAGTTGAAAGTTTTCCAAGTTCCCTAAGTCTCCACAGACAACTTTACAGATTTGTATAACACAAAATGGAATTCTGAAAGCAGAGTGAAGCTGTTTGGAATAATCAGAAAGTCACCAGATGTTGCGGTTACAGGGCATATGAAATGCTTTCTTCTAAATGTGCATGTGATTAAATCTTGCGGAACTACTCTATCATTATAGTAATGGATTCTTTTCCTCACAAAGTTGCATTTTTTCTACTCAAAGTCTCTTTAGACTAAATGAATTTCATATGTGTAATCAAAACATTATGTATGTCATTGTACTTGGAGTTAATTTGAGCAATTTTTATTAAAAATTACCCACATGGTAAAACACTTTGAAAACAATTTCATGAAGGAGACTTTTTAAAGTTATTATTTTAAACATATCCATGCATCTTTGCTTTTGCTGCAGCATTTTTATTTTGTTTTTGTTTGTTTTACCAAATGGGTGTTCTTAGATACAACGTGTTTTTACATCAGTGCAGACATTATATTTTGATGTCGAGCAATAACTGGAAGGTTATGTATTACCATGCAGGAACATTTAAAACTTCAAAACTTACTAGAAGTAAAAGGAATTTACAAGTATATTTATTAACAAAAATGATGTTCACAGTACAGTAAGAACACAGGTTACAAAGAGGGTTAGAGTATAATTTTTATTTAAAATGTAATAGTAATATAAGAATTAACTATTATTGAGGATTCACTACAGGTAGGAATTGTACTAAGTATTTTGCATTGATTATTTCATTTTAACTTCATTACAATTTGGTACAGAGCTCGTACCGAATTGTAATAAGGATACATTGTAATGTATGTGAGAGAATGCAAATTAAGGCAAAACAATATTAATTATTTTGCTTAAAGTCACACAACTTGTAACTGGATTTAAACCCAGTTAGTTTGGCTCTAGGGATGACTTGATCAACATGCTGTTCTGACTCGGGAGCTCTGGACTCAGACTTCGTGGGTTCAAATCCAGGCTATGCTAATTGCCAGTCATGTGATCTCAAGCAAGTTATCTAACCTCCCTAAGCCTCAGTGTCTTCCATTATGAAATGGAGAAAACAATAGCTGACTTATAACATGGTGTTGACATGTAGATAAAGTGAGAAAATCCATTTAAAGTGTTTAGCACAATGCTTGGCACAAAGTAAGGATTCAATAAATTTTCATCATCATCTTCAAATTCTGAAAGAATATACGGTCATGCACCACATAACAATGTTTTAATTAATGATGAACCACATATATGACAATGGCCCTGTAAGACTCTAAGATATAATGCAGCTAAAAAATTCCTAGCACCTAGTGATGTCATAGCTGTCATAATGTCATAGCACAACACATTCCTCATGAGTTTGCAGGTGTAAACAAACTTACTGCACTGCCAGTTATATAAAAGTCTAGCATGTGCAATTATGTAACAGTAAATAATACTTGATGATAATAAACTATGTTCCTAGTTTATGAATTTACTATACTATTCTTTTTATTCTTATCTTAGAGTCTACTCTATTTATTAAAAAAAAAAAAAGTTAACTGTGAAACAGACTAAAGCAGGTCCTTCAGGAAATATTCCAGAAGAAGGCATTGTTATCATAGATGACAGCTCTATGCCTGTTACTACTCCTAAAAACTGTCCAGTGGGGGCTGGGCACGGTGGCTCACTCCTATAATCCCAGCACTTTGGGAGGCTGAGGCGGGCGGATTGCCTGAGGTCAGGAGTTCGAGACCATTCTGGCCAACATGGTGAAACCCCATCTCTACTAAAAATACAAAAATTAGCTGGGGGTGGTGGCGCATGCCTGTAATTCCAGCTACTCTGGAGGCTGAGGCAGAAGAATTGCTTGAACCCGGGAGGCGGAGGTTGCAATGAGCCGAGATGGCACCACTGCACTCCAGCCTGGGTGACAGAGCAAGACTCCGTCTCAAAAAAAAAAAAAACTGGCCAGTGGGACAAGATGAAATGAAAGACAGCAATATTGATGATCCTGACCCTGTATAGGCCTAGGCTAATGTGTGTGTTTGCGTCTTCGTTTCTAACAAAAAAGTTTTAAACATTAAAAAAAAAAACCTAGAAAAATGTGTATAAAATAGGAATACAAAGAAAGAACGTATTTTTGTAGAGCTGTACGATGTCTGTGTTTTAAGCTAAGCATTATTAAGAGTCAAATTTTTCTTGAATTAAAAGGTTTATAAAGTTAAAAAGTTATAGTAAGTTAGGGTTAACTTACAACTGAAGAAAGAAAAATTTTATATAAATTTAGTATAGCTTTAGTGTACAGTGTTTACAACATCTACAGTAGTGCACAGTAAACTCCTAGACATTCATATTTACTCACCACTCACTCACTGATTCACCCAGAGAAACTTCCAACCCTGCAAGCTCCGTTCATAAGTGCTTTATATATGTGTACCATTTTTTATCTTTTATGCTGTGTTTTTACTGTACTTTTTCTGTTTAGATATGTTTAGATACAGAAATAGTTACCATTGAGTTACAGTTGCTTACAGTATTCAGTACAGTAACATGCTGTACATGTTTGTAGCCTAGGAGCAATAGGCTATGCCATGTAACGTAGGTGTGTAGTAGGCTATCCATCTAGGTTTGTGTTAGTACACTCTACAATGTTTGCGGGATGATTAAGTCTCCTCAGGACACATTTCTCAGAATGTATCCCCATTGTTAAGCAACCCATGTCCATATGCCCAAATAGTAACAGTGGTAATATCTAGGAAATATAATTACAGAAAACTTTCCTTTTTTCTTTTCACTTAACAGTGTGTTCTACTTTTTCTTTTCTTTTTTATTTTTTTGAGGCATGGTCTCACTCTGTACCTAGGCTGGAGTGCAATGGCACAATCTCAGCTCACTGCAACCTCCACCTCCTGGGCTCAAGTGATTCTCCCACCTCAGCCTCCTGAGTAGCTGGGACTATAGGTATGCGCCACACCATGCCTGGCTAATTTTTATATTTTTAGTAGAAACAAGATTTTGCCATGTTGGCCAGGCTGTTCTTCAACTCCTGGGCTCAGCGATCCACCTGCCTCAGCCCCACAAAGTGCTGAGATTCCAGGTGTGAGCCACCACGCCTAGCCTACTTTTTCTATGATAAATATATGTTGTGTGTTTAACAAAACTCCTGGTTATAAAGTAAAATTCACATTACTTAATTGTTGCATGCTACAAATAAAATAACATCTATAGAGAGAGGAGTCACAGTGCTGAACTCTTACCAATCACATACTGTATATCAGGCATCATTGTGGCTTAAAAAACACAAATATCAATAAGACATGGAATAAACTCTGACACAGTTTGCAGTACAGCAGGCAAAAATGACACGGAAAGGGAGAGCTTTCAAGACAATAAGGTAATATTTCAAGAGAGACATGTGCACTATGTTATATAAGCCCAGAATGGGCTGGAAAGCTCTCCAGGAAGCAGGAGAAGGCTTTGCACTGAAGGGGAAGGGAGTATCAGTCCTTATGGCATCAGGAGATGTGTCCTCCAACTTCTCAGAGAAAAAAACTAATTATTAGCATAATATGTTAGAAATGTCAGATGTATCAAAATCAGCTGCATAAACTGTAAGCCAGAAGCCACATGTTTATATGGGACTAAAATTTACGAGTACCATATCTAAGGATCTGTGTGCTCCCCAGCAACCAAGTCACTGCCCAACAGGCTCACAGGTAAGTCTAATGTCCTGAGTCCTGAGAATGAGTAGGAAATCTCCAAGTGGATAAGTGGGTCAAGAGCAGAGGAGACTTTTCTGACCAAAATAAGTTAGAGTAGAAGCAATGGCAGGGAGTTGTTAGAGGAAAGGTTTGGAGGAAAAAGAAGCTCACCCCATGAGAGGTATCCATGCAGGAGGAAAACTGACAGGAAGTCAGGTGACAGGACCTACTCAAATTCCCGGAAAACAACAGTGAGAGAAAGGAAGACTTGGCAAGATCGTGGAGCCTGCATTGGATTTTGCGCTGATGGAGACATGAGCCTGTAAAATATGGATTCCTTATCTCATTTTCATACACTTACCACTCTCCAAGAGACCAGTATTTACCTGAAACTCACCTCATCTGAAAGAGTCAGCTAAGCCCAGGGATAACATTTGATTACCAATGGGGAAAGTCAATTTGATGTATTATTTGGATGCTGCTGCTCATAAATTGCCATTCTTCCAATTCCTGGAGACAGGCTATTTATTTTTAAAAATCAAACAAAGCTTTTATACACTCTTAATAAATTAAACATAAAACCTTCAAAGTTGCCAGCTGACAAAAAATCTCAACATAAGCACAAGAGTTGGAACTACATTAAAGGCCTGATACAAATCATTAAGACAAATGAGAACTCTCCCTATAAACTGAATGTTTGTGTCCCCCTAAAATTCATGTATTGAAACCTAATCTCCAATGTGATGGTATTAGCAGGTGGGGACTTAGGGAGTTAGGTTATGAGGTTGGGAGCCCTCATGAATGGATGAGCGCCCTTATAAAAGAGGCTCCAGAGTACTCCCTTGCCCCTTCCACGAAGGAAGGACACGGCAAGAAGATGGCAGCCTATCAGCCATAAAGCAGGCCCTTACCAGCCACCAAAATCCATCAGCATCTTCATCTAGGACTTCCCAGTCTCCAGAACTGTGAGAAATAAATTTCCATTATTTATAAGCCATCCAGTTTATGGTATTTTGTTATAGAAGCCTGAACAAGCTAAGACAATGCCCAAAAGTGAAATGTGTAAAAGTCATGGTCAAGTAATTTATACACAAAAACAAGGGCAAATGACAAATACACATACAAAGATGGCTATTCTTCTCTATAATAGAACAAATTCTAATTAAAACAATTAAGTACAATTGTTTTTTGTCAAACTGAAAAATACTTTTAGAATGAAAAAGCTAATAGTATTGTTTAGGGAAACTTTCAGAACTGTTTGATAATAGGCACATACTTTAACCCAACACTTGCACTTGCACTTCTAGAAATGAATTTTAAGGAAATAGTTAAAGATATGCAAAATTTGTGGCAAACATATTCACTATAGAGTAGCTCAGGCAAGCCATGGTGGCTCACGTCTGGAATCCCAGCACTTTGGGAAGGCAAGGCTGGTAGATCACTTGAGCCCAGGAGTTTGAGACCAGCCTGGGCAACGTGGTGAAACTCCATCTCTATAAAAAATACAAAAATTAGCTAGACATGGCAGCACATGCCTATAGTCCCAGCTACTTGTGAGGCTAAGGCAGGAGGATCCCTGGAACCTGGGGTAGGGGATGGAGAGCTGAGATGGGTCCACTGCACTCCAGTATGGGCAACAGAGAAAAACTCTGTCTCAAAATCAATTAATAATTAATTAAAGTTGTTCAAAAACAATTTAGAAACAATCAAAATGTTCAACAATCAGTGATTACTTAAATAAATTATGTCATTTTTAACTTTTTATTTTGAAATCATGTTAGACTTACTGAAAAGTTGTTTAATAGTACAGAAAACCAGCCGGGCATGGTGGCTCATGCCTATAATCCCAGCACTTTGGAAGGCCGAGGCGGGCGGATTGCCTGAGGTCGGGAGTTCGAGACCCGTCTGGCCAACATGGTAAAACGTCATCTCTACTAAAAATACAAAAAAATCAGCCTGGCGTGGTGGCATATGCCTGTAATCTCAGCTACTCGGGAAGCTGAGGCAGGGGAATTGCTTGAACCAGGGAGGTGGAGGTTGCAGTGAGCCGAGGTCACACCACTGCACTCCAGCCTGGGCGACAGAATGAGACTCTTCCCCAAAAAAAAAAAAAAAAGGTAGAGAAAACCCCCATATATCTTTGTGTTTGTTTTCTATTGTTACTGCAACAAATTAACACAAATTTCCTGTCTTAAAATACCACAAACTTATTAACTATCAGCACTGTAGGTCAGAAGTCCAGCATGGATCTCACTGTGCTAAAGTCAAGGGCTGTGTTTCTTCCTGGAGGCATAGAAGCAGAATCCATTTCCTTGCTCACTCAAGTTGTTGGCAGAATTCAGTCTCTTGTGGTTGTAGCCCTGAGGTCCCCATTTTCTTCCTGGCTGTCAGCTACAGGTCGTTCCCAGCTCCTAGAGGCCTCCTACATTCTTTGGCTCATGGACGCCTCCTTCCCTCTTCAAAGCCAGCAACCATAGGCTAAGTCACCCCCACATTGAGAATCTCTGCTGCCTCTTTTTTCATCACATCTCTCTGACCAGCTCTTCTGCCTTCCTCTTCCACTTTTAAGGGCTCGTGTCATTACATTGGCTAATCCAGATAAAATCTTTTCAATTTAAGGTCCAGAACTTTAATTCCATCTGCAGTGTTCCTTTTGGCATGAAATGTAACATTCCACAGGTTCCAGGGATTAGGACACGGACATCTCTGGAGGAGGAGGGAGGATCAGATCACTATGCCTACTACAACCCTTCACTCAGCTTCTGCTAATGACAACGTCTTGTAAAATATAATTAAAGCCAACAAATTACCTTTAATACAACACTAGAAATTGAACTACCAATTTTACTCAAATTTTACCAGTTTTTCCACTAATGACCTTTTTCTGTTCTAAAATCCAATCCAGGATCCTACACTGCATTGATTGTCCTCTCTCCTTGGTCTCTTCCAATCTGTGGCAATTCCTCATTATTTCCTTGTTGTTAATCACTTTGACATTTGTGAAAAGTGCTGGTCAGTTATTTTGTAGAATGTCGTTAATTTGGGCAACATAGTGAAATTCCATCTCTACAAAATACAAAAATTAGCTGGGCGTGATAGTGCATGCCTATAGTTCCAGCTACTTGGGAGGCTAGGCAGGAGGATTTCTTGAATCTGATGTCTTGGCATGATTAGACTGAGGGTATTATTCATTTTGGGCAATAATACCACAGAAGTGATGTGCCATTTGCAGAATATCACATTAGGAAATATATGATGTTGATATGTTTTATTACTAGAGATGTTACCTCTGATCATTTGGTTACAGTGGTATCTGTTGGGTTTTCCCACTGCAAAGTTACTATCTTTCCCTTTGTAGCAAAAATATCTAATAAATAATAAATAATAATATCTAATAAGTACATCATGGGAGATACTTCAAAACCAAGCAAATATCCTCTTTCTTCTCAAACTTTCACCTACTAATTTTAGCATTCCTTGAAAGATCTTGTTTGAAGGAACAGTCACTGCATTCTACTGCTGATTTCCTAGATCCTCATTTCTTCTGGATTCATTTATTAATTGAAATTGTTCTGTAAAGAATAGCTGTCCCTTCTGTATTTTATTTACTCTATTACTTATTTACATCAGTTTGGACTCATGGATATTTATCCTATTTTATGGGTTATAATCCAATAATATGATTATTTGTTTTGTTGCTTAACTTGTTCCCACTTTGGCCATTGGGAGCTCTTTCAAGTTGGCTCCTGTGTCTTTTTGACAGCCTCCCGTCTTTTTCCTTCTACCTTTTTTTTAAGCACTTCTTTACTCTCTGGCACAATAAGACGCTCAAGGCTCATCTTGTGTTTTCTCCACATCAGCTCTAGAATTAATCACTTCTCCATAGAGCTCTGATTCCTATCACAGCAAAATAGTACTTAGACACCAAGATCTGGGTGTTATATGAGCTCACTGTTCTTGAGAAAACATTACTTCTAGGCCTTCTCAATAGACAGAGTTTGAAAGTATATATAGGTATATTAACCCATTCTTATACACATTTTTTTTAACCTTTCCGTGTGTGTGTGTGTGTGTGTGTGTGTGTGTGTGTGTGTAGATTTAAACTGATACCTCTGATTTCTAATTCTACATCAATGGTTTCTTCTAGCCTTTCTCTTACCTTTTTAGGTAACTGTCTTTTCTTTCTTTGTCCTTCTTTGACAGTGAGAAATCTGGTTTTTGTTTTCTACTATGTATTTGTTTATTTGTTCAATCTTAGTATACATTAAAGTCATCTCAGAATTGCCAATCCATAACCCTCTAGGAAATAAATTCACTAATTAGAGTATAGTATTTATATACAGTTCTTTTTGTCTTTAGCCCTACAGTGTCTAGCCAGAATACTATTAAAGAACTTCAGTTCATTCTTTTCTTGACTGCTGCCTTCAGTGTTATTTGTAATACAGTTAGGTTCATTTATTACTGTATTCCATTTGGATTCCCCCATATTCTGACTGATTTAAAAAAATATTTTACCTACAGAAAACTTCAATTTCTGTGACACACAGTCCTATGGATTTTGACAAATGCATAGTCCTGTATCTACCATCACAGTTCTGCTACAGGGAAGTTCCATCGCTCTAAAACTTCCTTCATACTGCCCCATCTAGTCAATCCTCACCTATTCCCTACTCTTGGCAACCACTTTTACTTTTTATCCTTCCAATTATGCCTTTTTCAAAATGTCACATGAATGGAATTATACAATGGTAGCCTTTTGGGTCTGGCTTCTGTCAATTAGTAAATGCACTTAAGGTTTATCCACATTGTTTTGTGAAACAATAATTTATTCTTTATTGCTGAGTAATATTTCCTTGTATGATGTTTCACATTTTATCCATTTACCAATTGAAGAGCATCTGGGTTCTTGCCAATTTTTGTCAAGTATAAATAAAGCTACAGGTCGGGCATGGTGGGTCATGCCTGTAATCCCAGAATTTTGTGAGGCCAACATGAGTGGATTGCTTGAGCCCAAGAGTTTGAGATCAGCCTGGGCAACATGGCGAGATTCCACAAAAAATACAAAAATGAGGTGAGCCTGGTGATGCACAACTGTAGTCCCAGCTAATTTGGGGGTTCAGGTGGGAGGATTGCCTGAGCCCAGGAAGTCAAGGCTGCAGTGAGCTATAATCATGCCACTGCACTCCAGCCTGGGCAACAGAGCGAGAGCATATCTCAGAAAAATAAATAAATAAAGTTACTATAAACATTTACAGTTTGCATACAGCTCTTTGTGTGAACATAAGTTTTCATTTCTTTTTGGTAAATATCTAAGAGTGGGATTGTTGGGTCATATGGTAAGTCTACATTTAACTGCATAAGTCTACATTTAACTGCATAAGAAATTGCCAAACTGTTTTTCGTAATGATAGTACCATTATGTATTCCCAACAGTAACACATCATTTCAAGGGGATACTATATGGCCACATAAAATCTTGTAGATGAATACTGATGAACAAATAATATATTCACAAAACATTATGTTTAAAAAGCAAGCTATGAAACATTACCCAGTGTGCATTAACATGTCATTTTTCTTCAAAAGTCATGATTTTAATTACTTGCATAATATTTCATTAAATGGCTACATCATTATTTTACTAACCCTCTGCTATTGAATATTCAGGTTATTTCTAATTTTTCACTAATATAAGTAAAAATATGATTAAAATTTTGTATATAAATCCATATACACACTTCTGGTTATTTTCTTAATAAATTTCCTTGGAAATGCAGTTACTGGGTGAGAGAAAAATCACTATTACCATTTTTAAGATACATTGCCAAATTATTCCCAGAACTTCCTACTACAGCACCGTATTGTGGTCTTTTAATTCAATTCCTGGTCTCTAACCCTTCCAGGTAATCCTCTTTCCCCTTCCCCTAGCCAATCCTCCATTCTTTCCCATTCCTACCCGGGAACTGGGCCTCCCCGCCTATCTACCCAGACTGACCTCCTCAGCAGATGAGAGGGAAGTTCTGCATTCCAGCGAAGTTCCCACTACAGTGATTAGTTCTGCACAGGTTGATCCACAAATTCCTGTTTTGGCAGCTATTCCACATCTGCTAACTTCAACATGTCGTTCTACTCTCCCCATTTATTTTTGAATCATTAGTTATGATTTCAACTTATTTCATACAGTCAGTAAACTGACTATACCTCACAATCTTTGTTCTGACTTTCCAGCCGGCTTTGGATGTTTTACTGAGCCATTAAACATGTGGTTCACTTCAGTCTAAGCTGATGGTTTTCAGGTATTACATTTAAAGGCATCAGAGAGACATGAAGTATTAACAGTAATACCCAGAATCTCCATTGGGATCACTGATCAACCCTTCAGGGAAATTCCACAAAAACAGCATAATTACATGTACTCACTTTCTAATCATAAGAGACTGTATAGGCTTCTGTTTACATGATTCTACCCGAGAAGCAGAAGAGAAGCAAAGATTTACCTAAAATTTTTCACCAAATACACTCACACACATCCGCACCTTCTGAATACTGAAGATTATTCTAAAGCAAAATATACCCACAGTACAGATGCAGGGAGGACCATGACCTCATAGGGAAGAATGGTGAAATACAGTTATACTTTAATATGGAGTAGGGATATAGGAAAACCAAACCCTTCCTAAAGTCTAGATATGACTCACACATACCACCACCACACTCCCCCAACTTGGAGAAACCTGTGCTTCTCTGTGGAAGCAGAAAAACATTTTAGGGAATTACAGTCCAGGGAAAATGGCAAGGAAACAAAAATTCCTTTATCATCAGTAAATAATTCTTACAATAACTTTGAACAAATTTAGATTAAGCCCACAGAACATTTTAGTACATGCCTTCTAAGTAGCCAAGGGGAACTGCTCCACCAATTCTGGAACATTTTTGCAAGAAGGGTGTGGGTAAGGTGCCCTCTGTGCAAGCTTAGAAACCCAGTGGGTGCATTGACTTTGACCAAGCTAATGTAGGACTACAAGCCCCTACATTGCTGATGGCTTAATTACAACAGAATGTTGAGTCTCCATCTCCTGTCTGTAGAGGAAAGCTAGAGAAACACAGATAATCTAACAATGTTCAGATAGAATTTTTTTATTTTTTATTTTTTTATTTTTATTTTTATTGTTTTGTGAGACAGAGTCTCACTCTGTCGCCTAGGCTGGAGTGTAGTGGCGCGATCTTGGCTCACTGCAACCTCTGTCTCCCGAGTTCAAGTGATTCTCTTGCCTCAGCCTCCTGAGTAGCTGGGATTACAGGAGGGCACTACCACACCCAGCTAATTTTTGTATTTTCAGTAGAGATGGGGTTTAACCATCTCTACTGAAAGGTGGCCAGGCTGGTCTCAAATCCCTGACCTAAAATGATCCGCCCACCTCGGCCTCCCAGTATGCTGGGATTACAGCCATGAGCCACCACACCCAGACCCAGATAGAAATTTCGAAAAGCATAAACCAGTGAAATTGATGATCAATGCCCAGGAAAATTCTAGAACTGACTACTACTCAGAATTGAGGAAAATGTAAGAAAAAATAACATTGGCCAGGTGCAGTGGCCCACACCTGTAATCCCAGCACTTTGGGAGGCCGAGGTGGGCAGATCACGAGGTCAGGGGTTCGAGACCAGCCTGGACAACGTGGTGAAATCCCGTCTTTACTAAAAATACAAAAAATTAGCCAGGCATGGTGGCAGGCGCCTATAATCTCAGCTACTCGGGAGGCTGAGGCATGAGAATCGCTTGAACCCAGGAAGTGGAGGCTCCAGTGAGCCGAGACCATGCCACTGCACTCCAGCCTAGGCAACAGAGCAAGACTCCATCTCAAAAAAAAAAAAAAAAAAAAAGAAAGAAAGAAAAAATAGCAGCAGCATTATGAGACAATATAGGCTGACAAAAATTAGTCAGACTAGATCACTCTCTTTGACTTTTGTCAAAGGGCCCCAAGATTCATAGAATAAGAAAATGCCATAAAGAGACATAGAGGATTTTTAAAATATACATATCTGTGATCAGTAGATATTCTGTCCATTGACCCACTGAAGCACTTATCATATTTTATTAAATGTATTTGTATAAATGTGGCACTCATTATTTTCTTTATATCCCTTCCACAATGCCCATGTATAGTAGGTACTCAAAAATGTTTGCTAAATTGATTTTAAATGATGCCATACTTTTTCTTTGGAGATTCCAGTAAACTTTTCAATGAAAGGTTAGCATTTCAAGAAAAGATCCTAAAGACAAATGTGAACAAAGGGCTCTGGTTTTCTTTAGCAGACCAAAGGCAAATAGATTTTCCCTCTCAAGTTCCCAGAAGAGAGGAAGAAATCCATTTGTTGGTGCTCATAAAACAAACACTTGGAGTCCCATTAAATTCCGTTTGTCCTCAACTACTACCCAAGAGCCCTTATTTTCAGTCCCAAAATCTGAATGGCCACTAACCCAACTCTTTTTCTCCAATGTCCTTGGAAGTTAATTTTTCAAAATAATAACATTTAGCATGACCTGAGCTATACCAAAACAGTAAGAGAGCTGAGTAGTGAGAAGGAAGGCACATGATACAATAAGATTGGGTCTCACAAATCTTCTAAGAAATGTCCTTTCCTCATTTAGATAACCAGCTTGGTTAGTTTTTCCCTCATTTGCTTACGCTGTTTTAGACTGAAGTTAAGTATATGTTTACATTTCTAAAATGCTGTCATTTCAATAATTCCATCTCAGTACCAGAGAACACAAGTCTTGATTTTCCAACTGCCTCCCTGGTGCTTAAAAAATTTGTAGGAATTGAACTTTTAGAAAGAAAGAGAGAAAGAGAAAGAAAGAAAGGGCGAAAGAAAGAAAGAAAGAGAAAGAAAGAAAAAGAAAGAAAGAAAGAAAAAGAAAGAAAGGAAGGAAGGAAGCCGGGCAGGCAGGCAAGAAAGAAAGAAAGACAGAGAAAAAGGAAGGAAGGAAGGAAGAAAGAAAGACAGAAAGAAAGAAAAGAAAAGAAATGGAAAGAAACAGGGAGGGAGAGAGAGAGGGAGGGAGGGAGGGAGGGAGGGAGGGAGAGAAAGAGAGAGAATTCAGGTCTCTAACTAAAAGGAAACAGCTACTCTTCCTAAATGTTTAAGTTACAACATAAATTACAGGTAACTCCCACCATAAACACAGCTGCACTATCTCCTTTCATGACATTAATGACAAACACTGTTCCATCAGGATCTCAGGAAAAGCAACAGAAGTCTGCCTTTGTAGAAAGCAAATTAAAACAGTCCTGTTGGCATTCCACAAAACAGCGCATTTGAAGATGTGGGCAAACAAACTAATCCCTCCCATCCACTCTCTCTGGCTTTAGATAAGTAGGAACATTTTTTTAAAACAGCTTCTAGATGAAAGGAAAGACTTTCCAGCTGGAATGGGAGTCTGTGTGTCAATGACAAACACATGCACCGAATGTCAACAACACAACCGTATGAAGCATGACAGGAAGTGCCTCAAATGACTCTTTCCAATGCAGGCCTGACTGGCCATGCTGCTGAGACAGTATTTTAAAGGGTCCACAGACACAGCTATGGAATGGGAGCCCCATACAATGAGAGACTGAGCTGAAAACTTCCAAGGAAGTAACAGAAAAAGTAGCTCATTCTTAAGTAACTCAGATAATCTCAGTGCCACTGAGACAGTTTCAAAGCTCCTAAGGACAATAAAAATAAAAATGAGGAGAAAATATTTTGCACTTATTTTTACATAGAGCTATGGCTTTGACATCTGTAAATAGAATAGCTAGAAATAGAAGGAGGGAGGGGGAATGGAGGGAAGAGGAACAGAGGAAGAGGGAATGATGAGGAGATAATCCCACCAAATCTTGGGTTGAGTCAGAATTTTAGAGCTGGATAGAACTTTAATGTTACTCAGTAGTTTTCAAGCCCAACTGTACCTCAGAATCAGCTGGGGAACTTAGGAAAGGATGAAATAGATAAATAGACAGTCACCTAATCACTCACCTCCAGACTCTGATGGATTTGAGGTGTGCTAAAGCTAGGGTATGAGTTATTTTTAAGCTCCCAGGGGGAGAATTCTCTAGGAAAGGCAGGGTTAACAAATATTGGTCACAAGAAGTATGTTCAGGGCTAAGAGACCAGGGGTTCAGGGTGCTATAGAATCACAGACAAGGAACCCCTGCTCCCATTTGACAGGCTGGAAGGAAACTGATAGACTGCTAAAATTGAAACTTAAAGGATAAATTATCGGACAAAGAAAAGAGAGGCAAAGATGAAACTGAATAAGTAAGCAATGTAGATATAGCATGCTAAGGAGTTTGGCAATTATCCAAAGACATTTAGGAACTGTTGCAAGACTTCGTACATGGAATGTCATGTACATCTGCTGTGTTTCCCTGCCAAGGCTCCCTTCCCCCTTCGACTGATAACAGAACCAATTCATGAGGTTTCGGTGGGGCTGATTCTGTTCTCCAAGCTACAGGGGTGGGTGTATAACCCAGTCTGGCCAAAGAGAAGGCTTAAGCATTAGCAAATGATTCAGGAATAGACCAGTGATCCTCAATGGGACCTTTCTGCCAAAATCACATGGGAAGAGGTTCTCTTTTTGCTGGATCTTGCAGCTGGTAGGGTCTCAGTCCTGATCTGCCAGTGGCCACCATACCCAACAATGCATATGTTTCAAACTCTGTGTCAAGCTGGGCCTGAAGTCAAACCTATCTCTTGGAATTCTCAGAGTTGTGGGTCAAATAAATCCCCCGATTTGTTTAATACAGTTTGAGCTGGATTTCACTCACTTGTAAACAGAAAAGCCTGACTAATACAGAAACACTATTTTATTTTAGAAAAGCTATGTTCACTGGAAGAGAATGGCATACCATTTGAGAGGCTACCGCAGTAATGGAGGGGAAAAGTAATGCAGGCCTGACCTAGGCATGAACAATGGGGGTGGTGAGGAAGTGGAGAAAGAGGGAAAGAAAGAGAGAGAAACTGCCTGACCATGGTGTTTGGAAGATGATACATAATCATTAAAAAAAGAAATGATAGATGTGGCTAAGTGCAGTGGCTCACACCTATAATCCCAGCACTTTGGGAGGCCAAGGCAGATGGATCACTTGAGGTCAGGAGTTTGAGACAATCCTAGACAACATGGCAAAAACCCTGCCTCTACTAAAAATACAAAAATTAGCCAGACATGGTGGTGCGTGCTTATAGTCCCAGCTACTTGCCAGGTTGAGGCACGAAAATCGCTTGAACCTGGGAGGCGAAGGTTGCAGTGAGCGAAGGTTGCAGTGAGCCACTGCACTCCAGCCTGGGTGACAGAGCAAGACTCTGTCTCAAAAAAGCAAATAAACAACAACAACAAAAAATGATAGATGTATGCATTCATTTGACAAATGTTTATTTTAATGCTTACAGTGTAAAATAGAAATAATATTTCATGAGGAAGTTGTGAGGATTTGAAGAGTCAATGCATATTAAGAGCATGCCAGCTGGGCGCAGTGATTCACACCTGTAATCCCAGTACTTTGGGAGGCCGAGGTGGGCAGATCACAAGGTAAATAGATCGAGACTATCCTGGCCAAAATGGGGAAACCCCGTTTCTACTAAAAATACAAAAATTAGCTGGGCTTGGTAGCGTGAGCCTGTAGTCCCAGCTACTCTGGAGGCTGAGGCAGGAGAATCACTTGAACCCAGGAGGCAGAGGTTGCAGTGAGCCGAGATCGCGCCACTGCACTCCAGCCTGGTGAAGAGCGAGACTCCGTCTCAAAAAAAAAAAAAAAAAAAAAGAGCATGCCTTTGTAGACATTGAAAATCAGGGTAAGTACCAAAGACAGCTTGCTATCATAGATATTTTGTTGGTATCTTTGAGTCTAGATTTCCAGTTATTTTCTATTCCAAATCTGTCAACAAGATATCATTATATATTGCCAGTAAGATATTAATAATGATTTTATAATTTGGAGGAAATCTTATATTAATACTATTTAAAACAAAGTTTTATTAACTTAAGTTACCATAAAGTAACACCTCAGATTAAAACAACAAAGCTCAGCACAAATTATGTGTTTCTAGTGATTCTTGCAGATCTCATTTTTAAAATATGAAGGGAAAGACCATTCATGCCTGTCCACAGATGAATTCAGTAGCAGAAAATTAATGAACAGAAATATTGGATATTTATCAAAATAAAAAGACCAACTTGATATGAGAATAGGCTATTAAAATTTTGAGGTATTCAAAGAAGTCTATTTCAGTGAAATACAGGCAATTACATATGATAGATAGATTACAAAGCCTAATACAATGACTGAAAGAGACCCCAAGAGAACTAAGATTATCCACCAAGGACATAACATCAGTGATGGAGTCCCAAAAACCAAGTCTCCAGTTTTAAGTAACAACTTTCTACAAGTTTAATAAGCTATGCATCATTCTACATAAGCGAAGTTATTCTGAGGCTGACAGCATTAATGATACACTGCAACGTGGTACATATTGGCAGGAAATGTTTGCTTTAATGTATGCCAAGCCATCTCCATCATGCTGCTTGATGATCTGCAGAGTCTTAAATGTGATCTGTGTAGGGAAATACAAGAGAGGTTATTGTTTCCATCTATTTAGCCCCACATATCCTCTGTTATTCAGTAAGATATTGTCAGCCACTTCCTGCATGTGGACAGAAAGCCTTTATAGTCTGTGAAAATTTGTCCACAGTGTATTGTTGTGTTATATACACACATACCCAAAAAGAAGGACAGAGGCAAAAACCAAAAAACATAACCTTCGAGTTTTAGCTGAATCCATCAGGGCTGTGCCATGCAGATAGATATTTCTACCTGGGGAAACTGAGTATTTTTTCTTGATGTGTCTCATTACCTCTTTTTCAACACTGCATGGTGTTCTAAATGTTATAGCCCTTCCACTGATTTTAGCTTCCATATAAAATGATCAGGAATCAGAATCCTTCACCAAGTTCATAAAAATTCAGACCCAGATAATTTTAAGACAGCTTAATAGGTGTACTTCCATCTGGAGTACGAATTCTTCCACATCTCTATCAATTGATTTCTCTGTCTCAGCTTAAATACTTCCAAAGATGGGAATCACTCCAACCTATGCTATATTCTGATGATACCTTTGACATTTTGCTTTTTGATAGAACACGGTCTATCTCCTTAGATATTTCCTTTTAGGAGACATTCATTTCCTCCAATAACCTGCTGACTAAAGAGGTGCTCTTCAAATCTCCCTTAGCACAGATGTCACCTTGATCTTGTGATCACCTGGATAGAGCTATAGGCAGCCTGATATATTCTCAGATCCACTGAAGCAGATCCTTCAGAATCCCCACTTCCTGGATATCAAATGAATCAGAGTTCTTTGCAGGTTTTTCTAGAAGATTCCCCTATGAACTGCTAGAAAAATTGCCTACTTCTCCAGCTGTTCTCATTCTCCCTGGATTGAAAATTCTTTTCTACCTACTTGGTTCCACTCTCTAGGAGCCAAAGCCTCTTCACTAGAGATTCCATGGAGAAACACTGATGCTCAATATTTTTTATCTTAATTCATGTAGTAGACATAGAGGCACTGTTTTTTAGCTGTAGTCAATATGATTTGATAATCACCTAGTGTTTTGATTCCTAAATGTCTGCAAAAGAAATAGGTGTCAGAGTGATGTTAGCAAGATGATGGACTAGGAAGCTACAGGCCCTTCTTTCCCCTACAGAGACACCAAGTTAACAACAGTATATGGACCAGAATGCCCCTGTGAGAACTCCAGAGACCAGGTGAGATGCTATAGCACCCAGGCCATTGTAAAATGAAGAAAGGATTCCAGAAAAGGGGTAGAAAGCCTTATGGCAGTTGGTGCACCTGTTCATGCTTCTGCACATTCACAGTATAGTATGGAGAAATTGGGAGGAAATCTTCAAACTGAGGGTCCTTCCTCAGAACAGAAACAAAAGAGCAGACTTTGCACTCAAAGTTCTGGCATGTCGGGGGGCTGTCTGAGAGTCTGGTTTTGCTTGACTTAGAGCAGAGGCAGGATCAGACGCTGCTGAAAACAAAGTCTAGCAGCACATTAGATGTGTAGTTCTACAGGCAGATGCCAGGGGGAGCAAGAGATCAGAAAAGGTTTGAAAGGTGCTTGAACAGATAACTAGACTGACTGGTGACGGGTTCCACCTGAACAAATCCAGTATGCAGACTGTTAGAGGTGGGTGCTTTTTCAAATGCCCAAATCCCAGCCAAAAAAGAAAAAAATTTACAAGATGTACAAAGAAACACGGAAACATAACCCAATCAAAGGAGCAAACTAAAACTACATAAACCAACCCTAAAGAAATGCAGATGTATGAGTTGTTTGACAAACAATTTAAAATAACTGTCATAAAGATACTCAATAAACTAAAAGAGAACAGATAGACAACTAAATGAAATCAGAAAAACAACATATGAACAAAATGTGAATATCAAACAGAGATAGAAGCTATACGAAGAACAAAACAAAAATTCAGCAGTTGTATGTCAATAAATTGGATAACCTAAAAGAAATGGATAAATTCCTAGAAACACACACCCTACCTAGACTGAATCATGAAGACATAGAAAATCTGAAGAGATCAGAAACTTGTAAATTATTGAAACAGTAATCAAAAATCTCTCCACAAAGAAAAGCCCAGGACCAGATGACTTCACTGGAGAACTCTACCAAACATTTAAAGAAGAATTCAAGTCAATTTCAAGAGAATTCACATCAATTCTGAAACTCTTCCAAAAAATTAAAGAGGAACACTTCTAAGCTCATTCTATTAGGCTCTGATACCAAAACCAGACAAAGAAATTACAAGAAAAGAAAACTACAAACCAGTATCCCTAATAAATATTGATGTAAAAATCCTCAAGAAAATACTAGCAAACTGTTCAACAGCACATTAAAAGGATTATACGCCATGACCAAGTGGGACTTATTCATGAAAAGCAAGGAGAGTTTTGCATACAAAATTTAATCAATGTAATATACCACAATAACAGAATGGAAGACAAAAATGACATCATCATCTCAATTGATAGAGAAAAAACATTTGACAAGATTCAACACCCTTTCATGATAAAAATCATTCAATAAACCTGGACAGGAAGGAAACTACCTCAACATAAGAAAAGCCATTTATGAGGCCAGGCACAGTGGCTCATGCCTCTAATCCCAATACTTTGGGAAGCTGAGGCGTGTGGATCACTTGAGGTCAGGAGTTCGAGACCAGCCTGGCCAACATGGTGAAACCCATCTCTACTAAAAATACAAAATTAGCAGGCGTGGTGGTGCACACCTATATTCCCAGCTACTCAGGGGGCTGAAGCAGGAGAATCACTTGAACCTGGGAGGCAGAGGTTGCAGTGAGCTGAGACCCTGCCACTGTACTCCAGCCTGGTCAACAAAGCAAGACTCTGTCTCAAAAAAATAAAATAATAATAAAAGCCACTTATGAAAAGCCTACAGCTAACATTATATTCAATGGTAAAAGACTGAAAGCTCTTCTTCTAAGATAAGGAAAAAGGCTTAATAACTGCTCTCCCCACTCCTATTCAGCATAGTATTGGAAGTCATAGCCAGAGCAATTGAACAAGAACAGAACAATTAGGAAAGAAAAAGAAATACAGACGGGTGCAGTGGCTCACGCCTGTAATCCCAGCACTTAGGGAGGCCGAGGCAGGCGGATCACGAGGTCAGGAGTTGGAGACCAGCCTGACCAACATGGTGAAACCCCGTCTCTACTAAAAATACAAAAATTAGCCAGGCGTGGTGGCATATGTCTGTAATCCCAGCTACTCATCAGGAGGCTGAGGCAGGAGAATTGCTTGAACCCAGGAAGCAGAGGTTGCAGTGAACCGAGATCACGCTATAGTACTCCAGGCTGGGTGAGAGAGCAAGACTCTGTCTCAAAAAAAAAAAAAAGAAAAAAAAAAAAAAGAAATAAATACAAGAAATCCAAATTGGAAAGGTGTTAAAAATTATCACTGTTCACAGATGACACAATTTTATATGTAAAAAACTCTAAAGATTTTGCACCAAAAGAAACCTTGTTAGAATTAATAAATTCAGTATAAATTGCAGGATACAAAATTGACACAAAAAAACCCATTGTATTTCTATATACTAACAATGGACAATCTGAAAAGGAAATTAAGAAAACGATTCCATTTATAATAGTATCAAAAAGAATAAAATGCTTGGGAATAACCTAACCAAGGAAGTGAGAAGCTTATACACTGAAAACTAGAAAATATTACTATTACTAAATGAAATTAAAGTTGACACAAATAAATGGAAAGGCTCCCAGTGTTTGGGGATTGGAAGATTTAATATTGTTAAGATGGACATACTACCCAAAAGCAATCTACAGATTCAAAGCAATTCTTATCAAAAAATACAACAGCATTTTTTGTAGCAATAAAAAAAATTCATCTTAAATCATCTTAAAATCAATATGGAATCTCAGGGGATCCCAAAAAGCCAACACAATTTTGAAAAAGGAGGAGATATTTGGAGGACTCATACTTTTGATTTCAAAACATACTACAAAGCTACAGTAATCAAAACAGTGTGATATTGGCATAAAGACAGACAATAGACCAAAAGAATAGGATAGAGAGCCCAGAAATAAATGCTCGTATATACGGTCAAATAATCTTAAACAAGGGTGCCAAGACCACTCAGTGGAGGAAGGACAGTCTCCTCAACAAATGGTGTTGGAAAAATTGAACATCCACATGCAAAAGAATAAAAATGGGCCCTTATCTTACACCATATACAAAACTTAACTCAAAATAGATTGAAGACCTAAATGTAAGACCAAAAATAATACAATTCCTAGAAAAAAAAATCTTCATGACTAGGATTTGCCAATAATTTCTTAGCTATGACACTAAAAGCATAGCCAGCAAGAGCAAAATAGGCAAATTGGAATATATCAAAGTTTAAAATTTTGTTTATCAAAGGACACAATCAACAGAGTGAAAAGGTAACCCACAGAATGGGAGAAAATCATTGGAAATCATAGATCTAATAAGGGGTTAACATCCAGAATATATAAAGAATTCCCACCACTCAGCAACAACAACAACAAAAATACAAATAACCCAATTTAAAAATGGACAGGCCAGGCACAGTGGCTCATGCCTGTAATTTCAGCACCTTGGGAGGCTGAGGCAGGCGGGTTGCTTGAGCTCAGGAGTTTGAGACTAGCCCAGGTGACACGGCAAAATGCCGTCTCTACAAAAAATATAAAAATTAGCTGCGTGTGATGGTGCACACCTATAGTCCCAGCTACTCAGGAGGCTGAAGTGGGAGAATCACTTGAGCACAGGAGGTTGAGGCTGCTGTGGGCCGAGATCACACCACTGCACTCCAGCCTGGGCAACAGAGTGGAACCCTGCCTGAAAAAGAAAAGATGGGTAGGGGTAAAGGATTTGAATAGACATGTGTCATAAGATGACATACAGATGGTCAACACACATGTGAAAAGATGCTCAGCATCAGGGAAATGCAAATCAAAACTTCAATGAGGAGATCACCTCACACCCATCAGAATGACTACTATTAAAAAAAATAGTAAGTGCTGGCAAGTGCTATGGTTTGAATATTTGTCCTCCAAAACTCATGTTGTAATTTAATCCCCAATGTGGTAGTATTGAGAGGTGGAGCCTTTAAGAGGTTATTGGGTCATGAAGGCTCTGTGTTCATTAGTGGATTAATGGACTAATGGATTAATGAGTTAGCATGGGAATGAGACTGGTGGCTTTATAAGAAGAGGAGGAGAGACTTGAACTAAGATACTCAGCTTCCTTGCCAGGTGAAGCCCTGTGCCATCTTGGGACTACAGAGAATCCCCGTCAGCAAGAAGGCTCTCACCAGATGCAGGCTTTTGACTTTGGACATCTCAGCCTCCATAACTCTAAGAAATAAATTCCTTCCAGCCTGGGTGATGGAGCAAGACCCTGCCTCCAGAAAAAAAAAAAAAAAAAAAAAAGAAAGGAAAAAGAAATTTCTTTTATCCATGCAGTTTTAGGTATTCTGTTATAAACAACAGAAATCAGACTAAGATAGCAAAACATGGAGAAATTGGAACCCTTGCACATTGCTGATAGAATTGTACAATGATGCAACCACTATACAAAACCATATGGAGATTCCTAAAAAATGTTAAGATAGAACTGCTATATGAGCCAGCAATCCCACTTCTGGGTTTATATGCAAAAGAATTGAAAGTAGGGATAGCCAGGTGCAATGGCTCACACCTATAATCCTAGCACTTGGGAAGGCTGAGGCAGGAGGATCACTTGAGCTCAGGAGCTCAAGGGCAGCCTGGGCAACATAGTGAGACCTCATCTCTACAAAATTTTTAACATTAGCCAGGTATAGTGGTGCATGCCTGTCCCAACTACTGAGGAGGCTGAGGCTGGAGGAAACTCCTTGAGCCTGAGAGCTTGAGGGTGCAGTGAGATATAATCATGCCACCGCACTCCAGCCTGGGCGACAGAGCAAGACCCCATATCAAGAAAAGAAAGGAAGGAAGGAAGGAAGGAAGGGAGGGAAGGAGAGAGGGAGGGACAAGGGAAGGGAAGGGAAGAGTCTCGATGAGATATTTGATGCCCATATCCACAGCAGTACCATTCAGAACAGCCAAGAAGTGGAAGCAACCCAAATGTCCATCAACTGATGAACGAATAAACAAAACATAGTATATACCTACAATGAAATATTATTCAGCCTTAAAAAAGGGAAGTGGTGTCACATGCTACAACATGAACGAACCTTGTGGACATTATGCTAAGTGAAATAAGCCAACAACAAAAAGACAAATAGTATATGATTTTACTTACATAAGGTACTTAGAGTAGTCAAATTTATAGAAGCAGAAAGTAGAATGGTGGTTAACAGAAGCTAAGAGGAGGAGGAAAAAGAGTTATTTAATGGGTATAGAGTTCAGATTTGTAAGATAAAAAAGTTCTGGAGATCTGTTTCACAATAATATGAATATATTTAACACTACTGAACTGAACATTGTTTAAATTGTTAAGATGGTAAAGTATATGTTATGCATTTTTTTTACCACAATAGAAAAAAATTCTGTGGAGACCTTCAAGAACCTAATGAAAGTTATGCCCCTAACCTTGCCAGAAAAATACATAGACATTGTATATAATTTCAGGGAGTCAAAGGACATCCACTGGGAGAGATGCATAGGTAAGAACTGCTAGGCTAGGCTAAGCTTTACACTTGAAAGATAAGAAAAATAAGGAACAGCGAAGGCAAATTATTTTCTCCAAGATCTCATTGCTCAACAGTAACAAAGCTTGCTTTAGACCCCGGGTATTCTGATTCATGATCTGGTGCCTTTTCTACCACTGCGTGTTGCTTCTTATATTGGGGGCTATATAACCACTAAAAATTGGGCAAAAAGTGGAACTGAAATTCATTTGCAACAAAGGCCTCAGCTGACCCTATGAGGAGCTCTGGAGCTGAGAAGGCCAATCATAGTTGTCTGAAGTTGGAGAGGGGCTAGAAAGTGGGATCAGGAGCCTGGTCCTTCTTTCTCACCCATTAGCCAGTCAATAGATACAGCTGCTCAGAAGGCATGTGACCTTGGGCCAGGAAGATCTCTTCAGGACCTCAGTTGAGACCCATCAGTCATCAATACTCCCAGCAGGACAGTGGGATGTATACCTGGATCCTGGGGAAGGGGGAATCTGGGCAAGGCAGGATTACTTCCAATACAGTGGGTGTGGGAACACTTGCAACAAGCCTTCTCTTCCTTTTCAAATAACCTCAACATTTTAAAGTCATATTTTCCTCTTGTTTCTTCATACTTCTTGAAGAACTAAGGTCAACCCATAGATTATCAAGAGCAGAAAGAATGCAGCTATGATGCCTCAAGCTTATCTGCGAGGCATCTGAGGACTCCTCCAAACACTGTAATGACAATTGACCTTGACAAAATTGGGGAGTCTGTTTCTGAAAATAGTCTCTGGGGGATCCCAAGAGTAATGGGATGAAATTGATCGAGCAATGCACTGTTTCGCTTTATAGCCTTTCCATTTGTCACACAAATTATAATGAATACTTATTGCTTGATTTACATTTCGGCCTTCACATTATTTGCATCTCCTGCCATGTTTACATGCACCATCTGGAAGAACTAATGAGTCAAGGAGCACCAGAAATTATAATTTGCTTTGACTAAACCTAGAAGATATTTACTGGCAATAAAATGATTTTGCTTTTTATTTCCCCTGGAATTGCAAGGAGATTAAAACATGAGTTTCACTGAGTTTAGGGCAGAAATATGCAAAGCAAATTTTAATAGAATGAACCTGCAGGCATCTGGCATTCCTTATCAATTCAGAATAATTTAGTCATTATAGCAACAGTCTCATGATAGAAAGTCTCCTCTGACACTGGAATTCTTAAAAATGATTACCTAGCCTGTACTCAAATGTCACAGTGGGTCTCAGTGGGCATAAGAGGGAACACACAGGAATGCTAAGTAGCTTAGAGTTTAAGAACTTGGTCTATGTCTCCCATGGCCTTACAGCTCACATCTGGCATTTATGATTGATATGACACTGGACAGGTTACCTAACCTCTTTATATATCAGGTACTTTGTATACAAAACAGAGATAATAATAGGAACCATATAATGGGGTTATTGTGAGAATTAAATGAGATAATAGAAGGAAATTACACTAAACTTTAGGCATGATACTAAAGCACTCAATAAACAGTCACAGTTATTTCCCAAAAAATAAATTATTCTTTCAAAGGAAATTTAGTCTCTCTTGGGTCAGAAATGCCCTGCATAGAGAGTAACTAAGGATAATATGGATGAGTTAATTAAACACATCCATAGTTTAGTCGAAGTGTTCATTTTTATTCCACGACAGAGTGTGAAGGAGTTAGCCCTGGCCTAGCAAGGCTAGGTCCAATGGACTCTAGGAAATGTAAATGAAGATACAGATGGGGTCAACTACTTGGAAAACATTTCACATTCTAATTCTTCCTAAAAGTTAAATTTAGAAAAGGAAATAAATGAGTGTTCTAGTCATTTCTGTTGCCATAGCAAACATCTCTCCCACTGGCAAAGTGAAGGAAAGAGGTAAATATTACGACTACCCAGTAAATCCAAAAGGACATAATTATAATCCTTGAAAGGCTCTACTAAAAGTAATGTGTTCAATTTAGCATGCTGGAATTAATGTAATTTGTACAGGTTTTATAAAATAGTATTTGTTATTTCTGTTTATAAAACAAAATTTTGTATTGTAGAAGATTAATAAACTACATTAAACTTCTGAAGAAGATAACAAAAATCACCCAAATTCTACAACTCAGAGATTAAACACATAATATTAATGGGTTTCCTTCTAGTTTATTCCTATGCACAAATATGTTGGGTTTTCTTTTTTCAGAATTATGATTGTACTATCTGTTCAATGTTTGACCTTACTCTTTTAAGATTTACTGTTTAAAAGTAAACACTTTCTACTGTCATAGTTTTTGAAAATGTGATTTTTAGCAATGTGTAATATCCTCTTATATAGATTTCTTCTAGGAATCATTAGTGATTTTTAACTTTTTACTTTAAAAAATAAAGCTGCAGTAAACATCTTTGCTCATTAATCTTGCTCCAAATCTTTGCTTTTTTAAGATAGATTCCTAGAAGTGGAATTATTACAAAGACTATATTTTAAGCCAATTAATGCCAACCAATTGCTTTCCAAGAAGATGTTAAGATGATACCCACTTACATTTTTATCAGCAATGCATGAATACTCATCTTACCAAACCTTCGCCAGCACCAAATTTCTTAACTCCTAAAATGGAAAAGTGTACTTCACACAAAATAATTGATATCTTGACAATAAGGTTATTTTGTCTACTTCTTGGTTAAAATTTGAATATTAATTTATGATAATTCAGTCAAAGTTAGTTATTATACAATCTCTATTATGGTCAGTCTTGTGGTTGAATTGGTTGTGTATTCCTTTATCTGTTGCCACCATCACTGGTTTACGAGCCTCTGGAAAGCAGCAAGGGATATTATGTACCTCCCACACCACCTAGAACAGTATCTTGTACACAGTTCATGTTCAACAATTATTTGTGGAGTGGAATTGATTATGCTATCTAGCCTTTAGGAATATGTCAGCCAATCTTGGGAAAGGGTGAGATATAGATTTCAATAGACAGATGCCTATCTTCTAGTCACCATAGTTTTGTTAAGATCAGGGAAAAATAAAAACAAACCACAGAAAACCATCTTGGCAGTGACAACACTGGCAAACCTTATGCTAGATCAAGATCTTTCAAATTTTTGGCCCTGACCCAGAATAAGAACAACATTTACATGACTCAGCACACACATACATCTATAGAGATCTATAATTAAAATAAACAGTTTATTCTTCTCTATGCTACCTGTGATATAATCTAGTGTTTCCTTCTCTATTTCAATGTTTAAGAAATGTTCAATTTTTAAGGAATTTTTAAGGACTAAAGACAACATTTCCCAACTCCTTTGTAGGACCATTCACAGGTTACATGAATAACCAAATTATTTCACAATAGATGGTTTGGAAAACAACTCATTTGAGCAAGATCATAATTGACCACTAGTCCTGTGGCAGCCTTATAGGCCAGCTGCTTCCATACCTATCAGAGGTTGGGGAGACCTTCCTTGGCTTTCACCTTTTCTTTCCTACACGTGCAAGTCTACAGAGGCTGCCTTGAACCCATAAGGTCCCACCAGTGGGCCCTTGTTTTCTTAGACTACAGCTCCAGGCAACAGTTGGTAAACCTACACTAGTGTTGCAGACTGACCTGTGTCTCAAGGAAGTTCAATGTGAATAAATCTTTAATTGTTAAATGCAGAACTTGTACAATGAAAATAGACGGCAATATTATAATCAACTTAAGCGGATGAAAACACTTAGGAAGGAGGAATAGATTTCACATTTAGTCCTCGGATTCAACTGATTTTGTCTAGAAATCAGAGCAACTCAGAAATATGACTTCAGCTTTTTCAAATTCCAAATGTGAGTTTTCATCACAGGTTGCTGAAGGCCACAATAGTTTTCACAAGGTTGAAGAAGCTGCCTTTTTCCTTCTTAGAAGCTCTAGCAACCATTTTCTGACCCTGAGATTCACAAGCAATCAACACCTCTACTAATTTCCAGAAACTCGAGTCCCGAATCATGGCATTTCTGATAAAGGCTACAAATGAGGCAATTCTTGATAAGATGAAGGGGGAAATAGCAAAGACTCACAGGGTGCAAGGTCTCCAATACCCTCACAAACCCTCCAAGTCCAGCTCTTCATGCCAGCAGAGAAAACTCTAGGTTGATGCAAAATGTGGATCACTTTGCCCTTGTGATACAGTCAATCATCTCCTGGGGATAGAGCTATAAAACAAATATACTAGCTAAAAACAATTGTTTAATAAAAACTACCCTAACAAAAGACAAGCATCCAAGTAAACCTACTACTTTACTCATAGTTAATTGAATAGTTATGTCCTAAGTACCATATTAAAAGTCTTACAAGAATTATCTCATTTTCCAGACGGAGGAGATGAGACACAGAAGATGTAAATAATTCATCTGTGCAAGAAGGCAGTTGTCTCCTAAAATCTATTATCCTCTTCTTATTTTAATAATAAACCTCTGAGTTTTAGCTGAGCACATAGCCACCAGACTAAAGACAACATTTCTCAACGCCTTTGTAGGACCATTGTCTACAATGGCATTGTCTACTATGGCAGCTTGAGCTGCCATAACAAAATACCGTAGACTAAGTGGCTTAAGCAACAGAAATGTATCTCTCACAGTTCTGGAAGCTGTTAAGTCCAAGACCAAGGTGTTGGCCAGTTTGGTTCCTGGTGAGGGCTCTCTTCCTGGCTTGCAAATGGCAGTCTTCTTGCTGTGACCTCTCACAAGGCAGAGAGAGATGGAGAGACAGCAAACTCTCTGGTTTCTTCCTAGAAAGGAGCTAATCCCATCAATAAGGACCCCACTCTAATGACCTCATGTAAACCTAAGAACCTCCCAAGGTTCCACCTCCTAATGCCATCACTTTAGGGGTTAAGGCTTCAGCATATAAATTTGGATGGTGGACACAAACATTCAGTTCATAACAGCCATGGAGTTAAGTCTTAGGCAATGGGCTGTGACTGAAAGTGACTTGTCCCATAAAGGGACATGCTCTCCACTTCTCTTCTTTCCTTCCCAGTGGCTGAGATGCAGATTTGGTGATGGGAGCTGGAGCTCTGCTTTGGACCGCAAAACAGATGCTGTGGATTGAAGGTGGGAGAGCAATGAGAAACTAGATACTGTGAGGTTGTCACATAAACCCTAATGTGTATAGGGCGATACAAACCTCTATCCTATTGGAGCCACTTTACTTTGGCCTTTGCTACAACAGCTGAATCTGCATCGTAACTAATTCATTATCCAGGTCGCATCACTGATAAATAACAGAGCCTGTTATTTGAACTCAAATCTGTGCAAATCCAAAGCCCAGTCTCTTACTGACTATACAGTACTGCCTGCAAAAACCAAAAGGTTAAAGTATAACAAAAGGAGGTCAAGCTGACACCCAGAGAAAGTGCTAAATGCAAAATAATTTTAGCTCTTTGAGGTCTGAAACAAGCCTGTGCCACTCACACTAAAAGTTCACGTGTCCCAATTGTGAATAAAAACACTAATAAACATTCGGAAGAATGGAGGAGCATGCCGCAAAACTGAACTACCCAAGTACAATTCTGACAGTGGCAGATAAGGGCTGGATTCAGGTTTACTGTGGGAAGCAACAATTGTAAACCACCCACGGTGATAACACCATATCAGGGACACTTCCCAGTTGAAGTCCACTGTGGCAGCACCAAGGTTCTTTGGTTGTGGTCACCTCTCACCCCACTCACCTAAGGCGTTTCTAAAGCCCAGCTCCCAGTAGCACCCTAGAGCCTGAAATTGGAGAGCAGTCACTTCGAGATCTACACTGTGAATGAATCAGGTCTGGTCCTACAGGCTAGCCCACTCCGAGAACCTAAGCAGGCATTTCCCCCTCAGCAGGAAAGCCTCCGTTTCCATCCCAAAGCCGCTCTGGGAACATTCATTTGATTTAGTTGAAATGGACAAACAAAACCTAAAATCATCTGGTTTTAGACCTGAAAGATTTTCAAATCCAGCAAGTAAGCACTCTTTACGTGTTTTTCTATCTACACCCCTGCCGATGCCCTCACCACCTCCTCCCTGCCATCTTGTGACACAAACACTGTGAGAAAGCACTTTAATACAAACAGGAGGATTCTGAAGAAACTGTGCCTGTTTCCTTTGTTTCTGAAGACATTACTAAAATCCATTCTGACCCAAATGCAGAGCTAGGGGCCGCATCTCACAGCCAAGCAACGAGGATTCCAAGCCGAAACAGCCCCAGCTTTTTGTGACTGTGGAAGAATGTAGTCCAGAAATGGTTTCCAGCCTGCCCAGTGGCAGAAACCGAAATCCGACACCCCAGAAAAAGTCCCAATTCCCTGTAAACAAAGAAGGGAGGAATCGTTTACTACAGCCACTGAAGTCTTAATATAAGGCTCCAAGTATGTCAAGCACACCAAACAAATTTAGCTTCACCACCTGTTCCGGAAAAGAAACGCCCAGCCAAAATCCCCCCAAAAGTGCACAGATATTCTCAGTGTGGATTAGCTGGGAGTCTTTTCAAATATGTTCTATATTAGAGTTTGTAAACTGGGCACTTGATGTATACCACATGGCTGCCGCGTAAGACGTGAAGTTTTTGTTCTGTGCCTCAGAAAATCACACTCTTTTGCTCCATAGTTTTCAGATAAAATTTTACAAAATGGTAAGAAATCCTAAAAAAGAAAGAAAAAAGAAAAAAAAAAAGAAGAAAGGAGCTTACAGTCTTGTTGGAGGAAAAACACACATACTTGAAAAATTCCATTATCTAAGAGGTATGCAGAGAGTGTGGTTAATTGCCAAAAAAAAAAGTGGGCTAGGTGATAATTGATAAAACACAGATGTGTAAGCATGTCAGGGCCAAGAGGTATAAAATGCCATTGTATAGACAGGTGACAAAAAAGTAATGCCTCAGTTAAGCCATGCAAAGGGTCAAAAAAATAAAATCAGGGCAAATGCCAAAATCTAGTTCCACTCAACATTTACTTGCAAAGCACCTTCTAGTCTATAGATTCTGATAGATCAAATTGAGAATGCCTGTAAATTGTTTAGGAAAATGCCAAGCACCTGCTAAACTTTCAACAAATGCTCATTGCTCCAGTTGCTGTTAAGACAAAACTACGCCCCAGGGTATGCTGCACCTCCCATGAACTTGCTGAACTTCTATCCTTCCTTTAAGACTCAACTCAAAACTCCTCTCTGAAGCTTTCCTTGGCCCCAGGTCCCCTCCCCAGGCACTGTTAGGAGCCCCTTTGTCAGTGCTCCCAATGCACAGTCTTATATACACAGTCCCCCTAGAGATCCAGGAAGAACTTAAAAGTAAGGCACAAAAACTATATATCTATGAATCTAATGTCTACTTTGAAGCATTCTTGAAGAACGAATGAGCGCTGAGTGCTAGAAGGAAAGAAGGCAGGAAAACAGGTCAGTGAGAAAACCTGAATATGCCCCAACCTCACCAATCTCCAGATACATATGAGGTCTCACCAACATTAAACCTCAGTGTTAGAGCAACAGACCTACTCATATTACTGACACAGGAACCCAATCCTTTCCAAAATTGCCCTGAGTTTCTTCTGAGGTTCTCCAGAAAGTGTTTCTCAGGTGCTCACGAGTCAGTTCTGCCTCCCACTCCTCATTTTCCTTGGGAACTCTGAGCCCACTCCTTGTCCCATAACACCACTGCCTCTACAGCCGTACCATAGCATTGGGAGCAGCAGCTCTGCCCAGGCCCAGATCCCTGCGGAGTCGCCCAGGCACAGGCTCTCTTTTCTGGCTGTGCGTCAACAGCTGGACTGTCCCATGAGAAATTAGAAACGAAAGGTACGCGCTCTATCCACCACAGAACTCAGGAAATGGATTGCAGCTGAGGGTGGGAGCAGGCTAAATCATCAGATAGCTGAAATGGGATTTTCAGGTAACACACACAGCAGCCATTTCTCTCCTTCCCCACTGGGTGCCCATGGGTATCCAGAAAAGCAGAGTTAGAGTGGGAGCAAGTGCCAGAATCCTCAAGCCCTCCTGCTGAGTCTGAATGGGGGTGGTACCCACTCCGCTTCTTTCCCCAACAGGAAACTCTCGAAGGGTCCTGCCTCAGGGTTGTTTTATCCACTAGCTGCTCTAGACACAGTGCCTGTGGCCTTCCAGCTATTCAGTCAACAGCATATGAAAATGGTGAGACCTACTATAAAAAGTATTTATTCCAAAATTTTTTTAAAAACATACATAATTGAAATGAATAAATATTTATCTAAAATGATTATCAAATGTAACATTACATCAACTCAAATACTATTTCCTTAAGGACATTCATCACCATAACGTGGTGCATTTGCATTTGTTGGAATGATATGGGATGGCGTCTCCAAAAGTAAGATCCCTGACAGCCTCTGTAGTCAAAACAGGTGGCTCCTCCCTGCAGTCTGGTTTCTCTGACCGTCGTCAGCCTCCTAACTCTGCCAAGCCTGTCTAAAAAGACTGCAACCCGATTATAGGTACACTTCAATTTTCAAAAAAAATTGTTATAGAAATGTTTGACTATACAGAAAAGAATACTATCAACCCATATGAAGCACTCAAGACCCAGCTACAATGTTCATGAACCCACAGCCAATGCATACCTCCTTTCCCTCCAGCAAATTCCAGATATTGTATCATTTCATCCATAAATATTTGATATATATATTTACATATATATAAAATCTTTAAACCTTTTTCAACCTACATACAATAGTATTATCATACCTAAAATACTGTAATTAATAATTTCTCATACCATAAAGTATCCAGTAAGGATATAATCTAATTTTTACTTCTTCCTTAGCCTTCAGTTAAGTCAGTCAATGGAAGTAGTTTGGTTTTGTTTTTGTTGCTGCTATTGTCATTTGGAAGAGGTCACTTTACCCACCATCTGCATCAATCAATTTCCAGCCCAGGAAAACTCCTAATAGGTAAGACTGAAAGAGAAGAAATGAAAAGGAAGATGGGGCTGGGGGCAGTCACTCATGCCTGTAATCCCAGCACTTTGGGAGGCTGAGGCAGGCGGATCACTTGAGGACAGGAGTTGGAGACCAGCCTAGCCAACATGGCGAACCTGTCTCTACTAAAAAAAATAACAATACAAAAACTAGCTGGGTATGGTGGTGCACACCTGTAGTCCCAGCTACTTGGAATGCTGAGGCAGGAGAATCGCTTGAACCCAAAAAGTGGGGGTTGCAGTGAGCTGAGATCGCGCCACTGCACTCCAGCCTGGGCGACAGAGTGAGACTCTGTCTCAAAAAAAAAAAAAAAAGGAAAAAGAAAAAGAAATAAAGAAAAGGAGCTGGAAGGAGGGAGATATCTCTATTAGACCAGGGAAGGGATTTACGGCAAGGAGAAGTGGGAATTTTGGAGAATGAAAGAGGGTCTGGAAAGAAGAACGGCAAGAGATAGGTGGACGCCAAACACAAACATGCCTGTATGCTGAGGGTCTGCTCTCTCATTTAGCAGGTATGTCTGAAACATGTTCAATCCTTCTGTTACAACAGCCAGCAGAAGAGGTCTCCTCACGCTGAGGGAATCGTTGATGGTGGTCTTTGACAGCACTAGCAGTGTCTCTGGGACTTCACCAGCTGAACACAATAAGCTTCACAAGCCTGCTCCTCTTGAAGAGAAAATAGTTTTTAAGTGGATTTTGTTTCAAGGCAGGCTGGCAATTCAACAGACACAGGCAGGCAAAAATGTTACAGAGCCAACAGCAAGTTTTGTTTTAATTCACATTATGCAAAACAAATGAATTTGAGGTACTTAAAAAAATGTTCTCTTCACCTCATTCTCATTGAGAAAGTAAAAATTGTTCTCCCTCTTTCTGCTAAGAACCATAAGAATTGTAAAACCACAGGAGGAGCTCTGTGACACTGTAAAATGTTTTCATAGTTAAACAATTGTATCTTTCTTTGTTTTTTGTGGACAGTCATATCTGGGAGAGGTCCCTCTGTCTGTGAGGAAAACTCCAGTCTCTTCAGCCTGGAATCCAATCTATGCCCACCTTACCTAGCTGATCCCAAGAAATACTTCTCTACCATAGGCCTCCTCTCCTTCCTATTCCTCACTCTCATTCAACCCATTCCCACAACTCCAGCTTTATCCAAAACCTTCTCCTCACCTGGTGTTTCCAACCTCTCTTGCTCAGGCACGGTTGAAGTTCTAGTTCCCTCTCAAAAGCTTTTAATCTGACCAAACCATCACATCCTTCTCTTCTCCAAAATCCTACAACACAGAGCTTGACCCCACAGCTTAGTCCTTAAATATGCTTTCTCATATGATCTTAAAATTGTTTCTACTTATATCTTATTTCGCTAATATGATTTGCAACTTCCCTGAAGCAAAGGACTGTGACTCATGCATCTTTTATACCCAGAACGGTACTAAGCACCTGGTAAACATGTGGTGCCTACTATCTTAATTTGCCTTGAACTTTTAGATCTAATGTGGGAACTGTCATTTCAGCTACTTGTATGCTTACCAAATGGGATTTTATAATTTCACAAATATATATGGAAAGATTTGGATGACACTATGGTATAGTGGCATCTTTTCATCATAGACGATTTGACATGGCTCCCTTTAAATAAATTACCATTCCCACTTTGACCAGTTCATTTGTTGGAAACATAAAGACTCTATTAATATATGGGCTGACCTATATGTATATCTTAGCATTTTCCAATACTGAGTTTTCCTTTTTGTTCTTCATGTCAATATCCACTAATGTACTTCTAGCATTCTAGTCAATGTATACCAAAAAGAAAGAAGACAGAGAATAAACATTTTGTAATTTATCACTAGTCCAATTTAAGATGAGGTAGGAAAAAATGTATTATTTTAACAGTTGCACCATGCCCTCCTAGGGATGGAATAGGTTCTGAAAAACGCTTTGACGAGCACTTGCAGTATAAATTGAGACACTGAGCATCTGGCCATCAGAGAAACACTTGAAACTGCTCTGAGGACAAGGAAAGGAATTTCTTTGTTGTTTAAATGAGTCGAGGAGAGGAAAGAAAGGTAGGAAAAGAGAGCAGAACAAGCACAAGACCCTATGAAGAAATCTTTTCTCCCTTTTCCATCTGGAAAGAGCCATGGGACGACCCCAAATGGAAGGGCCTTAAAGGCTTTTGGAGAGCTTAATATAGACTTTTAATTTCTTATTCTATGTAAATGGAGACCTCTGTTCCTTGTGCCATCCAAATCTCCTACCAAACTCCTCAACACTTTCTCTGAAGTACTCAGTCTTTGTAAAACTCAATCTCTACATAACTCAGCACCTTCTCAACACAACCTCTACGCAACTCAAACTCTACTCAAGCCAACTTCTATGTAACTCATTCTCTACCCAAATCAATCCCTACTCAAATCAAATTCTTCTCTACTCAGTTAAAACCCTTCTCAATTCATACTTGAATCAGCTCCAACTCAACCTAATTCAAACTCTACTTAAGTAAACTAAACTCTATTCAACTGAGTTTCCTAAACTAAAATTCACTGTGCTTACAGATGCTTTGTGTGGGTGTAGTTTTTGGAAGAAATTGAAGAAGTCTGCATCTTACATCTACAGGCTGTGGTTTCAAGCCACTTTATCTTAAACTTTATCTAGACATCAGAACAAAGGCTCCCAGCTGATGTAAGTTACAGACATTGTTTAAAGCTTTGAATATGCGTATGTAGACTACATGAAAGTAGGAAAATTTTTTCTGGACTGAAGGTACTCAGCCCAGAATGCACGGGTTAGAGAGCAGAACTATGGCACTGAGGAAGTAGAAAAGGAAGCCATTATCAGGTAGCAGGTGTTAAACAAAAACCATAGGAAGTCATTGTTTTGAACTGAGCTCCTGGACTAACAAAACAAAACAAAATGGGGTCACACATGCTAAAGGCCCCATCATCAAACTGAAACTTTTTTTTTTTTTTTTTTGAGACAGAGTCTCACTCTGTTGCCCAGGCTGGCAGGCTGGAGTGAAGTGGTGCAATCTCAGCTCACTGCAACCTCCACCTCCTGGGTTCAAGCGATTCTCCTGCCTCAGCTGCCTGAGTAGCTGGGATTTCAGGCCCAACAGGGCAAAACAAAACAAAATGGAGTCACACATGCTAAATGTCCCATCATCAAATTGAAACTTTAAGGAAGCAGATAGATCCCTTAACAGACCAGTTTTTCCTGAAAACAGGAGATTCCAGTGTACCTGAGTCAGCATAATAAACATGTCCCATCAGGCCGGGTGCAGTGGCTCACGCCTGTAATCCCAGCACTTTGGGAGGCCGAGGCGGGTGGATCACCCTGAGGTCAGGAGTTTGAGACCAGCCTGGCCAACATGGCAAAACTGTGTCTCTACTAAAAATACAAAAATTAGCCAGGTGTGTTGGTGCACGCCTGTAATCCCAGCTACTCGGGAGGCTGAGACAGGAGAATTGCTTGAACCCAGGAGGCAGAGGCTGCAGGGAGCCAAGATTGTGCCGCTGCACTGCAGCCTGGGTGACAGAGGGAGACTCTGGCTCAAAAATTAAATAAATAAATAAATAAGTAAATCCCATCTGCTTTAATCTTTACCAAAATAAAGTAACCTGAAATAATCTGATGTTAAGAAATCAGTTTCTTAGATGTTGTTCTCTTTCCTTGTTCTCACCTTACAAAACTCACTGTTCTGCCATTGCCCAGTCAGAGCTCTCATTCTGTTTTGCAGAATGGAGGTTGTCCCAATTCATGAATCATAAACAAAAGCCAATTAGGTCTATAACTAAATTTGTTGTAATTTTCTTTGACACAGGTGATCAGTGATAGGCATTTTACAAAGCATACTTTGGATATCAAACCTCTTTAGAAATAGCATTTTTGAAATGTTTATTGTTCAAAGCAGTGGAAAAGAGTACATCTGGCATACCAGAGTGAAATGAAGAGGTGTAATTGTCCATCACCTTTTGAAAGGCCACTAAAATAAATTAAAGGACTTTAAAATGCACATACCCACAAGGACAAAGAAAAAAAAGGAGAGGAGACACCTGCCAATGAATGATGTCAACAAATCTTCAAAGATGGAAAACAGACAAGGGAGTAGTAGCAACTCTAGCAAAGGGGTCTAGCATCTGAGCACAAAGAAAAATAATAATGCATGGGGCCATAGCACCTGCAGCACCAGGAAAGGCTCAGGAATGGAAGTACCAGGAACCAGAAGGCAGGATGAGACTAGGAAGGAAAATCTGTATACAAAGTAGAGAGTGATCAAATACTATGGACCCTTTTACTTTCCTCAGTTCCTTGCAGCCAGGCTACTGGCTTTCTCTCCATTGCTTAGGAGAATGGAAATGTGGTCTCTGGAAAAATATGGGCCAGAGAGAGTCAAAAGTAACTAGGAGTACAGAGTTGGTCTGAAGCATGGAGCTCAAAAGGGTGGGATTAAGAACGCCTTCAATGGTAAATGTTGGGACTACATCTTCTTACCCTGCAGCTGGAAACTATATTCTCTCTAGGAAATTAAAGTATTCTTGTCTAAAGAAAGTGAACAATGGGCCGAGTGAGTTGGCTCATGCCTGTAATCCCAGCACTTTGGGAGGCCGAGGCGGGCGGACCACGAGCTCAGGAGATCCAGACCATCCTGGCTAACATGGTGAAACCCTGTCTCTACTAAAAGTACAAAAAAAAAAAAAAAAATTAGCCGGGCGTGTTGGCGGGCGCCTGTAGTCCCAGCTACTCGGGAGGCTGAGGCAGGAGAACGGCGTGAACCCGGGCGGCAGAGCTTGCAGTGAGCCGAGATCGCGCCACTGCACTCCAGCCTGGGTGACAGAGTGGGACTCCGTCTCAAAAAAAAAAAAGAAAAGAAAAGAAAGAAAGTGAACAGTATGAGAGGGGGAAGAAACTCTAAAGACATTGATATTAGAGGATCTCTTAATGAAAAAGTCAAATCACAAACCAAAGCCCACATACTTTCCTATCAGCTACCAATATGCTTTAAGTATTATTGAGGTTGTTTGTTTGTTTGTTTGTTTTGAGACAGAGTTTCGCTCTGTCGCCCAGGCTAGAGGGCAGTGGCATGATTTCGACTCACTGCAACCTCTGCCTCCCAGGTTCAAGCGATTCTCCTGCCTCAGCCTCCTTAGTAGCTAGGACTACAGCCGCGTGCCACCACGCCCAGCTGATTTTTTTTTTTTTTTTTTTTGTATTTTTAGTAGAGACGAGGTTTCACTGTGTTAGCCAGGATGGTCTCGATCTCCTGTCCTCAAGTGATTTGCCCACCTCAGCCTCTCAAAGTGCTGGGATTACAGGCATGAGTCACCGCGCCTGGCCAAGTATTATTGTTTTAATGAGAAGACAGAAAATATCCCCAAATATCTGACCAAGTTGGTAGCCTTACACTACCTGACTTCAGGACTTTTGATAAGCTGTGGTAATGTTGCTATAAAGATAGATATATGAAACAATGAAATGGAAATAGAACTGTACATATACAGTCAGTTGATTTTTAACAAACATGACAAGGTAATTCTCTGAGGAAATAACTATCTTATCAGCAAATAGTGCTAGAACAACAGGATATGTATATGAAAAAAACTAATCTCACACTAGGCACAAAATTAACACGTAAAAGCTAAAACCATAAACAGGCAATTACTTTTCTTATAAAAACATAAAAAATACCAACTATTAATAAAAAATACCAACTATTAAGAGATGTTAAATAAAATTTATGGGAGGCTATTGTTATGGAATGGGCGCCTGCACTGGGCCCCAACAGATCAGACCAAACCACAATGAAATCACTTCTGCTAGGTGCCACGTAATCATGCCAAACTTTAAAAGAGGCCTGTTTTCAAAAACAACAGCCTGTCCAGGCACAGTGGCTCACACCTGTAAACCTGACATTTTGGAAGGCCGAGCCCAGAGGATTGCTTGAGCCCAGGAGTTGAAGGTTGCAGTGCACTATGATCACACCACTGCACTCCAGCCTGGACAATAGGGTGAGACCCCATCTGAAAAAAAAACAAAACAGAAGATTTACCATAATCAATCAAAAGGGGCCCAATGAACCTGAGCTGGCATGACAAGGAAGCCCCCTCAGCTGTAATTCGTAGAAGGGAAGTAACTTGAAGTAACCTGGTGTTAATCGATCTCCTTTTTAGACTATGCTGTTTCCTTGTTCCTGCTTAAGCCACCTTTAAAAACCAACTGTTTTGCCACAAATGGAGGAGCTCTTGTTTATTTATAGACTGAATGCTGCCGGTTCATAAATTGCTGATAAAAGCCAATTTGATATTTAACCTCAATTTGTTGAAATTTTGCTCTTTGACACATAAAGAATATTAATAATATATTTTGTTAAAAATGTTTAAACTTTTTCTGTATAAAATGTCCATTTATAGGTAATGAATAAACAAGGTAATATATCTATACAATAGAATACTACTCAACAGTAAAAAGAAGTAAGAATAGACATGCTGAGTGAGGTGGCTCACCCCTGTAATCTCAGAGCTTTGGGAGGCTGAGATGAAAGGATTGCTTGAGGCCAGAGTTTGAGACCAGCTAGGCAAAAAACCAAGACCCCATCTCTAAAAAAAAAAGTTTTAAAAAAATCAGCCAGGCATGACGACACATGCCTCTGGTCCCAGCTGCTCAGGAGGCTGAGGTGGGAGGATCGCTCGAGGCCAGGAGTTCAAGACCAGTCGGACAACAAAGTGAGACCCCATCTCTGCAAAAACAAAATTTTTTTAATTAGCCAGGCATGGTAGCATGTGTCTGCAGTCCCAGCTACTCATGAGGTTGAGGTGGCAGGATCACTTGAGCCCAGGAGTTCAAGGCTGCAGTGAGCTATGATCACAACTGCACTCCAGCCTGAGTGACAGAGCAAGACTTATATGGTTTGGCTCTGTGTACCCACCCATATCTCCTCTTGAATTGTAATCCCCACATGTCACAGGAGGGGCCCGGTGGGAGGAGAATGGATCATGGATGCAGATTTCTCCTTTGCTGTTCTTGTGATAGTCAGTGAGTTCTCAAGAGATCTGATGGTTTAAAAGCATGGCACTTCCCCATTCACTCTCTCTGTCCTCCTCCTGCTCTGATCACATACGATGTGCCAGCCTCCCCTTCACCTTCTGCCATGAATGTAAGTTTCCTGAGGCCTTCCCAGCCATGTAGCAATTAAACCTCTTTTCTTTTCTTTCTTTCTTTTTTTTTTTTTTTTTAAGACGGAGTCTTGCTCTGTGGCCCAGGCTGGAGTGCAGTGGCACGATCTCGGCTCACTGCAACCTTCACCTCCTGGGTTCAAGCAATTCTCCTGTCTCAGCCTCCCAAGTAGCTGGGATTACAGGCGCCTGCCACCACGCCCAGCTAACTTTTATATTTTTAGTAGACACAGGATTTTGCCATGTTGGCCAGGCTGGTCTCGAACTCCTGACCTCAGGTGATCCACCTGCCTCAGCCTCTCAAAGTGCTGTGATTACAGGTGTGAGCCATCGTGCCCAGCCATAACCTCTTTTCTTTATAAATTACCCAGTGTCAGGTAGTTCTTATTTATAGCAGTGTGAAAACAGACTAATACAAAGACCCTGTCGGAAAAAAAAAGGAGAAAGGAAGAAGAAGGAAGGAGAAGGAGGGGGAAGGAGAAGGAGGAGAAGGAGGAGAAGGAGGAGGAGGAGAAGGAGGAGGAGAAGGAGGAGGAGAAGGAGGAGAAGGAGGAGGAGAAGGAGGAGGAGAAGG